>NC_060181.1:77564346-77897829 GCF_021184085.1 Oncorhynchus gorbuscha
GTTTAGCCCAGAACACACCCAAGAACCTCCAGAAGCTAACCAGCTAGCTACAAGCTATTTAGCTACCAGCTAGCTAGCTACAAGCTACTTAGTCATTGTTAGTTTTCTTAACCTGGATAACACTCGCCAGCACCCCTGCCCCTGGACTCTGATCACTTGGCTACATAGCTGATGCACGCTGGACTGTCCATTAATCACGGTACTCGATTCTGCTTGTTTGTTTTATCTGTCGGCCCCGTTGCCTAGTCAATGCCATTTTACCTGCTGTTGTTATGCTAGCCGATTAGCTGTTGTCTCACCCACTGTTTTAGCTAGCTTTCCCAATTCAACACCTGTGATTACTGTATGCCTCGCTGTATGTCTCTCCCAAATATCAATATGCCTTGTATACTGTTGCTCAGGTTAGTTATCATTGTTTTAGTTCACTATGGAGCCCCTAGCCCCACTCCTCCTACCCCTGATACCTCCTTTGTCCCTCCTCCAACATATGTGGTGACCTCACCCATTACCACCAGCATGTCCAGAGATAAAACCTCTCTCATCATCACCCAGTGCCTGGGCCTCCTCCGCCATACCCGCACCCCACCATACCCCTGTCTGCGCATTATGCCCTGAATATATTCTACCATGCCCAGAAACCTGCTCCTCTAATTCTCTGTCCCCAACGCTCTAGGCGACCAGTTTTGATAGCCCTTAGCCGCACCCTCATACTACT
Organism: Oncorhynchus gorbuscha; assembly: GCF_021184085.1. Lineage (NCBI taxonomy): Eukaryota > Metazoa > Chordata > Actinopteri > Salmoniformes > Salmonidae > Oncorhynchus > Oncorhynchus gorbuscha. The sequence continues at coordinate 77,565,062 of NC_060181.1, forward strand.
CCTTCTCTGTTCCGCGGGTGATGTGGAGGTAAACCCTGGCCCTGCATGTCCCCAGGCACCCTCATTTGTTGACTTCTGTGATCGAAAAAGCCTTGGTTTCATGCATGTCAACATCAGAAGCCTCCTCCCTAAGTTTGTTTTACTCACTGCTTTAGCACACTCTGCTAACCCTGATGTCCTTGCCGTGTCTGAATCCTGGCTCAGGAAGGCCACCAAAAATTCAGAGATTTCCATACCCAACTATAACATCTTCCGTCAAGATAGAACTGCTAAAGGGGGGAGGAGTTGCAGTCTACTGCAGAGATAGTCTGCAATGTAATGTCATACTTTCCAGGTCCATACCCAAACAGTTCGAACTACTAATTCTGAAAATCACTCTCTCCAGAAATAAGTCTCTCACTGTTGCCGCCTGCTACCGACCCCCCTCAGCTCCCAGCTGTGCCCTGGACACCATTTGTGAATTGATTGCCCCCCATCTAGCTTCAGAGTTTGTTCTGCTAGGTGACCTAAACTGGGATATGCTTAACACCCCGGCAGTCCTACAATCTAAGCTAGATGCCCTCAATCTCACACAAATCATCAAAGAACCCACCAGGTACAACCCTAACTCTGTAAGCAAGGGCACCCTCATAGACGTCATCCTGACCAACTGGCCCTCCAAATACACCCCCCGCTGTCTTCAACCAGGATCTCAGCGACCACTGCCTCATTGCCTGTATCCGCTACGGTGCCGCAGTCAAACGACCACCCCTCATCACTGTCAAACGCTCCCTAAAACACTTCTGTGAGCAGGCCTTTCTAATCGACCTGGCCCGGGTATCCTGGAAGGACATTGACCTCATCTCGTCAGTTGAGGATGCCTGGTCATTCTTTAAGAGTAACTTCCTCACCATTTTAAATAAGCATGCTCCGTTCAAAAAATGCAGAACTAAGAACAGATACAGCCCTTGGTTCACTCCAGACGTGACTGCCCTCGACCAGCACAAAAACATCCTGTGGCGGACTGCAATAGCATCGAACAGTCCCCGCGATATGCAACTGTTCAGGGAAGTCAGGAACCAATACACGCAGTCAGTCAGGAAAGCTAAGGCCAGCTTCTTCAGGCAGAAGTTTGCATCCTGTAGCTCCAACTCCAAAAAGTTCTGGGACACTGTGAAGTCCATGGAGAACAAGAGCACCTCCTCCCAGCTGCCCACTGCACTGAGGCTAGGGAACACGGTCACCACCGACAAATCCATGATTATCGAAAACTTCAACAAGCATTTCTCAACGGCTGGCCATGCCTTCCGCCTGGCTACTCCTACCTCGGCCAACAGCTCCGGCCCCCCCGCAGCTCCTCGCCCAAGCCTCTCCAGGTTCTCCTTTACCCAAATCCAGATAGCAGATGTTCTGAAAGAGCTGCAAAACCTGGACCCGTATAAATCAGCTGGGCTTGACAATCTGGACCCTCTATTTCTGAAACTATCCGCCGCCATTGTCGCAACCCCTATTACCAGCCTGTTCAACCTCTCTTTCATATCGTCTGAGATCCCCAAGGACTGGAAAGCTGCCGCAGTCATCCCCCTCTTCAAAGGGGGTGACACCCCGGACCCAAACTGTTACAGACCTATATCCATCCTGCCCTGCCTATCTAAGGTCTTCGAAAGCCAAGTCAACAAACAGGTGACTGACCATCTCGAATCCCACCGTACCTTCTCCGCTATGCAATCCGGTTTCCGAGCCGGTCACGGGTGCACCTCAGCCACACTCAAGGTACTAAACGACATCATAACCGCCATCGATAAAAGACAGTACTGTGCAGCCGTCTTCATCGACCTTGCCAAAGCTTTCGACTCTGTCAATCACCATATTCTTATCGGCAGACTCAGTAGCCTCGGTTTTTCGGATGACTGCCTTGCCTGGTTCACCAATTACTTTGCAGACAGACTTCAGTGTGTCAAATCGGAGGGCATGTTGTCCGGTCCTCTGGCAGTCTCTATGGGGGTGCCACAGGGTTCAATTCTCGGGCCGACTCTTTTCTCTGTATATATCAATGATGTTGCTCTTGCTGCGGGCGATTCTCTGATCCACCTCTACGCAGACGACACCATTGTATACACTTTCGGCCCGTCATTGGACACTGTGCTATCTAACCTCCAATCGAGCTTCAATGCCATACAACACTCCTTCCGTGGCCTCCAACTGCTCTTAAACGCTAGTAAAACCAAATGCATGCTTTTCAACCGATCGCTGCCTGCACCCGCATGCCCGACTAGCATCACCACACTGGATGGCTCCGACCTTGAATATGTGGACACCTATAAGTACCTAGGTGTCTGGCTAGACTGCAAACTCTCCTTCCAGACCCATATCAAACATCTCCAATCGAAAATCAAATCAAGAATCGGCTTTCTATTCCGCAACAAAGCCTCCTTCACTCACACTGCCAAGCTTACCCTAGTAAAACTGACTATCCTACCGATCCTCGACTTCGGCGACGTCATCTACAAAATTGCTTCCAACACTCTACTCAGCAAACTGGATGCAGTTCATCACAGTGCCATCCGTTTTGTCACTAAAGCACCTTATACTACCCACCACTGCGACTTGTATGCTCTAGTCGGCTGGCCCTCGCTACATATTCGTCGCCAGACCCACTGGCTTCAGGTCATCTACAAGGCCATGCTAGGCAAAGCTCCGCCTTATCTCAGCTCACTGGTCACGATGGCAACACCCATCCGTAGCACGCGCTCCAGCAGGTGTATCTCATTGATCATCCCTAAAGCCAACACCTCATTCGGCCGCCTTTCGTTCCAGTACTCTGCTGCCTGTGACTGGAACGAATTGCAAAAATCGCTGAAGTTGAAGACTTTTATCTCCCTCACCAACTTCAAACATCAGCTAGCTGAGCAGCTAACCGATCGCTGCAGCTGTACATAATCTATTGGTAAATAGCACACCCATTTTCACCTACCTCATCCCCACAGTTTTTATTTATTTACTTTTCTGCTCTTTTGCACACCAATATCTCTACCTGTACATGATCATTTATCACTCCAGTGTTAATCTGCATTATTGTAATTATTCGCCTACCTCCTCATGCCTTTTGCACACATTGTATATAGACTCCCCTTTTTTTCTCTGTGTTATTGACTTGTTAATTGTTTACTCCATGTGTAACGCTGTGTTGTCTGTTCACACTGCTATGCTTTATCTTGGCCAGGTCGCAGTTGCAAATGAGAACCTGTTCTCAACTAGCCTACCTGGTTAAATAAAGGTGAAATAAAAAAAATATTAAAAAAAGAGGTGAGATAGAGATATCCCTAAACATGCGCTAAGGCTTCGCTAAACCACTTAGGCCTATCTCCAAGAATAATATTAACCTTTCGCTTTTCACTTTTCTGACATTGAATCTGGGTCGATAAGGCATGTGTGATATTTATTCAACATGCTCAGGATCACACCTATCTCCTTCAGTCATCACCATGTCAACACGGTCATGTGAGTGAAGGATTGATACGTATCCCTGGCCTTCCTAGTCACTGATGCAGATTTCAACACTGACAGACCGCAACTATTGTTTTTGTGTGCTGTGGTTTTAATGCTCTCTGGGGGCCAGTTTGACCACAATTTAGAGATTAAGGATTGTTTTGTTTCATACCTATTTGGGGGTCACTAGCTTTACCAAAACTGTCTAACTTTTTATAGACTAATGGTATTGTCAAACCATCTTGCATATAGACAACATATAGACAACTGTTCAGTGGATTTGTTCTTTAATAAATGTTTAGAGACATACTACCACTGGCCTGTAGCTCTATAAACATGTCATAACCCCACTACAGTTCCATAGCATAGCCAACTGATTGCCTGCATAACTTAGGGCTCAGAGCGGTAGGATTGTTGAGCGTCTGCCTGCCGAGAGTAGGACTACTTAGCACCTCTGAACAGAATGTCGGAAATCATTTTGGATTTTACATAGCACAGATCCGCACATATCATCATCCGTCAGCTTTGTTAAAATACTCCCAACCAGAAATTGCCAGTAGCATTACTTTCATAAGCTTTGTTTGGCATGTCCCATTGTTGCTAGTTGTAGGTAGCCAATGTCAGCTAACCACTTAGCTGCTTGTGTTAGAAAGCCCTTGTTGATACTAGCCAGATGGCCACAGCTAGATAGCTAGCTAGCAAGATGATGAAGAAATAATTTTATCCACTCTCCATAATCCCATACTGACAGTGCTAGCCCAACTAGGCACATTTCTAGCTAGCTAGAATGTTAATGTTAGCATGTAATTCGCTAGCTCGCACAACATAGCTAGCTAGCTAAAGACACTCCACTGACTCGATCAGCAGTTAACAGGCAGCTGCTTCATGAAACTAATCCATTGTGATTGATTTCTAATGTTACTAGTTACAGTGGCCAGATAGCTATCTTAGATGAGGATTTAGTGTTGTGTGCATTGTGTCTGTGCACTTAGCTAGCTATCATCTCATTCATTGCATATGAAGTGTGACTGGCTCATTTAGCAAGCTGCAAGGGGGTGTGAAAAGTACCCTATTTGTTTCCGTATTTTTAAAAAATCCTCTTTTCTGATTAGTGCAGAGTAAAATGTCTGTATCGACCGGCAAGGCGGGCAAAATCAGATGGCAGTCAAACGCCATTGTTGTTGGTCCCAAAAACATACCATGCAGTGAACAGGCGGACGAACGGCAGGAAAATGGCAGGTGAACAGCAGACATTCAGTGCTTTGTGTGTGGTCTCTTTTACTGGATGACTGCACCCCTTGACTCCCTCCCTCCCCCCTCCTTCCCTCCTCCCGATCACGACTCAGGAATGTTTTCCTGGAGCGTTATTGATGAAAACCGGCCCAGGTGAGGTCAGGTCACCTGACAAGCCTTCGCTAAAACCACTCATCTCCAAGAATAACATTAACCTTTCACTTGTCGTTTTTCTGCCATTGGATCTGGGATGATAAGGCATGTGTGGTATTTTTTCAACATGCTCAGGATCACGCCTGTCTCTTACAGTCATCACTATGTCAACATGGTCATGTGAGTGAAGGATTGATACCCCTGGCCTGCCTAATTACTGAGACGGGAATTGCAACACTGACAGACCTCAACTATTGTTTTTGTGTGCTGTGGTTTTAATGTGCTCTGGGGGCCAGTTTGGCCACGATTTAGAGATTAAAGGAGAAGTTTACCCAAATCCAGAGTCTCCCAAGTCATTCCATACATTCAAACTACTGTAGTTCAGTCGAGTTTTCCCTCTTCCCTCACAGCTGCAAAAACTGGTCACCTGACACGTGACGTTGCTGGATGCAGGTCTCACTCTGCTCCTTTGTCAGTGAATGCATGATCCACAAACCTGCGAACGGTGGACAAATTCATTGTTTTATTGAAAGCGTACGGAATAATTAGCTATTTTTGTCAAAAGTACTGGCAGTTTTGAGTCAGGAAATGTGTACTTTCACACCTAAAACATTATTTTATGTCATTATTTTATGTAGCTGACTCTCCACAGCAGCGGAGATGGGTAACAACTGTGCATGATTGCCCTCGTATTGGAAACTTTGCTACGTTGAAAAGTCAGGATATGCCCTCATATGGAGCTTGATGTCATAGATTACAGTTATTTTGGGGGGTAGAAGTAGTGAGGACACTAAAGACAGTACAGTTCTCTTGCAAAAAAAACAAGAACATGTCTAACGACGCAAGAGTCGCGAGTGAGGAGGAAGAGTAGCCTACTAGAGGGGCGTTGATGTTGTCGAACCTTATTTATTTATTCTGATGAAGAATTGAGGGGAATTGAACTTCAGATGTCAGCCACCGTTTTAGACACAGAGGCCACAGCAACAGCTGGACCAGAGCCCCAACCCTAAACGGAATTGGAGACACAACCCTGTTCCAGCTGTGCCAAATGGGCAGTTCACTAATGAGTAAGTAGCTAAACTTTACTTCATTGAATGATCGCTTATAATAAACCTCTATGAGCGGGACCGTTAGTTGGTTTATGTTTTCACATTATCTCAAACCACTATATAGCCTATGTTTATTCAACACAACACCTTTTCACCTGTCTTTGTGATTGTCTCCACCCCCCTCTGGTGTCGCCCATCTTCCCCATTATCCCCTGTGTATTTATACCTGTGTTCTCTGTTTGTCTATTGCCAGTTTGTCTTGTTTGTCAAGTCAACCAGCGTTTTGTCTCAGCTCCTGCTTTTCCCCAGTCTCTCTTTTTCTCGCCCTCCTGGTTTTGACCCTTGCCTGTTCTGTCTCTGAGCCCGCCTGCCTGACCACTCTGCCTGACCCTGAGCCTGCCTGCCGTCCTGTACCTTTGCCCCACTACTCTGGATTATCAACCCCTGCCTGCCTTGACCTGTTGTTTGCCTGCCCATGTTGCTATAATAAACATTATTACTTTGACAGTCTGCATCTGGGTCTTACCTTCAAACCTGATAATTGTCTTCTCAACCCCCTGTCATAAATGCATAGGGCACATATCGTTGCTGTCTGATGAAAACCTCTTATCTCCAACTAAATTACCATATTTTCCCATTAACAAACATACAATTATGAAACTACAGAAGCTATTTTGAATACATTTTCTTGGGCATAGAGTCATGAAATGTTCAGAGTACATTGAGGGAAGTTACTGCTTTCGATAAAAACACATTTTTTTAAAAGGCAAAACTTACTTACTAGTTTATCATCAGACAGCGAAGATATGCTAACCTGTAGAGCACCTAGGCCTATATGTCTACATGATGGTGCAGTGGTAATAACACAATAAGAATGCCTCGAACTTCAAGGATCAGGCTACATACCTCTGCACCCTTGCTTTGTCGTTTTCTCTTCTCAAACACACCTTTGTATTTTGGCACTGCACCAGATCTAGTCCATGGAAATACAGTAGTAACAGCTGTATCTTTTATTATAAACTGAGTGGTTCGAGCCCTGAATGCTGATTGGCTGAAAGCCGTGGTTTATCAGACCTTAAACCATGGGTATGATAAAACATGTATTTTTACAGCTCTAAGTTGGTAATCAGTTAATAACCAATGGCAATAAGGCATCTAGGGTGTTCGTGGTATATGGGCAATATACTGTACCACGCCTAAGGGCTGTTCTTAGGCACAAGACAACACGGCGGGCCTTATTGTTTAAGTAATAAGTCCCCCTGAACAAGGCAGTTAACTCACTGATCCTAGGCCATCACTGAAAATAAGAATTTGTTAACTGGTTTGCCTAGTTAAATAAAGAATAAAATATAAAAATAAAATGGTCGTGGACAGGCAAAAAGGTCAAAACCAGATCAGAGTCCAGGAGGTAAAGAGTGGCAGACAGGCTCATGGTCAAGGCAGGCAGAATGGTCAGGCAGGCGGTTACAGAGTCCAGAAACAGTCAAGGGTCACAACCGGGAGGACTAGAAAAAGGAGAATAGCAAAAAGCAGGAGAATGGGAAAAACATACAAGACTAACTGGCACAAAGAGACAGGAAACAGGGATAAATTCACTGGGGAAAATAAGCGACACCTGGAAGGGGTGGAGACAGGGATGTAATGTTGGCGGCAGAAGTTTGTACATCGAATTTACTATTTATAATTGCTACTCACCATTTTCTGCATCTCTATGTGTCTTTCAGTGGAAAACTGTGAAATTTGGTGCCGTCCTCTCTTGATTTAATGTAATCAAATCAAATTTTATTGGTCACATACACATGGTTAGCAGATGTTAATGCGAGTGTAGCGAAATGCTTGCGAAATGCTTAGGTTTGTGGGCGGAGCAGTTGCCGTACCAGGCGGTTATACAGCCGACAGGATGCTCTCGATTGTGCATCTGTAAAAGTTTGTGAGTGTTTTCGGTGACAAGCCAAATTTCTTCAGCATCCTGAGGTTGAAGAGGGGCTGTTGCGCCTTCTTCACCACACTGTCTGTGTGGGTGGACCATTTCAGTTTGTCTGTGATGTGTACGCCGAGGAACTTAAAACTATCCACCTCCACTACTGTCCCTTCAATGTCGATAGGGGGGTTCTCCCTCTGCTGTTTCCTGAAGTCCACGATCATCTCCTTTGTTTTTTTGTTGTTGAGTGTGAGGTTGTTTTCCTGACACCACACACCGAGGGCCCTCACCTCCTCCCTGTAGATCGTCTTGTCGTTGTTGGTAATCAAGCCTAACACTGTAGTGTCGTCTGCAAACTTGATGATTGAGTTGGAGGCGTGCATGGCCACGCAGTCATTGGTGAGCAGGGAGTACAGGAGAGGGCTGAGAACGCACCCTTGTGGGGCCCCAGTGTTGAGGATCAGCAGGGTGAAGATGTTGTTTCCGACCCTCACCACCTGAGGGCGGCCCGTCAGAAAGTCCAGGATCCAGTTGCACAGGGCAGGGTCGAGACCCAGGGTCTCGAGCTTAATGACGAGTTTGGAGGGTACTATGGTGTTAAATGCTTGTCCAGATGGGTTAAGGTAGTGTGCAGTGTGATTGCGATTGGGTCGTCTGTGGACCTATTGGGGCGGTAAGCAATGTATTAAGTCTAAAGTGCAGCCAGCCTACCATTTCTTTTCCATTTTGTGTCACTAACTTTACCTGCGATGGGCCTAACTCGATAAACTTTTGCACCAGCTCCTCCCACCAAATAAAGCTGTGACATAAGGGCATATCGTGATCAGGGTTTCCCCCACAACGGCACACATGCACAGTTGTTACTCATCTCCACTGCTGTGGCAGTCAGCTACATAAAATAATGATATAAAACAATGTTTTTGATTGAAAAGTACACACCTCCTGACTCAAAACTGATAGTAATTTTGACAAAAATAGCTAATTTGGCTGTATGCTTTCAATAAAACAATGAATTTGTCCACAGCTCACTGATTTGTAAATCAAGCATTCACCGACAATGGAGCAGAGTGAGGCCTGCATCCAGAAACGTAGCAGGTCACATGACCCGTTTTTGCAGCTGTCTCAGTTCTGAAATCCCGGGAGAGAGAGGGGGAGAGGGCAAACTGCACTGAACTAGTTTCAATGTAATGCCAGGCTCTCTCCAATGTATGTAATCACTTGAGAGTTTCTGGGTTTTGGGTAAACTTCTCCTTTAAGAATTGTTATGTTTTGTTATTTTTTGTAAGTCACTAGCTTAACCAAAAGCTGTGTCTCTATCTTTTTTTTACAGTCTAAAGCCCTGAATCATAAGGTATTGTCAACCCATCTCTGCATATAGACAACTGTTCAGTGTACTTGTTCTTTAATCAATCTCCAGAAACATAGTACCTCTAGAAACATAGTTCCTCCTGTAGCTACATAAACATCTCATAACCCCACTACAGTTCTATAGCATAGCCAACTGATTGAACGCATGGCTTACTGGATGACCCTTTGGAACCCTGCCTGCCTGTCTCCTGATGTGCTAATCAGGTCGGCTAGCCTAGTGCTACACTAACAACCACCCCGTGGTCTGAGAACATGCTCTATCTAATGGCCTAGTTCTCCTGCAGGAAAATAATGAGAATATCATGAAGAGTTTTAAATGAAAACACGGTGTGGTGGGGTGACCGTGGGCCGTGGGTGGCCTAGACAGACAGATGCCTAATTAGATGTATTCTTTCCCACTCCCTTTAAACTCATTGTTAGCACGACTTGTCAGGTGGCTGCTAGGGATTAATGAAGCTTCAATGGGCCAACAGAAGCAAAGGTGGTTGTTTAAAATGTGATGTGAGAGAATGCTGCTGCTGCTAGATGATAAGACTGTTTAGCTGGAAGTAAATCTCCACATCAGCATGTTGTGTAAATGCCAACACAGTATCACAGCTTATTGTGAAATAGACACAAATTACTTATTCGAAATTTGTGACAGGCACAGGTTAAATGGTCAGAGTTAGCTCAAAAGTAGTAAGTAGTTGCAAAGTAGCTAATTAGCGACAATGCTAAAGTTATCCGTGGTGAGATTCAAACACACAACCTTTAGGTTGCTATACTTTCGAGTTATACGCCCACCCAACCTCCCCCTATCGCATTACATGCCCACCCAACCTCCCTCCTATCGCATTACATGCCCACCCAACCTCCCTCCTATTGCATTACATGCCCACCCAACCTCCCTCCTATCGCATTACATGCCCACCCAATCTCCATCCTATCGCATTACCTGCCCACCCAATCTCCCTCCTATCGCATTACATGCCCACCCAACCTCCATCCTATCGCATTACCTGCCCCCCAACCTCCCTCCTATCGCATTACATGCCCACCCAATCTCCATCCTATCGCATTACATGCCCCCCCAACCTCCCTCCTATCGCATTACCTGCCCCCCAACCTCCCTCCTATCGCATTACATGCCCACCCAATCTCCATCCTATCGCATTACATGCCCCCCAACCTCCCTCCTATCGCATTACATGCCCACCCAATCTCCATCCTATCGCATTACATGCCCCCCAACCTCCCTCCTATCGCATTACATGCCCACCCAATCTCCATCCTATCGCATTACATGCCCCCCAACCTCCCTCCTATCGCATTACATGCCCCCCCCGTCGCGGCCTAGTATGGTTCTCAATCAGAGGCAGGTGTCATTAGTTGTCTCTGATTGAGAATCATACTTAGGTAGCCTGGGTTTCACTGTGTGTTTGTGGGTGATTGTTCCTGTCTCTGTGTTTGCACCAGATAGGACTGTTTGGGGTTTTCACATTTCTTGTTTTTGTATCCAGTTGTTCATGTGTACATTTACGTATTAAAAGAACCATGGACACTTACCACGCCGCATATTGGTCCTCTGATCCTTTTCGCCTCTCCTCTTCGGAATCCCTTACACCCTCCTATCGCATTACATGCCCACCCAACCTCCATCCTATCGCATTACCTGCCCACCCAATCTCCCTCCTATCATATTACATGCCCACCCAATCTCCCTCCTATCGCATTACATGCCCCCCCAACCTCCCTCCTATCGCATTACATGCCCAACCAATCTCCCTCCTATCGTTTCTGTGTTAAGTAACATACAGTCTTTATTTGTGATTGAAATGCACTGAAAACATAATTGTGTACTGCACACAAAAAAATATACTTTTTGGTGTGCCTGTCACAGAATTCCAATAAGCAATTTATGTCTATTTCACAATAATCTGTGATACTGGGTTGGTAAATGCACCAATGCGTGTGCAATGCATATGAGAGAGAAAAGATGCATGTTTTTGTGTGTGTAAGGATAGTTTTTAGGCATCATTTCATGCATGTAGTGAATCTCTGTCCAAACTTAAGGCAGAGAAAATCCCCATCATAATAAATGACTACAAACAGTTACATTTGCCTCTTAGCGTGCTGATAGGAGTTTAATTCTTACATATACACTCACATTGCTTTCATGAACCATTGAAATTGGAGAACATAAACATATGCATGTTGTGATAAGAGTTTGTTTATAGTAATGGTACATTACTTAATCAACACAGTATACACAGAGCAGTCAAATGTCATCAAAATATGGCCTTCTTTACCAGCACAGATCTTTTCTCTTGCAACTCTCTCAGAAATAGGATTACTCCTAGAAAGACTGACTGGTTAAGGCAAAGTGATGTGTTATTTTTAAAATCAAATCAAATCAAATCAAATCCAATTTTATTTGTCACATACACATGGTTAGCAGATGTTAATGCGAGTGTAGCGAAATGCTTGTGCTTCTAGTTCCGACAATGCAGTGATAACCAACAAGTAATCTAACTAACAATTCCAAAAAAAAACTACTGTCTTATACACAGTGTAAGGGGATAAGGAACATGTACATAAGGATATATGAATGAGTGATGGTACAGAGCAGCATACAGTAGATGGTATCGAGTACAGTATATACATATGAGATGAGTGTGTAGACAAAGTAAACAAAGTGGCATAGTTAAAGTGGCTAGTGATACATGTGTTACATAAGGATGCAGTCGATGTTGTAGAGTACAGTATATACATATGCATATGAGATGAATAATGTAGGGTAAGTAACATTATATAAGGTAGCATTGTTTAAAGTGGCTAGTGATATATATATATATATATATTTACATCATTTCCATCAATTCCCATTATTAAAATGGCTGGAGTTGGGTCAGTGTCAATGACAGTGTGTTGGCAGCAGCCACTCAATGTTAGTGGTGGCTATTTAACAGTCTGATGGCCTTGAGATAGAAGCTGTTTTTCAGTCTCTCGGTCCCAGCTTTGATGCACCTGTACTGACCTCGCCTTCTGGATGATAGCGGGGTGAACAGGCAGTGGTTCGGGTGGTTGATGTCCTTGATGATCTTTATGGCCTTCCTGTAACAACGGGTGGTGTAGGTGTCCTGGAGGGCAGGTAGTTTGCCCCCGGTGATGCGTTGTGCAGTCCTCACTACCCTCTGGAGAGCCTTACGGTTGAGGGCGGAGCAGTTGCCGTACCAGGCGGTGATACAGCCCGCCAGGATGCTCTCGATTGTGCATCTGTAGAAGTTTGTGAGTGCTTTTGGTGACAAGCCTAATTTTTTCAGCCTCCTGAGGTTGAATAGGCGCTGCTGCGCCTTCTTCACGACGCTGTCAGTGTGAGTGGACCAATTCAGTTTGTCTGTGATGTGTATGCCGAGGAACTTAAAACTAGCTACCCTCTCCACTACTGTTCCATCGATGTGGATAGGGGGTGTTCCCTCTGCTGTTTCCTGAAGTCCACAATCATCTCCTTAGTTTTGTTGACGTTGAGTGTGAGGTTATTTTCCTGACACCACACTCCAAGGGCCCTCACCTCCTCCCTGTAGGCCGTCTCGTCGTTGTTGGTAATCAAGCCTACCACTGTTGTGTCGTCCGCAAACTTGATGATTGAGTTGGAGGCGTGCGTGGCCACGCAGTCGTGGGTGAACAGGGAGTACAGGAGAGGGCTCAGAACGCACCCTTGTGGGGCCCCGTGTTGAGGATCAGCGGGGAGGAGATGTTGTTGCCTACCCTCACCACCTGGGGCGGCCCGTCAGGAAGTCCAGTACCCAGTTGCACAGGGCGGGGTCGAGACCCAGGGTCTCGAGCTTGATGACGAGCTTGGAGGGTACTATGGTGTTGAATGCCGAGCTGTAGTCGATGAACAGCATTCTCACATAGGTATTCCTCTTGTCCAGGTGGGTTAGGGCAGTGTGCAGTGTGGTTGAGATTGCATCGTCTGTGGACCTATTTGGGCGGTAAGCAAATTGGAGTGGGTCTAGGGTGTCAGGTAGGGTGGAGGTGATATGGTCCTTGACTAGTCTCTCAAAGCACTTCATGATGACGGAAGTGAGTGCTACGGGGCGGTAGTCGTTTAGCTCAGTTACCTTAGCTTTCTTGGGAACAGGAACAATGGTGGCCCTCTTGAAGCATGTGGGAACAGCAGACTGGTATAGGGATTGATTGAATATGTCCGTAAACACACCGGCCAGTACTAGCTTACTTTCAGTTAAATTCAAATGTATGATTCCGTATTGAGAAACGTTATGAACAGTGAATATCAGATACTCAGATGGTCTTGGCAAACCTTCCGTCCATGTTCATTGTGCAGTGTTGTCAGGGGGACGTTGGCTCTAGGGTTAGAATCCTTGCCTTCAGCACCGTATAAAGTAATGTCAGTGTGTATGTTTGCATCATGACAACACACTAACAAAAGTCTGCTATCATAAATATCTCTATTGTGTGACAGAATTATATATAGAGCCAGCCTCGTTCTCTCAACACATCTCACACTCAGGTTTGCATAAAGTGAGCACGTTTTCTTCTTCCAGCTTAGTCCTTATTAGCCCTCCAGGATTATTCTTTCACTGTTTTGGTTTTGTTTAGTTTAGTTTCTCCAGGATGATTTGCTTTATCCTGTGAAGGAGACTGAAGCCATTCTAAATGTCTCTGGCTGAGTGGTGGTAGCTAATCCTCTATTTTTCACTGAAACGTCTCCACACGCCTCTTACTGGAGGCATGCACAGGTGGGTGCAGAGCAACTGAGGGAGAGAAGAGGTAAGGATAGAGAGAGGTTAAGGAGGGAGAGAGAGTCTGCACTCTACAGGGATGCACCTCTGTGTGTTTTGGTTTCCACACTAAACCTCCGTAACCATGGCTGTCAGTCTGACATTGTGTTGGTGGCAGGCAAGCACCGGTGGGATCCCCTAATCTTCCCTGCTGACAGACAGGTTTCCAGACACAGGATGTGTTTTATTACCCTGTTCCTGTGCCAGCAGACTGGCTGTCCAACCTGGCACCTGTTCCATGAGACATTGCACCATTCTGAATTGTATAGATATCCCTCTAGTGGTGTGGGGGCTGTGCTTTGGCAAAGTGGGTGGGGTTATATCCTTCCTGTTTGGCCCTGTCCGGGGGTGTCCTCGAATGGGGCCACAGTGTCTCCTGTCCCCTCCTGTCTCAGCCTCCAGTATTTATGCTGCAGTAGTTTGTGTCGGGGGGCTAGGGTCAGTTTGTTATATCTGGAGTACTTCTCCTGTCCTATTCGGTGTCCTGTGTGAATCTAAATGTGCGTTCTCTAATTCTCTCCTTCTTTCTTTCTCTCTCTCGGAGGACCTGAGCCCTAGGACCATGCCCCAGGACTACCTGACATGATGACTCCTTGCTGTCCCCAGTCCACCTGGCCATGCTGCTGCTCCAGTTTCAACTGACCTGAGCCCTAGGACCATGCCCCAGGACTACCTGACATGATGACTCCTTGCTGTCCCCAGTCCACCTGGCCATGCTGCTGCTCCAGTTTCAACTGTTCTGCCTTACTATTATTCGACCATGCTGGTCATTTATGAACATTCGAACATCTTGGCCATGTTCTGTTATAATCTCCACCCGGCACAGCCAGAAGAGGATGGGCCACCCCACATATGCTCTCTCTAATTCTCTCTTTCTTTCTCTCTCTCGGAGGACCTGAGCCCTAGGACCGTGCCCCAGGACTACCTGACATGATGACTCCTTGCTGTCCCCGGTCCACCTGACTGTGCTGCTGCTCCAGTTTCAACTTCTGCCTTGTTATTATTCGACCATGCTGGTCATTTATGAACATTTGAATATCTTGGCCATGTTCTGTTATAATCTCCACCCGGCACAGCCAGAAGAGGACTGGCCACCCCACATAGCCTGGTTCCTCTCTAGGTTTCTTCCTAGGTTTTAGCCTTTCTAGGGAGTTTTTCCTAGCCACTGTGCTTCTACACCTGCATTGCTTGCTGTTTGGGGTTTTAGGCTGGGTTTCTGTACAGCACTTTGAGATATCAGCTGATGTACGAAGGGCTATATAAATACATTTGATTTGATTTGATAGTACTGATCATGTATGTAAACACATGCACAATGCACATACAGTACATGGAGACACACACACACACACACACACACACACACACACACACACACACACACACACACACACACACACACACACACACACACACACACACACACACACACACACACACACACACACACACACACACACACACACACACACACACACACACACACACACACACACACACATACATACATACATACATAAACATAATGCCTGACAGACAAATAAACAGGCACTTGTGATTTGCATAAAAGAGTGGACAGTGCCAAAGCAGAAGACAAATACTGCCTGTCTTCACTTACATGGGCGTTTTGTGCTTCTTGGGACAAAACAATGACATGTATTTATTTGAATTTGAATGGGTATTGAATCAGTGTTGGGTGTGAAGGAGCCCAACAACAGGGAGCAGCCCTGAGTGACACTGACAGACAAGTCACCGTTTGTTATTCTGACCTCAGGCTTTAGCCGTCAGTTTATCTCCCATCTCTTCTACCTCTCCATCTCCTCCCCTCCCCTCTCCTCTCCCTGATCTCTCTCACCTCCAGGTATAAACGGGAAGAGGTTGCGATAAAGGAATAGAGGACACGGAGAGGCGAGATGAGTGATTGAAGAGTTGACTGGCTATAGAGGAGTTGTATGAGAAATGGCCCAGAGGTGGAGAAGAGTAACGTGTGGAATTTGGAGATAGAGGGTAATCTGTTAAGAGTGAACTAAAGGCAGGGGCGGAAGAGAGCGGGGGGTGTTGGGGATTTGCAAAAATTTGCTCGCTGCTTCCCTTCTTTTTTAAATATGCCTGGAGGGCGCCACAAACCCCACCCCTTACCACCTGAGCCCCTCCCCTATCCCCTCCTCCGACCTGTGTGAGCAGATCTTCCACCTAAGAGAATGCTGAGCTGAGAGGGACAGAGAGAGCTAGCCTGGACAGCGCAACACACTGCCTGACTCACCCTCCCACGGTGGGGCTACTCTGGATGGGATAACGTGCATGGAGCAGCCTGGAGACAGCCAAGCAGGCCAAAGAGTGGAGCATTGGTTAAAGAAGCCATGCTCTCTCCATCTACTAATGGAGGACTCTAAGTAATAGGGCTCAGCTTCAGATATCTCCTCTATCTGCTTTCTACCAGGACCTGAGGCAGCACACACATCCAGACAGTTGTTTATGTGAATGTGTGGGTAGTCCACACCTGAGAGAGAGACAGAGGGAGGGAGGGAGAGAGGTGATAGGTAAAAAAGAGAAGAAGAGGAAGAAGAGAGGAGGAAGGAATACAGAAATCAAGTTAGACCAACTAAATCTCAAACTTGCTGTATCTCAACTTACCTGTGACTGAACCTGTGTCTACACACACAGACACTCAGAGATAAGTTGAGAGGAGATGTACAGAAGAAGTTAGACATGGATCTCTTACTTGGAGACGGAAATCTTGAAGACCACAAGAGGGACAGGTCTGGGAGCTGTGTAGAGTTCTACCAGGTGAAAGTGAGTGAAAAACCACACTACCTTATCTTACCTTATTAATGTTTTTTTTTTTTCTACCCACATGGCACACTTATTCATGTTTTGTACTAGGATATAATTCTACACTGGGCCTTGGCAATGTGGGCTCAGGCATGTGTTTGTTTTTCGATGAAGCTTGAGCAGGGGCAGGGGCAGACAGGGCTGGTCCATTTTTAGCTTAGTGGGCCTGTCTAACAAAAAATATGTGCACTAAATTAGCATTATCAGGTTAATAATGGAGGCCTCAAGGAAAAAAAGGGTCTGCGTGTTAGAAATGCCAGACGCGATTTCTGGTCCCAGTCTGCCCCCGTGAGTGAGTGAGTGACACCTGTTTATCAAGTCTTGCTCACTAGCTGTGGAATTTGTAGTTTTCCTTTTGGGTTAATATAGTTATCGTGTGAATTACATTGTACATTTCGGATAGACAGCTATGGCTATCTTCTACCTCTAAAGATTCTCAACTGAAATCTCTAAAGTGGTCAAATAATCCAAACAAATCAAATTCAATATAGAGACTTGATCAGTCATGACATCATGTCAGTCTCGATGAATATTCAGACATATCACTTTGCCATATGCTCTAATATGTGGGTTAGTGTTCCTTGTGATAATACGTTACCTTGTAATATACACTGAGTGTACAAAACATTAGGAACACCTTCTTAATATTGAGATGCACCCCTTTTGTCCTCAGAAGAGCCTCAGTTCGTTGGGGCATGGACTCTACAAGGGATGCTGGCCCATGTTGACGCCATTGCCTCCCACAGTTGTCAAGTTGGCTAGATGTCCTTTGGGTGGTGGACCATTCTTGATACAGGAAACTGTTAAGCATGAAAAACCCAGCAGTGTCTAAACTCTTGACACACTCAAACCATACCCCATTCAAAGGCACTTAAATATAATTGTCTTGCCCATTCACCACCCTCTGAATGGCACACATACACAATCCATGTCTCAACTGTCTCAAGGCTCAAAAACTCTTCTTTAACCTGCCTCCTCCCCTTCATCTACAGTGATTGAAGTGGATTTAATGGGTGATATCAATAAGGAGTCATAGCTTTCACCTGGATTCACCTGGTCAATGTCATGGAAAGAGTAGGTGTTCCTAATGTTTTTTACACTCAGTGTATATGACTATATTTATGTGACCTGTGTGACCGATCTGGCACCAGTACAGAGTCCCATGACTGTGACTGTCTTTCTGAAGGTAGTTCACAGGGTTACAGTAGAGCATCAGGTGCCTTCGTGTGAGCATGTTAGCAGCAAGTTAGGAGTGTGTGTGTGTGTGTGTGTGTGTGTGTGTGTGTGTGTGTGTGTGTGTGTGTGTGTGTGTGTGTGTGTGTGTGTGTGTGTGTGTGTGTGTGTGTGTGTGTGTGTGTGTGTGTGTGTGTGTGTGTGTGTGTGTGTGTGTGTGTGTGTGTGTGTGAGAATGTATGTGTGTCCATCACATGTGCTTGGTATAGCAGTGAGAAGAATGCGGTGGAATGCTGGTAATGAAACATGAGAGACCTATAAGGTCTGTGATTTAAAAGGATGCGGCCCAGGTTTTTGTTTGGATTAGCTATATATTGACTCCATATGAGTTATTACAGTATAGTAATGATCAGGAGAGTTTGGGGGTGTGAAGCAGGAATGTGCTATAGGCAGGGGTATTTTCCAATCATTTTGTTCTGAACAGAAGTACTCTTTTTTTTGTTATGTTCCACTGTTGCAAGATGCAGCTGAAATTTTACGGGTGGGGAGAAAGCGAGAGAGAGTTGAGGAGGAGGCTTGAAGCGCTGGGCATCTTAATATTACATACATTATCTGAGGTCCACAGAGTTATACCTTGGAGGAGCGGCTTCTATGGAAGAACTTTGAATGTCCTTTGAGCTAGCTGGCTAACAAGCTTGTGTGTGCATAGGAGCATCAGAAATAAAAACACTTCTTACCTTCTTGTAGTTAACAAATTTCAATGTGAAACAGGATTTCTAGGCCTATTGTATCCTTAACTAGCATTATCCATTCTTCTCTAGCTAATTAAAAATCTCTCTTCCTATTTTCTGAATCTGTAACGGCGTTCGTCTGTTGAAGGAGAAGCGGACCAAAATGCAGCGTGGTGGTTACTCATGTTCTTTAATGAAGAAAAGCGATACATGAAATAACTTATAAATATTACATAACAACAAACGGAACGTGAAAACCTATACAGCCTGTCTGGTGAAATAACTAACACAGAGACAGGAACAATCACCCACAAAATACACAGTGAAACCCAGGCTACCTAAATATGGTTCCCAATCAGAGACAACGAGAATCACCTGACTCTGATTGAGAACTGCCTCAGGCAGCCAAGCCTATGCTAGACACACCCCTAATCAGCCACAATCCCAATGCCTACAAAAAAAACAATACGACAACACAATAAACCCATGTCACACCCTGGCCTGAACAAATAATTAAAGAAAACACAAAATACTAAGACCAAGGCGTGACAGAATCGCGCTTGTCACGTCAGTACAGTAGCCTATGCTCCAGAGGGGGAAGGGCCAGGTAGCCTAAACACTCACACGCACAGGCAAATATTATAATCTTGCAGGCAGACACTGGAATACGTTTCTTAGTGACAGAGTGAGGGCTTTGCATAGACGCCTTGTTGCGTTTTATTGTGAGAGTATAAAAAATGCCTGGAACATAAAATAACATTATTAAGCGGTTCCCATGCTTTTAATATAATGTTTCTTTTCCAGAACAGTATGGATCACTTTCGTTTCAGGTTTCATTTCTCTTCCTTGAAAATGTTTGTTCTTTTACAATTTTTGGATCTGTTCCCTGAACCAGTTCCAACCTCTGGCTATAGGTCTTCCAAGCGTTTTACATTTAGCGTAAATATTTACTAGAGTAAATATTACTTAGAGTAAATGTAAGTGTGGATGGCACGTGTTAATGCATGTGCCTTGACTCTATAGCGTGAGCTAGTTAGGTTGGTGAGGGGGAATGTGAGTAGTTGTTGTGTACATAGAGGGAGTGATATGATCAGGTTTGTGTCCCCATCACATCCCTATTATCTCACACACACATGTGCACGCACATACTGCAAGCAGAGTGTATGGAGAGGGGGGTCCATTTGTTGCCTAATCAACAGGTGGCTAACACTGGTAAGTCTACTGTAACAAATATTTGTTCATGTATGGTCATTTTGTATCTTTACGCAGCACACCGTTTCTCAGAATCACACCTATTCCCAGAAATGTACTTAAAAGTACAGTTCTGTAGATGCTAATAACAACCCTCAAATTGATCTGTCTCTGAAAGCTGAGGCGGTCGGATCTTAGAGGTCGGGGTGGCAGTGCAAGGTATTAGACCAAATAAGAAAGATTATGTCTCAATGACCCCATGTTTTCAGGTTAGGGACGAGGGATGGAGGAATGGAGGGATAATAGAGTTTATAATGAGATGGGCTCTGACAGCCCTAGGCGCCCTTTTGGACAACAGCTTTGAGGACTCTGAGGAGAGGGAGTAGAGGGAGAGAAGGGCAAGAAGCCGAAGGGGGAGAGAAGGGCGAGAAAGGGGAGGAGCCCCCTCTACTGTTCACCTTTGGTGCAAACAGCCCCCTCCCCCCCAATTAGATGAAGGAGAATTAGCCGACCCCCCAGAATGAGCGCCTGGGTCAGGGAGGATTAAAGAGCGTGGGGGGTTTGTAAGGGGTAAAGGGGGTAGGTAGGGGTTAACAGGGTCTGTTTTGGTCAAAGACAACATGAGTCAACATGGCTACCTTTTAACGAACAAGCCACTAGAGAAATGGAGAAAGAACTAGAGTGCTCCAGGCCGTCATTCACTATCTAGTAAATTCATGATCTAGAGATCAGATTGAACAATTAGACACTGAAGTATGAGGAAGAGAGGTAGGATGTTTGTCTCTGTGGTTTGATTTCCGGAACTCGCACAGTTCTGTCTACTATATCTGTTTCTCTGGAAGTACTATTCTGCGGCCGATGTTAGTGGGATTATTTCCACATCATAGTTGGAATGTTGTGAGCCAAGCTGCTTCAAGATGGCCTATTAGATTGGCTGGTTTGAGTTGGGCTCTCTGGGTTGCTCCGCCTCCCAAGCCATCCGTGAAGCAATTAGGTCATTAGGTTGGTTGGTCCACGGTGGTTTCTGCACCAGGGAATCCTGGCTGGGAATAATGTAGTAAAAACACAATGTTTTATTTTTTTCTTATTATTCTGTTTGAAGCCTTCACCCAATCTCACTGTGTGAAACCTCAATGGAGGCATAGAAGGCTGTCCATTCACAGTGTTTGAAAAAAATATAAACAGGATAATTGGCTTTTATGTGGACTTTTGCAGAATTCAGAGCGATAGAGCAGAGAATAGAGAAATAAAGTTTTCCTTCAAGCACCCAACGAAGCAATGGAGCATCTGATTCATCCATTGGGCTATACTGTTCTATTCTGGGATGTGGCAGATGATGGATGACCGACAGGACAGCTGGAAGGAGAAAATAGAGAGAGATTTTATTGAACACAGGGACATTTTCCGGGAGGGAGGGAAAATCTTGTTTCAGAGTCTGCAGCCAGCCAGAGAGAAGAGAACAACACTAGTGGTTTCAAATTCCTTCAACGGTTTAATGATGAATGAATTTGAACCGTACTGCTGATAGTTTTATGTTTGTTTGCTTGCATGCTAAAATGAATTACTGTACAGTAATGAATATGTACATGCAGTGTGCGTTGCGTTGTATCAACATGTGTTGTGTCATGGTGTCAGTTTAATCTCTGAAAGCTAACAGATATAGGATCTTAATTTTAGCAAATGTTTCTACAGCAGGAAAATAATCCTGCAGCTACAAGAAATGTTCATTATTATGTGCATTATAATTAATGCACATTTTTGTAAGGGAAAATCAAGTCTGAAATTTCACGGTGGAAGTTACACATTTCTGAAGCCTTTTTAAAGTTCAAATACACTACAATGTTTCCCTTGCAAAGGGGTGATCAAATTAAGATCCTACATCAGTTACAGAACACAGTGTTTTGATTTGACAGATAACCCCTGTACCGTGCTATGGTTTAATATATTTTGGTTTTCGATTTCTTGTTACTCATCTGATTGACACTGTTGATAAATCCTGTGGCCAATTCTTGCACTGACAGGCAGGTTGAAAATGTACAGATATCATATATTGTTAGGGCAGAAGCACAGTCAATATCTGTCTCTGGGGAGAACTAGGGCAAAAAGCAAACCCTTGTCCTTCATCCGTCAGACACAAGATAACACACACCAAAAAGAGAGAGAATGGCATTTATTTGGTTCATTTCTCCTCTCTCATCTCCCTCTCTCTTCTGTCTTTTAATGTCTACTGAATGTTGTGAGAGGTAGGTGGTATAAATAACTTAATCAACTCCGTCCTCTGCAATGAGGTTTGTGTCTCTTGTCTCCTATATGTTCACTTTGATCTGATAGGAATTTGAGCACAGTGAAGTTTATCTACCGGCTGCATTTTCACTTTATCATCAATACACGAGAACAGAGAGCAAGATAGCGGCTTTCCACAAGTCTGGCTCATCTGTTGATAGGGAGGCAGAGAGAGACGAATGAGGGAGGGAGGGAAGAGAATATAAAGAGAAACAGAGGGGCATTCGCCTGATTATTAGAGAGATTTTTAGCAGGTGAAGGTTAGTTGTGGGATTCCATTATTTCTCCTCGGGACCAGTTTCCCTCTATGGCAACAAAATATTTCATTAAATGCTGATGTTTAGAACTTCTCCCTAGGTGTGTGTGTGTGTGTGTGTGTGTGTGTGTGTGTGTGTGTGTGTGTGTGTGTGTGTGTGTGTGTGTGTGTGTGTGTGTGTGTGTGTGTGTGTGTGTGTGTGTGTGTGTGTGTGTGTGTGTGTGTGTGTGTGTGTGTGCGTGTGCTGTGCGCGTGCGCGTGTGCGTGTGCGTGTGTGTGTGTGTGTGCGCGTGCGTGCGTGCAAGCACAAAGCGCAAGCGCAAGCATTGGTGTGGTTTTGGCATGAGGCCCACTAAGAAATACACTGAGTGTACAAAACATTAGGAATACCTGCTCTTTCCATGACATAGACTGACTGGTGAAAACTATGATCCCTTATTGATGTCATTTCTTAAATCCACTTCAATCAGTGTAGATGAAGAGGAGGAGACAGGTTAAAGAAGGATCTTTAAGCCTTGAGACAGTTGAGACATGGATTGTGAATGTGTACCATTCAGAGTGTGAATGGGCAGGACAAAAGATTTAAGTGCCTTTGAACAGGGTAGGTGCCAGGCACACCGGTTTGAGTGTGTCAAGAACTGCAAAGCTGCTGGGTTTTTCACGCTGAACAGTTTCCTGTGTGTATCAAGAATGGTCTACCACCCAAAGGACATCCAGCCAACTTGACACAACTGTGAGAAGCATTGGAGTCAACATGGGCCAGCATTCCTGTGGAACACTTTTCAACACCTTGTAGAGTTGAATTGAGGCTGCTCTGAGGGCGAAAGGGAGTGCAGTTCAATAATAACTAAGCAATAGAACTGTCCATTAGTCCCTTGTGTGACCATCATCAGAGTCCCTCTGCTCACGCCTCCCTATAATGAATCTGCAGCACCAAAGGGCACACACTCACACATTGTAAACATAAAGAAAGAGACATGTACATATTGTATTCACATTCCAAAGGTGCTCTGAGTGAATCCATCTCAAATTCCCACTCTATATTTTTTAAACTGATAAACAAAGGACACCACCACCTCATAAGTTCTTCTCTCCATTCCAAGTGAGCAGACACACTGTCTGCCCAGTAGATGTAGCAGAAGCTCCTTTTCTGGAGCCAAACCTTCAATCCATCATTCAAGAGCATTACTAACCTTTGACCCTACTGATACTTACTGATTACAGTGCTTGCCGCTAGGGCACAGTGCACAGTGAAAATAACGTCTACAATGGCAGACGCAAGTCTTTAGATTTTTTTCTCAATCAAAACACTGTTGAGGTGCGAATCACAAAGATGTCATGTTTCGACTGTCGCTTGAGAAAACCATGACATAAGCCACTCTTCTCCCTCCACAAACTCTTGTCTGTTTCAAACACTCAAGTACATCACGTTTTTGAACCTCTGTCCTCTCTTTGTAAACTCATGGACTTTGTAAATGCATTGACCCACGTACTATTCTCAGCCTACTGTTAATTTGTGTCCGATCGGCTTGATTCGATCTTATGTAGCAAAATTTGACAACATGTTTTTACATTGGATATCATACCCTACAATTGAGGAACAGTGGGAAAGTAATTCTGCTTTGAAAGTTGATTCACTTGTAACCCCACTTTTAAGAAAATGTTCCTTGAATGTTTTGGTACACCTACTGGAGACCTCTTCTTTGGCTATACTCATTCAGAATCGTTCACACCCTCTTAAGCCTTAGCTCCACACATCTCTTTAAGGATTCACATGTGAGGCCATTTGCTATACAGAGTGAGAGGTAGTGTACTAAACAACCAAAGAGTTCAAGACTAAAGGCTGGTTTATACTACGTCTATCGACATGTCTGTAGACCGTTGTCGCAGTGGCATAAACATTCTATTGTCGTCCGACATCAAACTTGTTATTGTCTTTATGAAACAGTATAAACACAAAAACGCATGACATCAGCAGCCTGGTGGTCTAAAATAGTGCAACTGGTGTATTTTAACACCAATAAACCCAACCGTTTAAAAATGAATTTAGTATATGTCAATCTAGCAAACCAGGCAACTTAAAGCAACTTTCTAAACAATGTTTTTGTTATTTTCTATATTGTTAGCTTGCTAGCTACAGTGCCTTGCGAAAGTATTCGGCCCCCTTGAACTTTGCGACCTTTTGCCACATTTCAGGCTTCAAACATAAAGATATACAACTGTATTTTTTTGTGAAGAATCAACAACAAGTGGGACACAATCATGAAGTGGAACGACATTTATTGGATATTTCAAACTTTTTTAACAAATCAAAAATGGAAAAATTGGACGTGCAAAATTATTCAGCCCCTTTACTTTCAGTGCAGCAAACTCTCTCCAGAAGTTCAGTGAAGATCTCTGAATGATCCAATGTTGACCTAAATGACTAAAGATGATAAATACAATCCACCTGTGTGTAATCAAGTCTCCGTATAAATGCACCTGCACTGTGATAGTCTCAGAGGTCTGTTAAAAGCGCAGAGAGCATCATCAAGAACAAGGAACACACCAGGCAGGTCCGAAATACTGTTGTGAAAAAGTTTAAAGCCGGATTTGGATACAAAAAGATTTCCCAAGCTTTAAACATCCCAAGGAGCACTGTGCAAGCGATAATATTGAAATGGAAGGAGTATCATACCACTGCAAATCTACCAAGACCTGGCCGTCCCTCTAAACTTTCAGCTCATACAAGGAGAAGACTGATCAGAGATGCAGCCAAGAGGCCCATGATCACTCTGGATGAACTGCAGAGATCTACAGCTGAGGTGGGAGACTCTGTCCATAGGACAACAATCAGTCGTATATTGCACAAATCTGGCCTTTATGGAAGAGTGGCAAGAAGAAAGCCATTTCTTAAAGATATCCATAAAAAGTGTCGTTTAAAGTTTGCCACAAGCCACCTGGGAGACACACCAAACATGTGGAAGAAGGTGCTCTGGTCAGATGAAACCAAAATTGAACTTTTTGGCAACAATGCAAAACGTTATGTTTGGCGTAAAAGCAACACAGCTCATCACCCTGAACACACCATCCCCACTGTCAAACATGGTGGAGGCACCATCATGGTTTGGGCCTGCTTTTCTTCAGCAGGGACAGGGAAGATGGTTAAAATTGTTGGGAAGATGGATGGAGCCAAATACAGGACCATTCTGGAAGAAAACCTGATGGAGTCTGCAAAAGACCCGAGACTGGGACGGAGATTTGTCTTCCAACAAGACAATGATCCAAAACATAAAGCAAAATCTACAATGGAATGGTTCAAAAATAAACATATCCAGGTGTTAGAATGGCCAAGTCAAAGTCCAGACCTGAATCTAATCGAGAATCTGTGGAAAGAACTGAAAACTGCTGTTCACAAATGCTCTCCATCCAACCTCACTGAGCTCGAGCTGTTTTGCAAGGAGGAATGGGAAAAAATTTCAGTCTCTCGATGTGCAAAACTGATAGAGACATACTCCAAGCGACTTACAGCTGTAATCGCAGCAAAAGGTGGCGCTACAAAGTATTAACTGAATAATTTTGCACGCCCAATTTTTCAGTTTTTGATTTGTTAAAAAAGTTTGAAATATCCAATAAATGTCGTTCCACTTCATGATTGTGTCCCACTTGTTGTTGATTCTTCACAAAAAATACAGTTTTATATCTTTATGTTTGAAGCCTGAAATGTGGCAAAAGGTCGCAAAGTTCAAGGGGGCCGAAAACTTTCGCAAGGCACTGTAGTTCAAATAATGACCATATCATATAGCTAGTCATGAACAAGACGGCCCGGCCCGCGCACTCTTTAAGCTTCCATCGCCGAGGGAACCGGGATGCCTCAGCCAGCTCGTCGGACTTCCACACCATAGCTCGCTCGGGGTTCTTCTTGCCCCGGTGGGCTCGTCAGGCGCCCACCCCACGTCATGCTTCAGCAGGCCATCAGGCTCCCATGCCTCAGTCATATCGTCAGGCTCCCACTCCTCAGCTGGATCGTCAGGCTCCCACGCTTGAGCTGGCTCGCCAGGCTCCCACGCCTCTGCCATTTTCGTCGGGCTTCTACGCCCCAGCTGGTTTGTCCAGCACCCATGCCTCGGCCGGTCCGTCAGGCTCGCACAGGGGGGACGCCAGGTGGTGCCCCTAGAGGGGGTGTACAGCACATCATTGGACTCACTGGACTCCTTTAATTTGTTGTTTGCCTTCCCTATTTCTGTCTGCTTCCCTGTGTTTTCCCTGTATCAGCATTGTTGTCGTTTCCATTTCCCCTGTCCAGACGCTGCCCGTATTCTGCTGCTGTTCTGTTTTGTTATTCATTAAATGTTCACTCCCTGTACCTGCGTCTTGTCCCCGGTGTCTGTCCTTACTGAGACAAGTGTTTTATGCAACAGCCTTCTTCTATGTGTTCTCTTTTTGACTCCCTCTGAATGATTTGCAACAAATGCTCACATTTTCTCCATCTCTTTTGCTATCATACTCTTCTTGCACCGGGCATTCCACTGATATCAAAACTCAGTCCTCCAGAAAGTGGAGAGCATTAACAAACCTTGTGTAGTTATTTGTGATATCTTTCAAAATAGCCACGTTAGAAAGGATTACCTTTCCATACTGAGCAGCTAATGTTATAGACAGAAGCGTGGTACATGGCAGACCAATCCGAACTCATCTCTCGGGATGTCCAGCCCATCCATTATCTCAGCCAATCATGGATAGTGGGAAGGTTCCTGTCTTTAATGTGGCTAAACCAACTAGGCTCATCATTTAACCATTGTATTGTTATTTACAGGTGGCATACAAACAGAGTTTTATTTTTTTAAGTACTTGAGTACTTGCTTCTGCGATTTCTAAATTCATGGAGTATGTTTCTAATCCAAAATGATACTTTTGTTATATGTTTGCTAGCTCAGCTGGTTAGCTAGCTCCATCTCATTTGACCACCAATCATTGCTAAGGCTAGCTAGCTAGCCACTTAATATAACTTGTTTTCTCAAAATGAATGTTAGCTAGCTAATTTAGAAATGTTATGAATACAACTGCCATCTGCTGTCAACATCAGGATACTAGTTAGCTCCAAAAGTGGTTATAGCATAGACTGCATGCTGACAGTGAATTCAGAGACATTCGGTGTTTAGCTACACTACAAACATCGGCTTACCAGGTTCCAGGGGTGCAATTGTAATGATAGTCCTCCACAACATACCCAAGAGTTTCCTGATTAGCAAGGGGTCATCTGTGTTTAATTTCAGTTTGTATTATAAACACAGTTTGAGATCCTTGTGAGGGCATTTCGCCAGTGGTTGAATGGGGAATTGGTCCCCCTGGGAAAATGTTGTACAATGTTGCAACAGTAACCAAGGGGGGCAGGGCTTAGTGAAGGGTTAATTGGGTGGTGTCTCTATAATTAGAGGATAAGCATGTTTAGACATATTCAGTTCTGTAAGTTATAAACAGTCTACAAATATTGCTGAGGAACTGAGAGGATCCTCTGTCCAAGTGTGTGTGTATGTACTGTATGTTTGCGTGTGTGCGTGCATGTGTTTGTGTGTGCGTTTGTTTTGTGCGTGCATGCATAATTACATTGGAGAGGGTTGGTTCTGGGATTGAAAATGGAAAAACTTCAACACTGTAATTCTGCATCCAAGTTTATTTCTGTCCCTGCACAGTGAATGGGCAAGGCTAGCTTTGCACTCTCTTTAAAACACACACACACCATGCCTTTTAATATCAACCAAACCACGCCTTCCCTCTCCTCTTGCTGGTTAACAAACCCACAACGGAACGGAATCCCGTAAAATTACAAATCTTCAGAGCCGCTCCCTCACAATTGAACATGATTCTTTCTGTTCCTGTCCTGTACATAGAACCATGTGTCCTGCTGTATGTATTCCTCTAACAGGGATTTCACAGCAGAGTTATGCACCGTGCCAAAACATGTCCTAAATATATGTTTTTGAAGGATGTTGTTTCTGTACATATACAGTGGGGAGAACAAGTATTTGATACACTGCCAATTTCTCAGGTTTTCCTACTTACAAAGCATGTAGAGGTCTGTAATTTTTTATAATAGGTACACTTCAACTGTGAGAGACGGAATCTAAAACAAAAATCCAGAAAATCACATTGTATGATTTTTAAGTAATTAATTTGCATTTTATTGCATGACATAAGTATTTGATCACCTACCAACCAGTAAGAATTCCGGCTCCCACAGACCTGTTAGTTTTTCTTTAAGAATCCCTCCTGTTCATCCACTCATTACCTGTATTAACTGCACCTGTTTGAACTCGTTACCTGTATAAAAGACACCTGTCCACACACTCAATCAAACAGACTCCAACCTCTCCAAAATGGCCAAGACCAGAGAGCTGTTTAAGGACATCAGGGATAAAATTGTAGACCTGCACAAGGCTGGGATGGGCTACAGGACAATAGGCAAGCAGCTTGGTGAGAAGGCAACAACTGTTGGCGCAATTATTAGAAAATGGAAGAAGTTAAAGATTTTTTTACCTTTATTTTACTAGGCAAGTCAGTTAAGAACAAATTCTTATTTTCAATGACAGCCTAGGAACAGTGGGTTAACTGCCTGTTCAGGGGCAGAATGACAGATTTTGTACCTTGTCAGCTCAGGGATTTGAACTTGCAAGCTTTCGGTTACTAGTCCAATGCTCTAACCACTAGGCTACCCTGGATGACAGTCAGTCATCCTCGGTCTGGGGCTCCATGTAAGATATCACCTCGTGGGGCATCAATGATCATGAGGAAGGTGAGGGATCAGCCCAGAACTACACGGCAGGACCTGGTCAATGACCTGAAGAGAGCTGGGACCACAGTCTCAAAGAAAACCATTAGTAACACACTACGCCGTCATGGATTAAAATCCTGCAGCGCACGCAAGGTCCCCCTGCTGAAGTCAGCGCATGTCCAGGCCCGTCTGAAGTTTGCCAATTACCATCTGGATGATCCAGAGGTGGTCTGATGAGACAAAAATATAGCTTTTTGGTCTAAACTCCACTCGCTGTGTTTGGAAGAAGAAGAAGGATGAGTACAACCCCAAGAACACCATCCCAACCGTGAAGCATGGAGGTGGAAACATCATTCTGTAAATGTAAATGAGAACTTGTTCTCAACTTGCCTACCTGGTTAAATAAAGGTGAAATAAGAAATAAATAAATAAAATAAATTCTTTGGGGATGCTTTTCTGCAAAGGGGAAAGGTTGACTGCACCGTATTGAGGGGAGGATGGATGGGGCCATGTATTGCGAGATCTTGGCCAACAACCTCCTTCCCACAGTAAGAGCATTGAAGATGGGTCGTGGCTGGGTCTTCCAGCATGACAACGACCCGAAACACACAGCCATGGCAACTAAGAAGTGGCTCCGTAAGAAGCATCTCAAGGTCCTGGAGTGGGCTAGCCAATCTCCAGACATGAACCCAATAGAAAATCTTTGGAGGGAGCTGAAAGTCGGTATTGCCCAGCGACAGCCCTGAAACCTGAAGGATCTGGAGAAGGTCTGTATGGAGGAGTGGGCCAAAATCCCTGCTGCAGTGTGTGCAAACCTGGTCAAGAACTACAGGAAATGTATGATCTCTGTAATTGCAAACAAAGGTTTCTGTACCAAATATTAAGTTCTGCTTTTCTGATGTATCAAATACTAATGTCATGCAATAAAATGCAAATTAATTACTTAAAAATCATACAATGTGATTTTCTGGATTATACAGACCTCTACAGGCTTTATAAGTAGGGAAAACCTGCAAAATCGGCAGTGTATCAAATACTTGTTCTCCCCACTGTAAGTCAGTTCCGTTCACATAACTCTCACACAAGTTCACTTGCTGAGATGATGTCATTTTGTAACACAACCTCAACCATTTGCAACAGGATTTTTGACCCCTCTGAACCTTCCTCTAACAGGTCACATGACTTCTGTGTCCTGGGGTGCGTTCAGTTTGCTTCAACGTTTGTGCTATGTCTGGTGACGGTTTGTACTGAACGAATGGTGCGCACTGTTCTTTAACAGCCTTTGAGGTGTGTTTATTCCTGTTTGGTGGGTGTGGTGTATGTAGCCTGATCAAGATGGGTATGACCATTGTAAATAATTGGAAAAAGTCATGCTGCCCACCATATGGTAACTGCGTTTTGGGCCACCAAAATCATGTTTTTCAACTGGTCGTTCAGTACACTACCATTTCCATTCAATTCAACGTTGCACCAAGTTCTGTTGTACTGAATGCAACCCTGTACTTGCCGGATGCCAAAAATGATGGAAGCATTCGGCCAACCACTCATCCTAATGACCACCTCACCAAACCTTCCACCATCTGTCCTCTGGATGAAGTCAGTGGTGACCTTCATCTAATGATTCTGACCCCTTCTGGAATGCAGGGCTTGACCCTTGACCCTTAACCCCTGAGAGGACGATAAGAGGTCCCTGGCGCTGATAGCAGCTCAAACACACACATACACAGCGCGGCTCTCACAGTGTAAACATTAGCGCTGACTAACAAAGCCATTGCCAGTGATAAACCAGCCTGCCACACATAAACACTTTCCTCCACTATCCTCCTTCTTTTAAACGGTCAACATTAGCCTGCCTTTGTTGGCTACTTGCTGGACTGTCCTGACAGAGAGCAAGTGTGGTCATGCATAACTGGCTGGATGAAAACCTTTGCAGTTGCTCTGCTGTCAGTGACATGCCAGGACAGATATGTAGGGCGACAGGGATATCAGAGACTGCAACGTTCTCTGCTTTACGGAGACATGGCTTACTGGGAAAACGCTATCCAGGGCGGTACAGCCAACGGGTTTCTCCACGCATCGCGCCGACAGAAACAAACATCTCTCTGGTAAGAAGAGTGGAGGGGGCGTATGCCTCATGACTAACGGGACATGGTGTGATGAAGGAAACATACAGGAACTCAAATCCTTCTGTTCACCTGATTTAGAATTCCTCACAATCAAATGTAGACCGCATTATCTTCCAAGAGAATTCTCTTCGATTATAATCACAGCCGTATATATCCCCCCCCAAGCAGACACATCGATGGCTCTGAACGAACTTTATTTAACTCTTTGCAAACTGGAAAACATTTATCCGGAGGCTGCATTCATTGTAGCTGGGGATTTTAACAAAGCCAATCTGAAAACAAGACTCCCTAAATTTTATCAGCATATCGATTGCGCAACCAGGGGTGGTAAAACCTTGGATCACTGTTACTCTAACTTCCGCGACGCATATAAGGCCCTGCCCCGCCCCCTTTCGGAAAAGCTGACCACGACTCCATTTTGCTGATCCCTGCCTACAGGCAGAAATTAAAACAAGAGGCTCCCACGCTGAGGTCTGTCCAACGCTGGTCAGACCAAGCTGACTCTACACTCCAAGACTGCTTCCATCACGTGGACTGGGACATGTTTCGTATTGCGTCAGATGGGAATATTGACGAATACGCTGATTCGGTGTGCGAGTTCATTAGAACGTGCGTCGAAGATGTCGTTCCCATAGCAACGATAAAAACATTCCCTAACCAGAAACCGTGGATTGATGGCAGCATTCGCGTGAAACTGAAAGCGCGAACCACTGCTTTTAATCAGGGCAAGGTGTCTGGCAACATGACTGAATACAAACAGTGCAGCTATTCCCTCCGTAAGGCTATCAAACAAGCTAAGCGTCAGTACAGAGACAAAGTGGAATCTCAATTCAATGGCTCAGACACAAGAGGCATGTGGCAGGGTCTACAGTCAATCACGGACTACAAGATGAAATCCAGCCCAGTCACGGACCAGGATGTCTTGCTCCCAGGCAGACTAAATAACTTTTTGCCCGCTTTGAGGACAATACAGTGCCACTGACACGGCCTGCAACGGAAACATGCAGTCTCTCCTTCACTGCAGCCGAGGTGATTAAGACATTTAAACGTGTTAACCCTCGCAAGGCTGCAGGCCCAGACGGCATCCCCAGCCGCGCCCTCCGAGCATGCGCAGACCAGCTGGCCGGTGTGTTTACGGACATATTCAATCAATCCCTATACCAGTCTGCTGTTCCCACATGCTTCAAGAGGGCCACCATTGTTCCTGTTCCCAAGAAAGCTAAGGTAACTGAGCTAAACGACTACCGCCCGTAGCACTCACTTCCGTCATCATGAAGTGCTTTGAGAGACTAGTCAAGGACCATATCACCTCCACCCTACCTGACACCCTAGACCCACTCCAATTTGCTTACCGCCCAAATAGGTCCACAGACGATGCAATCTCAACCACACTGCACACTGCCCTAACCCACCTGGACAAGAGGAATACCTATGTGAGAATGCTGTTCATCGACTACAGCTCGGCATTCAACACCATAGTACCCTCCAAGCTCGTCATCAAGCTCGAGACCCTGGGTCTCGACCCCGCCCTGTGCAACTGGGTACTGGACTTCCTGACGGGCCGCCCCCAGGTGGTGAGGGTAGGCAACAACATCTCCTCCCCGCTGATCCTCAACACGGGGGCCCCACAAGGGTGCGTTCTGAGCCCTCTCCTGTACTCCCTGTTCACCCACGACTGCGTGGCCACGCACGCCTCCAACTCAATCATCAAGTTTGCGGACGACACAACAGTGGTAGGCTTGATTACCAACAACGACGAGACGGCCTACAGGGAGGAGGTGAGGGCCCTTGGAGTGTGGTGTCAGGAAAATAACCTCACACTCAACGTCAACAAAACTAAGGAGATGATTGTGGACTTCAGGAAACAGCAGAGGGAACACCCCCTATCCACATCGATGGAACAGTAGTGGAGAGGGTAGCTAGTT
Source organism: Oncorhynchus gorbuscha (assembly GCF_021184085.1). Classification (NCBI taxonomy): domain Eukaryota; kingdom Metazoa; phylum Chordata; class Actinopteri; order Salmoniformes; family Salmonidae; genus Oncorhynchus; species Oncorhynchus gorbuscha. Next base: position 77,598,306 of record NC_060181.1, read on the forward strand.
TTAAGTTCCTCGGCATACACATCACAGACAAACTGAATTGGTCCACTCACACTGACAGCGTCGTGAAGAAGGTGCAGCAGCGCCTATTCAACCTCAGGAGGCTGAAGAAATTCGGCTTGTCACCAAAAGCACTCACAAACTTCTACAGATGCACAATCGAGAGCATCCTGGCGGGCTGTATCACCGCCTGGTACGGCAACTGCTCCGCCCTCAACCGTAAGGCTCTCCAGAGGGTAGTGAGGACTGCACAACGCATCACCGGGGGCAAACTACCTGCCCTCCAGGACACCTACACCACCCGTTGTTACAGGAAGGCCATAAAGATCATCAAGGACATCAACCACCCGAACCACTGCCTGTTCACCCCGCTATCATCCAGAAGGCGAGGTCAGTACAGGTGCATCAAAGCTGGGACCGAGAGACTGAAAAACAGCTTCTATCTCAAGGCCATCAGACTGTTAAATAGCCACCACTAACATTGAGTGGCTGCTGCCAACACACTGTCATTGACACTGACCCAACTCCAGCCATTTTAATAATGGGAATTGATGGGAAATGATGTAAATATATCACTAGCCACTTTAAACAATGCTACCTTATATAATGTTACTTACCCTACATTATTCATCTCATATACATATGTATATACTGTACTCTACAACATCGACTGCATCCTTATGTAACACATGTATCACTAGCCACTTTAACTATGCCACTTTGTTTACTTTGTCTACACACTCATCTCATATGTATATACTGTACTCGATACCATCTACTGTATGCTGCTCTGTACCATCACTCATTCATATATCCTTATGTACATATTCCTTATCCCCTTACACTGTGTATAAGACTGTAGTTTTGGAATTGTTAGTTAGATTACTTGTTGGTTATCACTGCATTGTCGGAACTAGAAGCACAAGCATTTCGCTACACTCGCATTAACATCTGCTAACCATGTGTATGTGACAAATAAAATTAGATTTGATTTGATTTGATATGTAGCAATAGCAATTTAGAGGGCCTTTCCTGAACTTTCCAGTGCATCCCAACCCATTTACTTACTACCCTGCTCAACCCTAAAAATGTCCCAAAACCAATTATTCCATTACCTCATGAATTGGTTAATTCCACTCTGTGGCTCAAAGGCTTCTCTCTTACAGTAAACATAGGACCCTCAGGCTCACATTTAGTCAACTAAATCATCACATGCACAATGGGTCCTGGGTCTTATGAACATATCCCCTGTTCAGCTCATCCATCTCCTCTCTAACACCAGTTTGAGCCCTCTGTGAAACCAAAACCATTCCACCCCTAGGGGACAACTTAAACCGGTCCTCTCTGGTCACTCATGTACACACACACACATACATCAATGCTCTCTACTAACAAGTCAGCAATTAGGGTAGTCAGCTCTCTGGGTAGTTTAGTTAATCAGATTAGCTGGGGGAGGGGTGTGGGTGTGTGTCCACAGGAGAGCAGATGTGAAAGGCAGACAGGCTAAGACCGTCTGACTGTCCCTGGGTTTCTTACTGTCTGTCACTCTATCCATCTGTCTAATACTGTCAGTCAGACTGTCTGCCCATGTCCCTCTATCTGTCCGTCTCTCTGTAGGTCTCTCTATAGTTATATATGTCTGTCTATAAGAGGCTAACCCATGGTAACCCATAGTTGTCTCTTTGTGTATCTCTGCCACCTCTATGGTCACTTCAATCACAAACCCTGTCTTTCAATTCTCAATTTCACTCTCCGTCTGTCTATACAACTCTCTCTTCCAAATCTCCCATGACTAATGTTTTGAGAAGCCTAAAGAGACCAAGAGAGGCGTAGCGACTGTTGCAGAATAATGTTGAAATTTCTGCCTTTTATTTTCTTCCCGGTGTTTGTCACTGGGGATTCAGACTAGGAATCATTAAGGGAAACATTTCCTAATTTTTGGGACTGAGACAGGGAGTAAGAGCTTCCCAGAGTGGAAGATTCCCATTCCCAAAGTGGATGCTGTCTGTCTGTCGGACCCCAGCAAACTGTTTTCATGTGATTCCTGAGCTAGAGCTGTTACCACCTCAATTAGTGCTTATTTTCAGGTTAGGAACCCAGCGGCGCTAGGACCTCCTTCAGCTCAGGCTGTAGAGGCACATTTACACATGGGGTGTATTCATTAAGTCTTGCAATGGAAATCGTTTACCGTTTAAGAACTAAACGAAAGAGCCAAAGGGACGTATCTGAATTTGTCCAATTGAACTCTCGTTTTAGTTTCAAAACGTTTTCCGTTTGAAGTAAACTGTTTCTGTTGCAAAACGTTTTGCAACTGAATCGATTAAATGAATGCACCCCTGGGTTTGAGCAGAGACAACTACTGCGCTTCAAACCGAATGTTGACAGGGACGAGAGCGGATTGTCAATAAGTGCGTTCTGTGAGCTGTCAGTAAAGAACTCAGTCCAGGTTTATTTAACGCGTTTTGTTTCTTTTTTTATCCATTCTATTGGCGTGAATGGGGTATTTCCCACCGGTTTGTCTTCTTCGTTTGGTCCTGTCGCTGGATAATTGTGGATGCAATGGGAATAGGAATACGTGCGCTGTGGTCTGAGGCAGCAGGCAGCAGACTCGGTGTCGATCTACTGTAGTAGCCTTGATGGAAACCATGTCTCCCCAGCAGGGAACTATCGGACAGAATAGGTCTGGCTCTTTGACAGGGAAAAGCAAGTTCTGTGCGCTACCAGACAGCAAAAAGGTAACTAGAGAATTGTGGATTTTTAAATTTGCATTATAACGTATTATTGTGCCATTATGTAGTGGGGGGATAGTATTGGTTTTCTTTTGGGTTTGTCATTGGGTTTTCTACTTGCTCTATATCGTCTATCGCCAGGTAGCATGCCATGCAGTTGTATTGTTGGCTAAGTATAGGCTAAATGGGAATTTATATGATAATTTGGCTTCCAGCCTAATTGAGGTTGTGTGCATTATTCACAGATGCTATTGAGCGTTACTGGTCATACTTGAAGCTGAGGGTATGTTATCATCTACATTTCCAGCTTGTTCAGTCTGGGTCTTCTCTTTGTGCCACTTGATTTGAGGGATGGATTCCTGCGCTTTAACCTTTAATATTATTTCATACTTACTAGTGTTTTTTTTGTGTGTATTTCATAATATCAGACAGCTGCTGGATAATTATATTATGGTTACTAATGCGTTCTAAGAAGAAAAAAAGTTATTCAGTTATTCAGTTTGTGGAAATGCATGTGTAAAATTACGCCTTGCCACCTACTGCATATACCTAGATAAAAAATATTAAGATAGCATATTCGGCAGAATGTTTCACATCCATTTAAAAAATATATCTATTCGCGTGAGTCTCCTACTCAAAGTTTGATGAGATACATATTGGTAATGTTTAAAATATGGAAGCAAATGAACTATGAAAGCAAATAAACTACGCAACATGCTGATAATCTGCTCTCAGATCACAAGTCACCAGACAGACAACAGTCACGCTGTGCTTGAGCGGCTACAGTACGTGCGCACTGGGAGTCAATGGATTTACCTACTGTCTGGCCCATCCTTCGCCCCACTCAGCATACAATCCCATTTAGTTTTGTTAATGTTAATTTGCATAAATCATTCACGTAATTCATGAAATAGATATTGCTTTAGACTTGCAACATAGCTTCAGTTTCAGTGCAAATATCACGATGTTCAACACATCTACTCAGCGGCGTTGTATGTACACTTATTTCCCTACAATCCTAACACATATGTGTAGTATAGTATGCTATGTCAATAAACGCGTTGCCTTACTATTGCTGATAATACATTCCGAGCCAACAACAATTAATTAATGAAATTAAGTTATAGTTAACAGCGCCTCCATTCTACTCCTGTTTGGAATATGTAACTGCACTTTGAAGGTATGAGGTCAGTGGTAAGCTTGCCTTTACAATAGTTTTACTGGAGTGCAAAGAAGCAAGTCGTTGAGCTAATTGGAAGTGGTCTTTGAAAGTCACATCCCACTGGGCACAGAAGTGAATTCAATGTCTATTCCACGTTGGTTCAATATAATTGCATTGAAATGACTTGGAAACAATGTTGATTTAAACAGTGTGTGCCCAGTGGGATGATTGACACACTCAATATACATTTTTTGTCATATACAAATATCAATCTCTAGTTCGGGGGCTGGAACATAAATTACCACATTTGGTACTTGGCCACCAGTTGGGGAACCCTGCTCTAGTACAGGACATTTTCAATTTGTAGTATATTTGAGGTTTAAAAAGGCTTCGGAAGTTGGTAATTTCCACTTGGAAAAAATGTGTCAATCCCAACAAAAATCGGCATTAATTATAATCCACATGATAATTCACATTTCCTGTTGCTGTAGGATTATTTTACTGCTGTAGCAAACTGCCTCGAATTAAGATCCTACATCTGTAGTCGGAAGAATCAAGTCAAACTGTTCTCTGATAACAAATATTTTTATGAGGGAAGTTCTCAGTTTATCCCTAATGCCCTCTAATGCGTGCAACCAATGAAAAAAGGATCCTTTGGAAAGTTCCATACAGCTTGTCCTCATGATTGAGTTAATATATATATTATGATTGAGTTCACTTGGTGAATCAATCAAATATTATGATCCACGAATGCTGATGGCTTTATTGATATCGATTCATTGAGGTTAGCCACTGCATTGCAATGGCATCGTCTAAGAATTGTAAAACCAACCGCTAAGCTGCAGCTCTTCATGTAGCATCATGTAACATGTTGTGCAATGTTATAATATGGTTGCCAGCCTGACCAAGCTACTTTGAGAGTTAAACCTTGTTCCATAGTGATTAGGTTTACGATATGAAATGATGTGGTGAGAAATCATAGGATAAAACAGAGAATTTGCAGACTTCAATGGCACGTTGAAAAGAGGTTGTTAAGCCAACCTTATTGTACAAAACATTAAGAACACCTATTTCCATGACAATACTGACCAGGTGAATCAAGATGAAAGCCATGATGCCTTATTTATATCACTTGTTAAATCCACTTCAATGAAGGTGAGGAGACAGTTTAAAGAAATATTTTTAAGCCTTGAGACAATTGAGACATGGATTGTGTATGTGTGCCATTCACAGGGTGAATGAACAAGACAAAAGATTTAAGTGCCTTTGAACGGGATATGGTATTAGGTGCCAGGCGCACCGGTTTCTGTCAAGAACTGCAACGCTACTGGGTTTTTCACACTCAACAGTTTCCCGTGTGTATCAGGAATGGTCCACCACCTAAAGGACATCTAGCCAACTTGAAACAACTGTGGGAAGCCTTGGAGTCAACATGGGCCAGCGTCCCTGTGGAATGCTTTCGATTCCTTGGAGAGTCCATGCTCCAACGAACTGAGGCTGTTCTCAGGGCAAAAGTGGGTGCAACTCAATATTAGGAAGGAGTAAAAATAGTCTGTCCTTGGTTGCAACACTCACTACCGAGTTCCAAACTGCCTCTGGAAGCAACGTCAGCACAAGAACTGTTCGTCGGGAGCTAAGATCTAGTCTAAGATCACCATGCGCAATGCCAACTGTCAGCTGGAGTGATGTAAAGCTCACCGCCATTGTACCCTGGATCAGTGGAAAAACGTTCTCTGGAGTGATGAATCATGCATCACCATCTGGCAGTCCAATGGACGAATCTGGGTTTGGCGGATGCCAGGAGAACGCTACCTTCCCCTAATATGTAGTGCCAACTGTACCTTTTTGTGGAGAAGGAATAATGATCTGGGTCCCCTTAGTTCCAGTGAAGGGAAATCTTAACTCTACAGCATTCAACTACATTCTAGACGATTCGTTGCTTCCAACCTTGTGGCAAAAGTTTGGGGAAGGTCCTTTCTTGTTTCAGCATGACAATGCCCAGTGCAAAAAGCGAGGTACATAGAAATGGTTTGTCGAGATCGGCGTGGAAGAACTTGTCAGGCCTGCACAGAGCCCTGACCTCAACCCCATTGAACATGTTTGGGATGAATTCGAACACTGACTGCGAGCCAGGCCTAATCACCCAACGTCATTGCTCGACCTCACTAATGCTCCTGTGGCTAAATGGAAGCAAGTCCCCGGAGCAATGTTCCAACATTTAGCGGAAAGCCTTCCCAGAAGAGTGGAGGCTGTTTTAGCAACAAATGGGGGGCCAACTCCATATTAATGCCCATGATTTTGGAATGAGATGTTCAATGGGAAGGTGTCCACATACTTTTGTAGTGTACTGTATGTTAACCAAGACACTGGCAGAGACTGCTTCACAATTCACATGTTTTTTTTTCACACACATTTTTGTGGTGGCCTACTCAATACCTGATTTTGTGAGAGAGATTATGATTTATCTAGAAACATCAACAGTACAGAGAGAGATGGCAAACATTGTGCAACAAACCACAATCCTACTTCTTTCTTTCTTTTTTTTCTTTCTTTCTTTCTTTCTTTCTTTCTTTCTTTCTTTCTTTCTTTCTTTCTTTCTTTCTTTCTTTCTTTCTTTCTTTCTTTCTTTCCCCACCCCTTCTTATCCCCCACTAGACAGAGATGTGGTTTATGACTAGCGGGGTGTGTTCCGGTATGACCTCTGTAAGTATGGCTACAGTAAATTAGGGCAAGGGGGATACCTAGTCAGTTGTACAACTGAATGCCTTCAACTGAATGCCTTCAACTGAAATGTGTCTTCTGCATTTAACCCAACCCCTCTGAAACAGAGAGGTGCGGGGGGCTGTCTTAATCAACATCCATGTCTTCGGCGCCCAGGGAACAGTGGGTTAACTGCCTTGCTCAGGGCAGGGCAGAACTTACAGTGGACTATATGAATAATGACTCACTAACTATTTGAAATATAGCCTATTCTGGACTCACTAACTATGTGAACTCTAGCCTATTCTGGAGTGAACACAGTATTCTCTCCCTCCCTCTTTTCTCTCCGTAGCAGATGAAGACCCTGGCCCACCGACGACAGTCTGCCCCCTCCCTGGTCATCAGCAAAGCTCTTACCAAATCACGAAGCATGTCCAGGTACAGTAACAGCTTGTCAGATACCTCTATTCAACTAACCGCTACCTATCACTACGTGTAGTCTCTATAGACAGTGCCCATACATAGGGTCAGGAGTCAGACCAAATGGTTAGGAACAAAACCACTGTTCCAGATTCAGCTATATTGTTTGCTCTCAACTTTTGACTTAGAAAGGGAAAGTAGGTCTGGTATCCACTCTAGGGGATTTATTCTCTTTCTAGGGCATAGTGATATCATTTCCATCTTTCAGCACTGGCCTGACTTATGAGAAAGCACATTCCCTGCAGGCCAATGCAGAGGGAGAATTGCCTCTTTTTCACTATCCATCATTGTTAGTTCTGACAAGGGGATTCTAAAGTACAGCCATCAAAAGGTTTTTTAATATCTTTAGATTGAGGTGTGTGTGCTCACGTTTTTAATGTCTTTAGATTGAGGTGTGTGTGCTCACGTTTTTAATGTCTTTAGATTGAGGTGTCTGTGCTCACGTGTTTTTAATGTCTTTAGTTTGAGGTGTGTGTGCTCACGTGTTTTTAATGTCTTTAGATTGAGGTGTCTGTGCTCACATGTTTTTAATGTCTTTAGATTGAGGTGTGTGTGCTCACGTGTTTTTAATGTCTTTAGATTGAGGTGTGTGCGCGCACGTGTTTATGTGTGTTCTAGTGCTGACTGCTTACCCAGTGATTTTAGGCTGAGTTGGAGCATATTAAGTGTGAAACTGGACCACTAAGGAGTGTTGAGCTGAACACTTTTGACACTTTAATGGGTCATTGCCCTCGTGGATGGAGGTACTGTGTGTCTGCCATAGAGTGTGTGTGTGTGTGTGTGTGTGTGTGTGTGTGTGTGTGTGTGTGTGTGTGTGTGTGTGTGTGTGTGTGTGTGTGTGTGTGTGTGTGTGTGTGTGTGTGTGTGTGTGTGTGTGTGTGTGTGTGTGTGTGTGTGTGTGTGCCTAGAGTTGCTGTTTGTCCTTTCGCTCTTTCCTTTCGCTTAGGTCCTTATGTCACCCCCTCCCCCCGTCACCTCATCTAAAAGTCTCCTCATCCTGCTCCAGCTTTATGACTCCAGGGCTAAAGTCAGTCCCCACTGAGGAACAATATAATACAGGACACACTTCCACAGAGCACCCCGGCCTGCAGCAGTGAAATAGATATGGGAGGAGGGGGATACTAGAAATTAAACATAGTTTTAACAATATTCAAGACCCTGATTTCCATGGCCACCAGGCACCATGTGTCATGCAGGAGATTTCCTGTTATGGAGAGTTTTATAACATAGAGCTTCACTTCTCTTATTATTTCTAATAGCCTGGAGCCCTCTCTACTACCTTCTACCACTGGCGTTATATGACAGTTACTGTATATACGGTACATTGACTATGGTCATTGTCCACACTAGAACTTATGTAGGTACAGAACATGGCTTCTTGTCCTTCCCTACGCTACAACATCACTCTCAACAACCATACCACTCTACAGCACTCCTTCTACCCTATTTATGAAAGACAAAGTGTGTTGGCATTGCTTTCCAAGAACCATGAAGTGAGTTTTGGAAAGAACACACTGGTGGTATTGTTATAAGACCCCCATCTCTCCTGCTACAGGGGTCCACCCCATCTCCCCTGCTACATTGGTCCACTCCATTTCCCCTGCTACAGGGGTCCACTCCATCTCCCCTGCTACATTGGTCCACTCCATTTCCCCTGCTACAGGGGTCCACTCCATCTCGTCTGATACAGGGGTCCACTCCATCTCGTCTGAAACAGGGGTCCACTGCATCTTCCCAGCTACAGGGGTCCACTCCATCTCCCCTGCTACAGGGGTCCACTCCATCTCCCCTGCTACAGGGGTCCACTCCATCTCCCCTGCTACAGGGGTCCACTCCATCTCCCTACTACAGGGGTCCACTCCATCTCCCCTGCTACAGGGGTCCACTCCATCTCCCTGCTACAGGGGTCCACTCCATCTCCCCTGCTACAGGGGTCCACTCCATCTCCCTGCTACAGGGGCCCACTCCATCTCATCTGCTACAGGGGTCCACTGCATCTCGCCAGCTACAGGGGCCCACTCCATCTCCCCTGCTACAGGGGTCCACTCCATCTCCCCTGCTACAGGGGTCCACTCTTTCTCCCCTGCTACAGGGGTCCACTCCTTCTCCCCTGCTACAGGGGTCCACTCCATCTCCCCTGCTACAGGGGTCCACTCCATCTCCCCTGCTACAGGGGTCCACTCCATCTCATCTGCTACAGGGGTCCACTCCATCTCGCCAGCTTCAGGGGTCCACTCCATCTCCCATACTTCAGGGGTCCACTCCATCTCCCATACTTCAGGGGTCCACTCCATCTCCCATACTTCAGGGGTCCACTCCATCTCCCATACTTCAGGGGTCCACTCCATCTCCCATACTTCAGGGGTCCACTCCATCTCCCATACTTCAGGGGTCCACTCCATCTCACTGGATACACTGGATGACTCATGCTAGATAAGGGAACAGATTGTGAATAGAAGAGGTGTGCAGGGGTGTGTGTGAGTGTGTATATTTGAGAAAGCTTGGGTGGATGGGAAAAGAGATAAAGTGAGTGTAGTCCTCTTGGTCAGCTAAAGTTTGTATTATAAATCCAATTGTCAGTTGTGTCATCTTCATTCAAGACGTAACCATGGTATATTGGCAGCAGTGTATTGGTGCAGTGTGCACTTTGGCTTAGGTCTCTCACCATGGTTGACAAGATGGCTAACATACACACACGCATGTATACACACACACTGCACCGTTAATCACGGCACTTCACAGAGTGTCAGTGGTGTTGGTCTGGACAGTGTTGGTCTGGAGGATAACTCAAGCTAATGCTAACCCTTTTTACACACACACACACACACGCACGCACGCACGCACGCACGCACGCACGCACGCACACACACACACACACACACACACACACACACACACACACACACACACACGATAAACACGCAAAACACACACACACCTCTAGGTCCAAACACACTGTTTGACAAACCCGGTCAAAGTTCAAAAGTTACATACAGTAAGCCAATGAGATTTACAAAAAGTTATCCCCCCCTGTTTCTAACCAAGGGGTCTTGTTAAACCACAATTGATTTACTTTTCCCTCGGATTGTCATCATAAACTGCTAAACCTTTTGTGCACCTCTGAGAAGTCAAGTGCACTACTTAGGTCTAGACAGGTGCAGACAAATTGATGATAAATTAGCCTCGACAATAAATTAGCTCAAATTCTTAGGAGAGCTGTTGGCCATTCATTGTTGGAGTGTATATGGTAGAGAAAACAAAAGGACAGTGTCCTATAAGGATGTGTAATGTGTCTGTCTGGGGGATACAGAGCAGGAGGGTCACAGGGCTTAGAGAACATACGTAGTGTGGAGATGAGGTAGGGTTTGTGTGTGTGTGTGTGGCATCTGAGGGACAGCTGTTTATCCAGCTGCTGTCCTCTAGGGGTTCTCTTCTTACAGATGTTCTCGTCCACACTGGGGGGGGGTTACAACACACACATCTGGACCAGGTTGACCTCATCTCCTGGCTGCAGCCCCCGGTAACCTTGACACTCCCCACCTCCTTGTGTGTGTGTGTCAGAGAGAGTGAAAGAGGGAGGGAGGGAGGGAGGGAGAGAGAGGGAGAGAGGGAGGGAGGGAGGGTACATCAAGGAAAGCCAGTGTGACCATGATCAGGATAAGAGGGCGGTGATATTCGTTAGGCGTTCTGATTGGCTAGTCAGCCTGAAATAGTGATGACTGGCTCATCAATATTGACCATTCTCTCCCTAAAGGCATGCTGGGTTGTGCTGTGTTGTCACTAGTTACCATAACCACAAAGTCAAAATTGTCTCTGTCATAAAAATGTATGAAAACAAACATTTGCTTTATGGTCTTCATTTAAGGTTAGGGTTAGGCATACGATTACTAGGTTAGGTTTAAAATCAGATTTTAAGAAGAACAATTGTAGAAATAGGCGGGGTTGAGCCATTATTAAGATCCTATAAGGATGTGTAATGTGTCTGTCTGGGGGATAGGGAGCAGGAGGGTCACAGGGCTTAGAGAACATACGTAGTGTGGAGATGAGGTAGGGTTCGTGTGTGTGTGTGGCATCTGAGGGACAGCTGCTGTCCTCTGGGGGTCTCTTCTTACAGATGTTCTCATCCAGACGGGGGGTGGTGGTACAACACACACATCTGGACCAGGGTGACCTCATCTCCTGGCTGCAGCCTCCGGTAACCTTGATACACCCCACCTCCTTGTGTGTTTGAGAGAGAGAGAGAGAGAGAGAGAGAGAGAGAGAGAGAGAGAGAGAGAGAGAGAGAGAGAGAGAGAGAGAGAGAGAGAGAGAGAGAGAGAGAGAGAGAGAGAGAGAGAGAGAGAGAGAGAGAGAGAGAGAGAGAGAGAGAGAGAGAGAGAGAGAGAGAGAGAGAGAGAGAGAGAGAGAGAGAGAGAGACAGAGAGACAGAGAGAGAGAGAGAGAGAGAGACAGAGAGACAGACAGAGAGACAGAGAGACAGAGAGACAGAGACAGAGAGAGAGTCTAGGTACCAAGGAAAGCCAATGTGACTATAATCAGGATAAGAGGGTGGCATTCTGATTGGCTACTAGGTCTGATATAGTGATGGCTGGCTCATCAATATTCATAATTCTCTCCCTAAAGGTATGCTGGGACATTAGTATGCTGTGTTGTGCTGTTGTCTCACAGGGTTGGGCTTAGAGGCCTTACCCCACACGAGCCCCCCGAGAATAAACAACCTCTTTCTGAAAAGTCAACATCTCGCTCCACAGGACTGTTCCCCAACAAAAATGGCTGTGTATGTGGTGTGTATGCAAATGACCTCTGTGTCCAATTTATCAACATTATATGACACACAATGGTGTTGTTAGCCAATCATCCATCAGCTTCAATGGAACAGGAGCTCAGCTGCCAATAAACCAGTCAGGGGAAGGGATGTGGGTTGAATATGGAAGTTTGGTGTCTGTATAGAAGGAGAGAGAGATATTATGTGAATCTGTTCTGTGTGTGTGTGGACTCTATGACTTAGGCACTTCCTTGATATATTATGTATTAAGAAAAGTGGTTAGAGAAGGAAGGTGTGATATGATTTTATAATCACCCTGAGAGTCGTTGAAGCTTGTTCTAAGTGGTCTTTTGTTATGGTGTTAGTTGGGGTTATATTTCAGACTTTTTAGGGGTCCAGGGGTATGAACCTCTCCCAATTGTCCCTCCTACAAATTCCACCCTAGTTTTGAATCATGGTTTCGGCCTTTAATACTCATCCAGAAGCAATGAATCAATAGGAAACTGAAGACCTTAGTCTGTGATCCTCTTTCACTCACTCTTTTTGGAATAGGAAGAGTTTTAAAAACATAGAAAGACCAAGGCACGTCGGAGTCACTCTGTCTTTCATTAGGTAATTACAATACATAACTGATTAATTACACAAGTCAATGACAAAAGAGATCTGTAAAATGAGTGTGCAGGGATATTTGATGCCAAGCTTTTGGTTCTTCCCAGTGTTAGGAAGAAACTGTTTGAAGGGAGTTCTCTGGGGTTGGTGGTTAGGAATATCTGTGTGTGCACCCGTGTGTTACAGGGCCATTATCTCTCGAATGTGAGCTGAGAATCCGATCTTACTGCCTGCTGTAAACAGGAAAGGACAGAGCCCTGCAACTATTTCCGTTGTTCCTGGAAAAAGGCCAACTTGTTCCATCTGCTGTACTTGCCCATGGCAGATATTGACATCATTCAGAAAGACGTATCTTTCCCTAGAACCTGATACAGAGGTTATATCTCTGTGCTTCTGTGTGTCTTTGCATGTGTAATTGTATGACCACAGGATTCATCCATAAACTCAACCCAGGGGACCCACACCTCCTCTCATTCTGACCCCAAACAGTTATCCTCCTGACCCATTGGCCCATTGGGAGCCAACGTGAAATGACCCCTCTACTGTCTGATGACCTGGTTATTCTAACAGTGTGTGATGTGTGTGTGTGTTGACAGGGAGAACTGCCTGTCCCCAAGCAGCCCAGAGAAGTGTCCCCTGGTGCAGGCGTTCCTCTCTCCATGGAGGGTGTTCCTGGCCCACGCCCACACCCAGCTGCAGACCGGTTTACAGATACAGGAGAGACACCTCTTCCTCTTCACTGACACACTCCTTATCGCCAAGGCCAAGTGAGTCTCTCTCTGTGTCTGTGTGTGTGTGTGTGTCTGTGTGTGAGTGAGTGAGTGAGTGAGTGAGTGTGTGAGTGAGTGTGTGAGTGAGTGTGTGAGTGAGTGAGTGTGTGAGTGAGTGAGTGTGTGAGTGAGTGAGTGTGTGAGTGAGTGAGTGAGTGAGTGAGTGAGTGAGAGACAGGGGGGCGCTAAAAACAGCATTCCATCTCTTTTCCCTCCAGCAAGTCTAAAAACACCCGTTCCAGGTCTGTGAGACATATCCCATCTTTCCTCTACTCCATAGCTCCTATCCAGCCTATAATTACCTCTCAGCCAATCAAATCCATCTGATCCATCCCACCGAGGGGCTCCCCACCCACAACACAACCTTCAGGCAACGATCAGGGTGTTGAACCAATGTTGCTGAGATGTGTCAGCAGAACTGGGCCTCTCTCTCCAACCTATATTCAACATCACGTGCCCCTGGGTGGAGCTGACCCATACAGTGGAGACAGCTATAATTACATTATGGGTGAAAAATAGTAGGCTAGGAAGTTAGGAAGGAGTACGTGTGTGTATCGGAGTTGTGCACGTGTGCACAGACAGAGACATGTGTACAGTATATAGGTTTATTTATGTGTTTATGTGTCTTGTGGCAGAACAGGGGGTTTACACAAATCAGACACGGACTCGTGTTATACCTTAGTTTCACGTTTTTTAAAATTTAAACCAATAAAGAAAAGGCCCAGTTCGAGACCTGACACATCCAGCAGAGGGAGCCACTGCCCCGTAAACTCCATCTGTCACCAGGCCTCGTCTGCACCAGCATTGGTACCTGGAAATCGGGCCTCACGAGAACCGAACGGGAGCACAGGGCTTCCTTCAAGCACCTGAAGCCGCTTTGGCCTCATCTGACCACTTCATTGTTTTCGGGAGGCAGGCCCTGGTCAGATCGGTAAGGGTAGAGGTTATAGCCGCAAAGTTGGGGATAAACCCGCTATAGTATCCCGCCAGCCCCAGGAAGGACTTGACCTGTGTCTTGGTGCGGGGAACGGGCTAGTCACAAACCGCCTGGACCTTCCTCTCCCTACATCCAATCAAATACCAAAGGTACTCCACCTTGTACCGTTTATCCAGGCTGGGTGAGGACGTGGTGTTGAATGAAGGTCGTTCGTTCCGGCTTCTCGGAAAACATGTTGGTGTTCCGATCGATGATGTCACGTTCGTCGTAACGAGGAGAAAAAGGCGCAGCATGATAAGAATACATTCTTATTTATTTAGACGAAGAACACTAAACAAACTAGCTAAACAACAAAACAACCGTGAAGCTATAAGACACGAGTGCTGACAGGCAACTATACATAGACAATAACCCACAAAACCAAAATGGAAAATGGCAACCTAAATAGGATCCCCAATCAGAGACAACGATAAACAGCTGCCTCTGATTGGGAACCATTTCAGACCACCATAGACCTACATTTACCTAGACAAACCGAAACCCCATAGATATACAAAAAACCATAGACAAGACAAAAACACACATACCACCCTCGTCACACCCTGACCTAACCAAAAATAATAAAGAAAACAAAGATAACTAAGGTCAAGGCGTGACAGATGAGCTCCTGGATCGCTTGCTTCTGGGCCAGTTTGAGGTCCTCATTGCTCAGGACCAGTTGATATCCCGGGTTTTGTCCACAACACTGCCAAGGCTGTCCTTACGTGCCATCTCTTCAATTGATTCACATGGTAAATCAGTAGGGGTTTCTGTCTCCCCGGCTGCCGTACACAGTCATTTATGGGTCCCAGCTTCTCTTTCACCTCGTATCGCCAGTGCCGTATTGTCCGGAGCTTACTTTCTGTGGTGGGGATTATAATGAGCACCATGTCACCCACATGGAACTCTCAGGGCTGGGTACCCCGGCTTGGGCGCACTGGGCCTTCTCCATATGTTCCCTTACCAATGGCCATATGGCTGTTATCCACTCCCTCATAGTCTATACATGTTCCACCACACTGCGTAAGGAGGTTGGCTGGGCTTCCCACACCTCCTTGCCAAGATATAGTAGGCTGCATGGTCTCCTCCCATAGAGGATTTCAAAGGGGGAAAACTCAGTGGAGAATGGGGCACTTCTCGGATCGAGAACATTAGGTGGGGTAGTAGCTGGTCCCAGTTCTTCCTGTCCCGCTCAATGACCTTCCGCAACATTTGTTTAACCGCTTGATGAGCCCATCCGTCTCCGGATGAAAGACGGAGTTCCGGATCTGCTTTATCCATAAGAGAGCACACAAATCTTTCATTAGTCGGGACATGAACTCGGTACCTTGATCTTGTTCGGGATGCCCACCCGCCTTAGGGGAATGGCCTCGGGATATCGGGTCGCATAATCTACTACCACCAGGATGAACAGGTGTCCTCAAGCCATTTTTTCCAGGGGCCCACTACGTCCATGGCGATGTGTTCAAATGGCACTCCGATGATCGGAAGGGGAACCAGTGGGTTCCGGAAGTGTGCTTTTGGGGTGGTGATTTGACACTCCAGGCAGCTGCAGCAATAGTCTTCCACGGCCCACCTCATCCCTGGCTATCGTTCAGGCAAATGAGAAATAAGTGCACTCAGGATATTCGGAAGGCCAAAGTTAGTTACTTTAAGGAGCAGTTCCTTCCCTGTGGGTCTAACCCCAAGAAGTTCTGGAAAACAGTTAAAGACCTGGAGAATAAACCCTCCTCCTCACAGCTGCCCATGTTCCTTAATGTTGATGATGTGGTTGTTACTGAAAGAAGCACATAGCTCAGCTCTGTAATCACCACTTCAAAAGTCAGGATTTCTATTTGACTCAGCCATGCCTCCCTGTCCGTCCAACATTTCCTCATCTCTCACTCCTTCTAATGCGACTATCTCCGATGCTTCTCCCTCTTTTCCCCCTGCCTCTCTACAAAGTTTCTCCCTGCAGGCAGTCACTGAGTCAGAGGTAATAAACAAGCTATGTAAACTTGACCCCAAAACTAGACCCTTTCTACTTTAAGGTTGCTGCTCCTATCATCGCTAAGCCTATCTCCAACCTTTTTAACCTGTCTCACCTGTCTGGGGAGGTTTCCATTGCTTGTAAGGCAGCCACAGTTCATCCTTTATTTAAAGGGGGAGATCAAACTGATCTTAACTGTTTTAGGCCTATTTCTATTTTGCCTTGTTTATCAAAAGTGTTGGAAAACCTGTCAATAATCATCTGACTGGCTTTCTTGATGTCTATAGTATTTGCTCTGGTATGCAATCTGGTTTCAGCTCAGGTTATGGATGTGTCACTGCAACCTTAAAAGTCCTCAATGATATCACCATTGCCCTTGATTCTAAGCAAGACGGTGTTGCTATTTTTATGTACTTGGCCAAAGCTTTTGATACACTAGACCATTCCATTCTTGTGGAAGTACTGGTGTCTCTGAGGTGTCTTTGGCCTGGTTTGCTAACTACCTCTCTCAAAGAGTTCAGTGTATAAAGTCAGAAAATCTGCTGTCTCAGCCACTGCCTGTCACCAAGGGAGTACCCCAAGGATCAAACCTAGGCCCCACGCTCTTCTCAATTTACATCAACAACATAGCTCAGGTAGTAGGAAGCTCTCTCATCCATTTATATGCTGATGATACAGTCTTATTCTCAGCTGGCCCCTCCCCGGATGTTGTGTTAACCTCTTAGGCCGACCCACACCGCATTCGGTCGCGTAATCATAGCCTCAAGCTCATTACCATAACGCAACGTTAGCGATTTCTAAAAATCGCAAATGAAATGAAATAAATATGCCTGTTCTCAAGCTTATCCTTTTCTTAACAATCCTGTCGTCTCAGATTTTCAAAATATGCTTTAGAACCAGAGAAAATCAATAATTTGTGTAAGAGTGGTGATAGCTAGCTTAGCATTTAGCATTAGCATTTAGCATGCAACATATTCACAAAAACCAGCAAAGGGATCAAATAAAATAATTTACCTTTGAAGAACTTCAGATGTTTCAATGAGGAGACTCTCAGTTACATAGCAGATGTCCAGTTTTTCCTGAAAGATGCTTGTGTAGGACACAACGTTCCGTTTTGTTACTATGCATTTGGCTACCGAAACTAACCGAAAATTCAGTCACCTACACGTCGAACTTTTTTCCGAATTAACTCCATAATATCGACTGAAACATGGAAAACGTTGTTTGAATCAATCCTCAAGGTGTTTTGTCATATATCTCTTCATTGAAATGCCATTCCTGGAAGCCTGCATTGTTCTCAGATTCGGATGGAAAAATACTGGTAGGTGACTTTTGCGCACCAATTTCCACACAGACACCGTGCGGGACCCCTGGTAAATGTAGTCTCTTATGGTCAATCTTCCAATGATATGCCTACAAATACGTCACAATGCTGCAGACACCTTGGGGAAACGATAGAAAGTGTCCGTTCATTCCTGTCGCATTCACAGCCATATAAGGCGATCGTGGAAAACGTGCCATCAGAAATCCTGTTGATTTCCTGGTCGCTCAAACATCTTGGTTTTGCCTGTAGCTTTTGTTCTAAGGCACTCACAGTGAAAATCTTTGCAGTTCTGGAAACGTCAGAGTGTCTTCTTTCCAAAACTATCAATTCCAAGCATAGTCGAGCATCTTTTCGTGACACAATATTGCGCTAAAAACGGGCACGTCTTTTTATCCAAAAATGAAATACTGCCCCTAGAGTCTTAAGGGGTTAAATGCTCTCTTAGTGTCCAACAAACTTTCTCTACCCATATCCTTGTTCTGAACACCACCAAAACAAAGGTCATGTGGTTTGGTAAGAAGAATGCCCCTCTTCCCACAGGTGTTATTACTACCTCTGAGGGTTTAGGCTTATTCTGTACAGCACTTTGAGATATCAGCTGATGTACGAAGGGCTATATAAATACATTTGATTTGATTTGATTTTGATTTGATACAAGTACTTGGGAGTATGGCTAGACGGTGCACTGTCCTTCTCTCAGCACATATCAAAGCTGCAGGCTAAAGTTGAATCTAGACTTGGTTTCCTCTATCTTAATCGCTCCTCTTTCACCCCAGCTGCCAAACTAACCCTGATTCAGATGACCATCCTACCCATGCTAGATTACAGAGACATAATTTATAGATCGGCAGGTAAGGGTGCTTTCGAGCGGTTAGATGTTCTTTACCATTCGGCCATCAGATTTGTCACCAATGCCCCTTATAGGACACATCACTGCACTCTATACTCCTCTGTAAACTGGTCATTTCTGTATACCCGTCACAAGATCCACTGGTTGATGCTTATTTATAAATCCCTCTTAGGCCTCACTTCCCCTATCTGAGATATCTACTGCAACCCTCATCCTCCACATACAACACCCGTTCTGCCAGTCACATTCTGTTAAAGGTCGCCAAAGTACACACACATCCCTGGGTCGCTCCTCTTTTCAGTTCGCTGTAGCTAGCGACTGGAACGAGCTGCAACAAACACTCAAACTGGACAGTTTTATCCTAATCTCTTCATTCAAAGACTCAATCATGGACACTCTTACTGACAGTTGTGGCTGCTTTGTGTGATGTATTGTTGTCTCTACCTTCTTGCCCTTTGTGCTGTTGTCTGTGCCCAATAATATTTGTACCATGTTTTGTGCTGCTACCTTTTTGTGTTGCTACCATGTTGTGTTGTCATGTGTTGCTGCCTTGCTATGTTGTTGTCTTAGGTTTCTCTTTCTGTAGTGTTGTGTTGTCTCTCTTGTCATGATGTGTGTTTTGTCCTATATTCATATTGGATTTTTTAATTTTTTTTTATCCCAGGCCCACGTCTCCGCAGGAGGCCTTTTTTCCTTTTGGTAAGCTGTCATTGTAAATAAGAATTTGTTCTTAACTGACTTGCCAACTTAAATAAAGGTTAAATAAATACATTTCAAATCCTGGCCAGTGGAACCGTGCGGTGATCCATTCCCAGGTTTTCTCCATTCCCAGGTTTTCTCCATTCCCAGGTTTTCTCCATTCCCAGGTAGGCCCCAAACAAATAAGTGTGGACCAGCTGAAGAACAGTTCCGACGTACTGGCGGGTCAGCAACAACACTTTTTGAAGTTTTCCCTGTTCGTGCAACACCTGATACAACAGCTGGCCATCCACCACTATCACCTGGGCCGCGGCGGCTTTCAAGTTTGGATCCTCCCACTGGGTGGTCCCAAACTGTACCCTCAGGGGTCTCAGGGCAGGTATCTCTGCGGGTCCCTCGAAATTGAGGAGGGGGGCATGGGTTCCTCCTCCGGTTGTTCACCAGGTGAGGTTGGTTCCGGCGCCCCCTCGGATCCCCGACTCCAGGTCCGAAGACCCGGGGCTGGCAACCACTTGCTTCGGGGTCACACAGGTGGCAGTCCGACGGTGCTCTCGTCGGTCGCCGGCTTGTACTCTTTTTCCAAGCTCGTGCCTCCACAGTTCCGTGAACAGAGGACAATCTCGTCCCACAAGGAGGGGTACGGCACCTACCACAATCTGGCAGCTCCCTTGTGGCATCACAATGGTGGCCTGCCCGGTCGAATACCGCTTGGTGTTGCTGTGGACACAGGAGACAGACATCTCCACACCATGGTTGGTAGGATGGGCCAGCAGGCGCGCTTGTACGAGCGTTACCACACTCCAGGAATTGAACAGAGCGTGGGTGTCGTGACCGTTGACTTTCCCCGGGACCATGGGTGCTGGTGGTTTCGCTGTGGGTCCAACAGGATGTGACGTGGTTTACTGCATGGCTCGTCCCGTCTCCGGGGCACGCTGATGGCTACAACTCCTCTCGACCCTGGCAATTCGAGAGTGGAAAGCTGTCATCAAGTTTGGGTTACTACATGATTCCATAAGTGTTATTTCATAGTTTTGATGTCTTCACCATTGTTCAACAATGTAGAAAAAATATATATAATGTAGGAATGTTGAGAATTCGACCATGGATATTAATTAATGTACCGTATGTGCTCAGAAATATGTGATTCAGTGTGTGTGTGCTAGTATATTAAACTGTTTGTGACCCTCTTGTGTTTCCCGCAGGTCGTCCACACACTTCAAGCTGAAGGCTCAGGTGCGTATGTGTGAGATGTGGACAGCAGGCTGTATGGAGGATGTGTGTGAAGGCACCACCAGTCCAGAAAGGAGCTTCGTCATGGGCTGGCCCACTTTCAACTGTGTCGCCACATTCAGGTACACGCACACACACACGCACGCACGCACGCACGCACGCACGCACGCACGCACACACACACACACACACACACACACACACACACACACACACACACACACACACACACACACACACACACACACACACACACACACACACACACACACACACACACACACACACACACACACACACACACACACACACCTATGTATGAAAACAGACTGGTTAGTGTATTATTACTGTATACTCTGTACTTATAGTGAGAAAGTCCCTTTAATAAATCCTAATTGAGTATGCACAGCACAGTACAGGACTTGTTGTACTGTGTCTCAGAACAAGTAACAACCACTAGAACAGTAAATTCTTAACCCTCCACCACACCACAA
This sequence comes from Oncorhynchus gorbuscha, assembly GCF_021184085.1. Taxonomy (NCBI): domain Eukaryota; kingdom Metazoa; phylum Chordata; class Actinopteri; order Salmoniformes; family Salmonidae; genus Oncorhynchus; species Oncorhynchus gorbuscha. The sequence continues at coordinate 77,619,060 of NC_060181.1, forward strand.
CCTGGGTCATATTCCTAATCGTAATCCCCCCTTACTCTGACCACAGAGAGCCAGGGATTTCAAAATATCCCACACACACACACTATATACCTTGACACCAGGAATTCATAGGAACTATGCACTTTTAGAGGGACACATTATGTAAGAGAAGATGAGAAAAATAAGATGGTTATCCGACTTCATTTCCCCTTCTTATTTTTGGTCTCCTCTGTCTGCAGTTCTGTGGAGCACAAGGAGAAGTGGCTTTCTCTCATCAAAAGGTAACTAAAATTGACGGGAGACGATATTTTTCATAACTTACTCTGACAGTAATATTCTATGGCTTGACTTCAGTATAGAATAGACTAGAAGTATGGCTTGTGTGAAATAAAGTGTTATTTTCTAATTCTGACTTCCTTCATTCCTCCAGTCGAATAAATGAAGAGAAAGAGAAGGATGACCCCAAGACCATTCCTTTGAAAATATTTGCAAAGGACATTGGGAATTGTGCTTATGTAAGTTTACGAATGCGGTGGTGCAGGTCTGTGTGTGTGTGTGGGGGTTCTTTCATGGTTGTGTGTGTGCTTGTGTTAATTTATTTAATGTTTTTGTGCTTTTCCCCAGGCTAAGACTCTAGCTGTCAGTAATTCCGACAGCACCACTGATGTAATCCGAATGGCACTACAGCTGTTTGGCATTTCGGTAAGTGTGTGCGCTTGTTTCTGAGTGTGTGTGCTTGTGTGTGTGACTGGGTATGTTTTGGAAGTGTGTTCTTTGGTGCCATTCTTCCTCTCTCTCTCTCTCTCTCTCTCTCTAGGGCTGTGTGAAAGACCACCAGTTGTGGATGAGCTCCTATAAGGATGACTCCCCCTATCCTCTGATTGGTGAGTTTACCTCCATTACCCAACCCTACTCAGCCCTTTTACACCCAGCATACACCTTAATCAGTGGTCAGGGGCAACTTCTACCTACTCCTACTCTTTACTCCGCGGTCAAAAGTTGCTCTGCTTTGGTATTCTTCCTCCCGTTAATGACGAGGTAGGTAAAAGACTAGCTGAATACTGTAAACCTGGTCTGGTCACATCTCAGGACAGACTCACGTCCCCTGACGTCTAACCTCCTTACCCTCTCCTCTCTAACCCTTCAGGGCACGAGTTTCCCTTCAGTATCAAGATGAGTCACATTCGTAATGTGGGAGCAGGAGGAGATGGAGGGAAGGATGCGATTCCTCCTCTGGAGGAGGACCAGGGGACGATGCTGCTGGACCAGTGTCTCCCTCCAGACACCCAGTGCCAGTTCATCCTCAAGCCCAGCCGGGTGGACCTCAGACAGGCTCCGCTCATAGGTATGAGACCCCTTACCGACAGTGAACGGATTAACAGAAAAAAAGGGTTACATTTCCTTCAAAAATGTGTTGCATCCCTTTTTTGCACTTGTTTACTTCATACCTCCTTCTTTTCCCTCATACGTCTTTCTCTCTGAAAGTACAGAATGAGAGAGAGAGAGAGAGAGAGAGAGAGAGAGAGAGAGAGAGAGAGAGAGAGAGAGAGAGAGAGAGAGAGAGAGAGAGAGAGAGTGTGTGAGAATGTGTTCCAGGATGCTCATTGAGGACGCTCCACTGAATCACCCACAAGACCCTCAGATTCCTCTCTATCCCCGTCAAGTTCTTACATAAGCCTCCATTTAACCACACCGTCCAATATTAGCTACACCAGCCTAATTATTTCCATCTAACAAGTGTTTTACAAACATGGCGAAGGGTGTCACTGACACCAAATATTTTTACCCATCCATCCAGAAAATGAAAGGTTTTTATTGGCTAGGAGAGAAATATGGCATCTGTTTTGCAACAAACCCAAATGGATCCATTAAAATCCATAAAAGGATCAAAACATTGCCCATACAACCAGCCCTCTCGCTCTTTCTCTCCCCCTCGTTCCCTCTCTTTTAAATATTCCCCCTCTCCAAGATTTCTCACACTGGTATATAGTAATGCGTGATTTACAACTTTATAAATATTTAACGATGCTTGGGCTCGTTTAAGAATGTTGGAGCGGCTCTATAACAATGTTGTTTTGATTTGGATTCAAAAATGTAACTGAGAGTAAAGCTGGAGTGTTAAAGTCAGATTTGAACGTGCAGGGTCCTGGGCAGCTAGGGGTGTTGTGCCGCTAATGTGGAAGGGCCTTTTATTGTCCACCCCCCACCCTTATAAACACAGTATAAACTGTGCCTCACACACATTTAATGTTTTTATCCAGAAAGTCCAAGTAGACAGACAAACAGTTACCCACACGCGCAACGTAACTCAAATAAACACACAGACAGAGAGCTCATAGAACACTTTTTTGGTTACTATATGATTCCGTATGTGTTATTTCAGCATTTTGATGACTTCAATATTACTCTGCAACGTAGAAAATAGTAACAATAAAGAAAAACCCTTCAATGAGTAGGTGTGTCCAAACTTTTGACTGGTACTGTACATAGACACGCACGGTATGTAACATACAGTGGCAAGAAGAAGTATGTGAACCCTTTGGAAATACATGGATTTCTGCATAAACTGGTCATAAACTTTTGATCTGACCTTTATCTAGGTCACAACATTAGACAAACACAGTCTGCTTAAACTAGTAACACACAAACAATTATACATTTTCATGTATTTATTGAACACACTGTGTAAACATTCACAGTGCAGGGTGGGAAAAGTATGTGAACCCTTGGATTTAATAACTGGTTGACCCTTCTTTGGCAGCAATAACCTCAACCAAACGTTTTCTGTAGTTGCGGATCAGACCTGCAAGGTCAGGAGAAGTTCCTCTTTACAAAACTGTTTCAGTTCAGCAATATTCTTGGGATGTCTGGTGTGAACTGTTCTCTTGAGGTCTTGCCACAGCATCTCAATCGGGTTGAGGTCAGGACTCTGACTGGGCCACTACAGAAGGTATATTTTCTTCTGTTGAAGCCATTCTGTTGTTGATTTACTTCTGTGTTTTAGGCCGTTGTCCTGTTGCATCACCCAACTTCTGTTGAGTTTCAATTGGTGGAGAGATAACCTAACATTCTCCTGCAAAATGTCTTGATAAACTTGGGAATTCATTTCTGTCGAAGATAGAAACCTGTCCAGGCCCAGAGGCAGCTAAGCCGCCCCAAACCATGATGCTCCGTCCACTATAGTTTACAGTTGGGATGAGGTTTTGATGTTGGTGTGCTATGCCTTTTTTTCTACATTGTTCCTTCTAAACAACTCAACTGGAGTTGTTTTTTTAATTGTTTTTTTTAAACCTTTATTTAACTAGGCAAGTCTAGGCCTAGGAACAGTGGGTTAACTGCCTGTTCAGGGGCAGAACAACAGATTTGTACCTTGTCAGCTCGGGGATTTGAATTTGCAACCTTCCGGTTACTAGTCCAACGCTCTAACCACTAGGCTACCCTGCCACCCCGAGTTTCATCTGTCCACATAATATTTTGCCAGTAGTACTGTGGAACATCCAGGTGCACTTTTGCAAACTTCAGATGTGCAGCAATGCTTTTTTTGGACAGCAGGGGCTTCTTCGTGGTGTCCTCCCATGAACACCATTTTTGTTTAGTGTTTTACGTATCGTAGACTCGTCAACAGTGATGTTAGCATGTTCCAGAGAAGTCTTTAGCTGACACTCTAGGATTCTTCTTAACCTCATTGAGCATTCTGCATTCTGCGCTGTGCTCGTGCAGTCATCTTTGCAGGACTGTCACTCCTAGGGATAGTAGCAACAGTGCTGAACTTTCTCAATTTATAGACAATTTGTCTTACCATGGACAGATGAACATCAAGGCTTTTAGAGATACCTGTGTAACCCTTTCCAGCTTTATACAAGTATTCTGAGGTCTTCTGAGATCTCTTTCGTTTGAGGCATGGATCACATCAGGCAATGCTCCTTGTGAAGAGCAAACTGAAATGTTGTGACTGTTTTTTATAGGGCAAGGCAGCTGTAACCAATTTTTCCAATCTCGTCTCATTGATTGGACTCCATGTTAGCTGAGTCCTGACTCCAATCCTGACTCCAATTCATTAGCCTAGGGGTTCACATACTTTGTCCGACCTACACCGTGAATATTTAAGTTATGTATTCAATATAGACAAGAAAAATACAATAATTTTTGTGTTATTAGTTTAAGCACACAAAGTTTGTCTATTGTTGTGACTTAGATGAAAATCAGATCAAGTTTGATGACCAATTTATGCAGAAATCGAAATAATTCCAAAGGGTTCACAATACTTATTTCATACTTTTTTACATTTTTTATTTCCTTTGGAAATAATTCCAAAGGACTCACAGCTACTTAACATGATATACCAAGTCTCAGAAATATGGTTTCACTAAGCACACACAAACACGTTTTCTTTCTCAGTCTCTCTCTAGCTCTCTCTCTCTCCAGACAGACTGCTCCATCTCCACCCCATTAGACTCAAACTCCTCTCTAGTCACGTCTCTTTCTGAATCAATGCCTGCTTCTCTCTCTCTCTCTCTCTCACACACACACACTACCATTCTCACTCTTTTTCCCTTCCTATGCTCTCTCCAAACACCATTAAGTCTTCATCTCTCTCCCCATCTCTCTCCCTCTCGTTGTGTTTTATTGAGCAGTAGGCCCTACTTCATAATAGAATAATGTCTTTAATGTTGGACTAAACCCCCCCCCCCCTCTCCCTCTCTCTCTCTCTCTCTATAGAGCCAGGTCAGAAGTCTGTTAAGAGGAAGAGGTTGTTGATAAACTGGGCCTTCTGGAGGGGGTCCAGTAGCCAACTGGACGGTGTCCCCCTGTCCCCCACCTCCCTGTCCCCCACCCCGGGACGCCTGTTCGGACGGTCTCTCAGTTCCGTCTGCCGCCCTGACCACACCCTGCCCAAACCTGTCATGGACATGCTGGTGTTTCTGTACCAGGAGGGTCCCTACACCAGGGGTATATTCCGTCGCTCTGCAGGGGCCAAAGCCTGCAGAGAGCTGAGAGACAGACTGGACAATGGGACAGAGGACACACACACACTCACACACGAGTCTGTGTTCGTCACCGCCGCAGTCTTCAAGGTAGGACAGAATGCAAGCAAGCACACACACACACACCAGGGTCCTTTTGTATTAATCAGAGTTTAAAGGGTTTAGCCAGGCTTGTCAGATCAGATAAAATGGGACATGAGAGAGAGGAGGTTTGAAGGATCTGTTTCATCCTGCTTCAACACATTAGAATAATTCACAGCACAGAGCTAACACAGCTGTAGACACACATATTCACCGCCATATCCTGTGTGTGTGTGTGTGTGTGTGTGTGTGTGTGTGTGTGTGTGTGTGTGTGTGTGTGTGTGTGTGTGTGTGTGTGTGTGTGTGTGTGTGTGTGTGTGTGTGTGTGTGTGTGTGTGTGTGTGTGTGTGTGTGTGTGTGTGTGTGTGTGTGTGTGTGTGTGTGTGTGTGTGTGCGAAATCATATAAAGTCTTAGACAGAAAGTAGTGAAGTGATTGGAGTGGAAGACAAAGCTTAGGTAGAAAAACACACTCAATTCAAAGCACATGTTGGGAGGCTTTACTGGAAACCTGTAGCTGTATTTGATCAGACAGAACAGGACACACACACACACACACAGAGAACACATGCTGCTGTTCAGTTAGGCATATTACTTTATTACTATACCCAATCCTAGCCAACAAACTGAAAACAACTGAGCTGACAAACAAACAATGTTGAGTGTAAAAGGATAGATTGCTTCAGTAAAACACACCTGGTTGTGCCATCTTTCAACTACTCTAAAATATTACTGCATAATAGTTGAGTTGCACAGATTCTTTCATAGCATTCTGTTCTACTTTATGTGCCATATTTTCAGGATTCATATAATCTCTACAGAAAAGAAGCATACAGTTGAAGTCGGAAGTTTACATACACCTTAGGCCAATACATTTAAACTCAGTTCTTCACAATTCCTTACATTTAATCCAAGTAAAAATGACCTGTCTTAGGTCAGTTAGGGTCACCACTTTATTTTAAGAATGTGAAATGTCCGAATAATAGTAGAGAGAATTATTTATTTCTTTCATCACATTCCCAGTGGGTCAGAAGTTTACATACACTCAAATAGTATTTGAATGGCATTGCCTTTACATTGTTTAACTTGGGTCAAACATTTCGGGTAGCCTTCCACAAGCTTACCACAATAAGCTTGGTGAATTTTGGCCCATTCCTCCTGACAGAGCTGGTATAACTGAGACAGGTTTGTAAGCCTCCTTGCTCACACACACTTTTTCAGTTCTACCCACAAATTTTCTATAGGATTGAGGTCAGGGCTTTGTGATGGCCACTCCAATACCTTGACTTTGTTGTCCTTAAGCCATTTTGCCACAACTTTGGAAGTATGCTTGAGGTCATTGTCCATTTGGAAGACCCATTTGCGACCAAGCTATAACTTCCTGACTGATGTCTTGAGATGTTGCTTCAATATATTCACATAAGTTTTTAAGGGGTGTTCTAACCTAAATTGTGTCCCTGTGGTTGTGTCCCCCAACAGGACTTCCTGCGGAATGTTCCAGGCAGTCTGCTTTGTGTGGATCTGTATGAGCAGTGGGTTGGAGTGATGGAGAGAGAGGAGGAAGAGGAGAAATGGCTAGCCATCCATAGGTACTGACACTCCCCGTAACGCACCTTCACAAACACATAGGAAAAACAAAGATCACCCTCATCATTCTCTGCCCACTATTTAAATCTTTGTCTGACACATCCAGTCTTACCAGATGTGGTCAATGTTGTGTTTTCATCACTGATTCTTTTGTCGTCGTGCCCCACCTCAGGTTAGTCCATCTTCTGCCCAGTGAAAACCTCTTGCTTCTCAGACACGTGGTTGCCGTGCTCCACTGTATCCAAGGAAATGCAGAAGACAACCAGATGAATGCCTTCAATCTGTCTGTGTGCATCGCTCCCAGCATGCTGTGGACACCAGCCCCCTGTAGCCCACGGGGAGAGGGAGAGGCCACCAAGAAGGTGAGAATGGACCCAAACCTCAAACTTTTTTGTAGATTTCCCTCTCTGCTAACAAATCTTTTCATTTATTTAATATACTTTCATGTCTTATCAATCACATAATTCTACCACACAGTTTATGTGTGTTACTACATCATACTCTTGCCTATATTAAGTATTAATGTCAATGGGACATTTGGGTGAGAGTGAGTTGCTCACGTGTACTTCCAGCTACATTTCCAGTTAAGAACAAGGGCCCCATACATATGTCCATACATACAGACATAAATACATACATACATACATTACACCTCTGCTGTTTTCAACCAAGATCTCAGCGATCACTGCCTCATTGCCTGCATCCGTAATGGGTCAGCGGTCGAACGACCTCCACTCATCACTGTCAAACAATCCCTGAAACACTTCAGCTAGCAGGCCTTTCTAATCGACCTGCCCGGGTATCCTGGAAGGATATTGACCTGTTTTTTTTAAATGCCTTCCTCACCATCTTAAATAAGCATGCCCCATTTAAGAAATTTAGAACCAGGAACAGATATAGCCCTTGGTTCTCTCCAGACCTGACTGCCCTTAACCAACACAAAAACATCATGTGGCGTTCTGCATTAGCATCGAACAGCCCCCGTGTTGTGCAACTTTCAGGGAAGTTAGAAACCAATATACACAGGCAGTTAGAAAAGCCAAGGCTAGCTTTTTCAAGCAGAAATTTGCTTCTTGCAACACAAACTCAAAAAAGTTATGGGTCACTGTAAAGTCCATGGAGAATAAGAGCACCTCCTCCCAGCTGCCCACTGCTCTCAGGCTAGGAAACACTGTTACAACCGACAAATCCACTAGAATTGAGAATTTCAATAAGCATTTCTCTACGGCTGGTGAAGCTTTCCAGCTGGCTACCCCTAACCCGGTCAACTGCCCGGCACCCTCCACAGCAGCCCGCCCAAGCCCCCACCATTTTTCCTTCACCCATATCCAGATAGCTGATGTTCTGAAAGAGCTGCAAAATCTGGACCCCTACAAATCAGCCGGGCTAGACAATCTGGACCCTCTCTTTCTTAACCTGTTGCGTCGAGCAATCCCGTATCCGGGAGCGTAATTATAGCCTCAAGCTCATTACCATAACGCAACGTTAACTATTCATGAAAATCGCAAATGAAATGAAATAAATATATTGGCTCACAAGCTTAGCCTTTGTTAACAACACTGTCATATCAGATTTTCAAAGTATGCTTTTCAACCATAGCTACACAAGCATTTGTGTAAGAGTATTGATAGCTAGCATAGCATTAAGCCTAGCATTCAGCAGGCAACATTCAGCTGGAGATTGCGCAATAATTGCAACGGAGGACACCAAGCAGGGCACCTGGTAAATGTAGTCTCTTATGGTCAATCTTCCAATGATATGCCTACAAATATGTCACAATGCTTCAGACACCTTGGGGAAACGACAGAGAGTGTAGGCTCATTCCTTGCGCATTCACAGCCATATAAGGAGACATTGGAACAAAGCTCATTCAAAATCTGGGGCATTTCCTGTTTGAAATTTCATCTTGGTTTCGCCTGTAGCATCAGTTCTGTGGCACTCACAGATAATATCTTTGCAGATTTGGAAACGTCAGAGTGTTTTCTTTCCAAAGCTGTCAATTATATGCATAGTCAAGCATCTTTTCATGACAAAATATCTTGTTTAAAACGGGAACGTTTTTTTATTCAAAAATTAAAAGAGCGCCCCCTATATCGAAGAAGTTAAATGATCTGCCGAAATTGTTGCAACCCCTATTACTAGCCTGTTCAACCTCTCTTTCGTATCATCTGAGATTCCCAAAGATTGGAAAGCTGCCGCGGTCATCCCCCTCTTCAAAGGGGGGGACACTCTTGACCCAAACTGCTAAAGACCTATATCTATCCTATCCTGCATCTATAAGGTCTTCGAAAGCCAAGTTAACAAACAGATTACTGACCATTTTGAATCACATCGTACCTTCTCCGCTATGCAATCTGGTTTCCGAGCTCAGCCACGCTCAAGGTCCTTAACGATATCATAACCGCCATTGATAAGAGACATTCATTCATCGACCTGTTCAAGGCGTTTGACTCTGTTAATCACCACATTCTTATTGGCAGACTCAACAGCCTTGGTTTCTCAAATGATTGCCTCGCCTGGTTCACCAACTACTTCTCTGATAGAGCTCAGTGTGACAAATTCAAGGGCCTGTTGTCCGGACCTCTGGCAGTCTCTATGGGGGTGCCTACAGGGTTCAATTCTCGGGCCGACTCTCCTTCTAGAATCACATTAATCATCTCCAATCAAAAATTACATCTAGAATCGGCTTCCTATTTCGCAACAAATCTTCCTTCACTCATGCTGCCAAACATACCCTTGTAAGACTGACCATCCTACCGATCCTTGACTTTGGCGAAGTCATCTATAAAATAGCCTCCAACACTCTACTCAGCAAACTGGATGTAGTCTATCCTACCATCCGTTTTGTCACCAAAGCCCCATATACTACCCACCACTGCGACCTGTACGCTCTCGTTGGCTGGCCTTCGCTTCATACTCGTTGCCAAACCCACTGGCTCCAGGTCATCTACAAGACCCTGCTAGGTAAAGTCCCCCCTTATCTCAGCTCGCTGGTCACCATAGCAACACCCACCTGTAGCACGCGCTCCAGCAGGTTTATCTCTCTGTTCACCCCCAAAACCAATTCCTGGCCGCCTCTCCTTCCAGTTCTCTGCTGCCAATGACTGGAATGAACTACAAAAATCTCTGAAACTGGAAACACTTATCTCCCTCACTAGCTTTAAGCACCAGCTGTCAGAGCAGCTCACAGATTTCTGCACCTGTACATAGCCCATCTATAATTTAGCCCAAACAATGACCTCTTCCCCTACTGTATTTATTTATTTATTTATTTTGCTCCTTTGCACCGAATATTTCTATTTCTACTTTTCACATTTTTCAACTGCAAATCTACCATTCCAGTGTTTTACTTGTTATATTGTATTTACTTCGCCACCAAGGCCTTTTTTGCCTTTACCTCCCTTATCTCACCTCATTTGCTCACATTGTATATTGACTTATTTTCTATTGTATTATTGACTGTTTGTTTTACTCCATGTGTAACTCTGTGTTGTTGTATGTGTCGAACTGCTTTGCTTTATCTTAGCTAGGTCTCAATTGTTGATGAGAACTTGTTCTCAACTTGCCTACCTGGTTACATAAAGGTGAAAAAAAACAGAAAACACATTACCGTTCAAAAGTTTGGGGTCACTTAGAAATGTCTATGTTTTTGAAAGAAAAGCACATTTTCTGTCCATTAAAACAACATCAAATTGATCAGAAATACAGTGTAGACATTGTTAATGTTGTAAATGACTATTGTAGCTGGAAACAGCTGATTTTTTAAATGGAATTTCTACATAGGCGTACAGAGGCCCATTATCAGCAACCATCACTCCTGTGTTCCAATGGCATCTTGTGCTAGCTAATCCAAGTTTATCGTTTTAAAAGGCTAATTGATCATTAGAAAACTTTTGCAATTATGTTAGCACAGCTGAAAACTGTTATTCTGATTAAAGAATCAAGAAACTGTCCTTCTTTAGATTAGTTGAGTATCTGGAGCTTTAGCATTTGTGGGTTCGATTACAGGCTCAAAATGGCCAGAAACAATTAACTTTTTTCTAAAACTCGTCAATCTATTCCTGATCTGAGAAATTAATGCTATTCCATGCGAGAAATTGCCAAGAAACTGAAAAGCTCGTACAACGCTGTGTACTACTCTCTTCACAGAACAGAAAGAGGAGTGGGAGGCCCCGTGCACAACTGAGCAAGAGGACAAGTACATTAGAGTGTCTAGTTTGAGAAACAGACGCCTCACAAGTCCTCAACTGGCTGCTTCATTAAATAGTACCCGCAAAACACCAGTCTCAACGTCAACAGTGAAGAGGCAACTCCAGGATGCTGGACTTCTAGGCAGAGTTGCAAAGAAAAAGCCATATCTCAGACTGGCCAATAAAAATAAAATATTAAGATGGGCAAAAGAACACAGACACTGGACAGAGGAAGTGTCATGGCTGTCGAAAGAAGAGGACCAAGGTGCAGCGTGGTGAGCGTACATATTCCTTTATTTATATGACGCCGACAAAAACAATAAACAATCCAAAATAGTGCCAACAAACAACGACAACTACCCACAAAGACAGGTGGGAAAAAGGGCTGCCTAAGTATGGTTCCCAATCAGAGACAACGATAGACAGCTGTCCCTGATTGAAAACCATACCCGGCCAAAACAAAGAAATACAAAACATAGAAAAATGAACATAGAATGCCCACCCAAATCACACCCTGACCAAACCAAAATAGAGACATAGAAAGCTCTCTAGGGTCAATGCGTGACAGGAAAATTGGAAAAAAGTGTTATGGACAGACAAACCTAAGTTTGAGGTGTTTGGATCACAAAGAAGAACATTCGTGAGACACAGAAAAAATGTAAAGATGCTGTAGGAGTGCTTGACGCCATCTGTCAAGCATTGTGGAGACAATGTGATGGTCTGGGGGTGTTTTGGTGATGGTAAAGTGGGAGATTTGTACAGGGTAAAAGGGATCTTGAAAAGGGAAGGCTATCACTCCATTTTGCAACGCCATACCATACCCTGTGAACGGCACTTAATTGGAGCCAATATCTTCCTACAACAGGATAATGACCCAAAGCACAGCTTCAAACTATGCAAAAACTATTTAAGGAAGAAGCAATCAGATGGTATTCTGTTTTTAATGGAGTGTCCAGCACAGTCCCCGGATCTCAACCCTATTGAGTTGTTGTAGGAGCAGCTTGACCGTATGGTACATAAGAAGTGCCCATCAATCCAACTTGTGGGAGGTGCTTCAGGAAGCATGGGGTGAAATCTCTTCAGAATACCACAACAAATTGACGACTAGAATGCCAAAGGTCTGCAGGGCTGTAATTGCTGCAAATGGAGGATTCTTTGACGAAGCAAAGTTTGAAGGACACAATTATTATATCAGTGAAAAATCATTATTTTTATAACCTTGTCAACATCTTGACTATATTTCCTATTCAACTCATTTAATTTACGTTTTCATGAAAAACAAGGACATTTCTAAGTGACCCCAAACTTTTGAACGGTAGTGTAATGTACGCCTAAAGGTCTGGAGGTTTGGAGGGCTGAGGCTAAGGGCCAGGACAGGGAGTAAAGGAAAGTCATACTGTTGCTGCTACTGTAGCTGTCTGACCAAGCAGGATGTCCAATGGAAGAACAAACAGCACTGTGGAGTTAGAGAGTGTGTCAAGCTCCTGCTAGGAGCCTCAGGCTGGGCTATACTATGTATGTTTCCTCTTTAAACCTGGACTGACCTACTTACACTCTCATTTTACATCGATTTAGTCACCGGTTTTCAATATCTGTACTGACACACACAAGCACATAAGTTTGAGATCTCTATCCTTGCAGTCACGGTGACACAAAACAAGTGTGAAATCTATCCACTGACAGAAAAGCTTGGCATTTTACGCTAAGTTACTCACACAGAGTAAGAATTTTTAATTTTTCTTAATTTTTTTTTTATCAGGCAAGTCAGTTAAGAACAAATTCTTATTTTCAATAACAGCCCCAGAACAGTGGGTTAACTGCCTGTTCAGGGGCAGAACAACAGACTTGTACCTCAGCTCAGGGATTCGAACTTGCAACCTTTCGGTTACTAGTCCAACGCTCTAACCACTAGGCTAACCTGCCACCCCAATTGACACAACGAATGCGCTGGGAGTTGGGAAGCTCAAGTTCAGGGAGTGCATAATTGAATAAACAAATGAACGAAACACGAACAACACACAGACAGGAAACTGAAACAGAAATAATGATGCATGGGGAAGGAACCAATGGGAGTGACATATTCTGAGTAGGTAATCAGGGAAGTGATGGAGTCCAGGTGAGTCTAATGACACGCAGGCACGTTTAACGATGGTAAAACAGGTGTGCGCCATAACGAGCAGCCTGGTGACCTAGAGGCCGGAGAGGGAGCACACATGACAGTACTACCTTTACCACTAGACTGTGTCCAACACATGACAGTACTAGCCCTACCACTAGACTGTGTCCAACACATGACAGTACTAGCCCTACCACTAGACTGTGTCAAACACATGACAGTACTAACCCTACCACCAGACTGTGTCCAACACATGACAGTACGAGCCCTACCACTAGACTGTGTCCAACACATGACAGTACTAACCCTACCACTAGACCAGTGGTTCTTAACCTGGTTTCGTTCGAACCCCAGGGGTTCGGTGAGTCGGTCTCAGGGGTTCGGCGGAGGTCAAGACAAACATCCGATTCATATGATTCGTGATGACACGCTCCGCTTGGCCATCATTGGCTGCAAGTGATCACGCTACATCGCTTGGCCTATCTGTGCTGCAGGGAATTTGGCGCGCTCAGTTTGTGACTATGGTGATGGTACGTCTTGTGATTTCTTTCTTAATATTTTAATCCCTTCATATTTACTATGTCGAGCAAAAAAAGAAAGTGGTCGGACGAATATGTACAATATGGATTTACATGTATAACCGAACGTGATGGGAGTCAGTGTCCTAACTGCATGATTTGCAATGCCAAGTTGAGCAATTCTAGTCTAGCACCTTCAAAACTAAGAGAACACTTCCTTAAGCTGCATGGAGATGGAAAATATAAGAACACAACGCTCGCTGAATTCAAGGTGAAGAGAGACAGATTCGATGAGCTACTCTGCCTGTTCTCGGCTTTGTACCCATCAACAAACCGATCCTCACAGCATCGTACGAAGTTGCTTACCTGATCGCAAAGCAGGGCAAACCACACACCATTGGTGAAACACTCATGAAACCAGCTGTGTTGAAGATGGCGAATATCATGCTGGGAAAAGAGACCGAAGTTATCCCAAATTCCTCTTTCAAATGACACCATCAGCAACAGAATAGAGGACATGAGCAAAGACATCTTTGCTCAAGTAGTTGCAGATCTGATTTCAAGTCCGGCAAAATTCAGCCTTCAACTCGACGAGACCACAGACGTTTCCAATCTAAGCCAGCTTGCTGTATTCGTGCGCTATGTGAAAGACGACGTGATAAAGGAAGAATTTTTATTTTGTAAGCCTCTTACAACAACAACCAAGGCAGCCGATGTGAAGAAACTTGTGGATGACTTCTTCAAAGACAACAATCTTTCGTGGGATATGGTTTCAATTTGTAAGTCGCTCTGGATAAGAGCGTCTGCTAAATAACTTAAATGTAAATGTAATGTAAATGTTTCTGCAGTTTGTTCGGACGGAGCTCCAGTCATGCTGGGAAGAAAGTCTGGTTTTGGTGCGCTAGTGAAAGCCAATGCACCACACATCATTGTTACGCATTGTATTCTGCACAGGCATGCGTTGGCAACAAAAACCTTTCCTCCAAAACTGGCAGAAGTATTAAAAATTGTAGTTGAATGCGTGAACTATGTGCGAACTAGTGCTCTGCGGCATCGCATCTTCAGTGAGCTGTGTAAAGAAATGGGCTCTGAATTCGAGGTACTTCTGTACCATTCTAATGTTAGGTGGTTATCCCGGGGACAGGTGCTGAATCGTGTTTTTGCCGTGCGTGTGGAATTAGCCCTGTTTTTGCAAGAGCACCAACATTGTCATGCAGATTGCTTCAAAAATTCTGAGTTCATTCTCATTTTAGCGTACATGGCCGATATCTTCGCAGCTCTCAATCATCTCAATCAAAAGATGCAGGGCGGTGGAGTCAACATCATCAAAGCTGAGGAAAACCTGAAGGCTTTTCAAAAAAAGCTACTGTTATGGAAACGACGAACAGAGAACAAACACTTCGCAAACTTTCCCCTGCTGGACGACTGTGTAAGTAAGATCGAAGATGTATCTCGAATCGAAGACATTTCTGTACCCACTGAACTGAAGCAAGCAATTGCCATGCACTTAGATGAGCTTGCAAAGTCTCTCGACGGATACTTCCCTACAAGAGAGTCATATCCAGCATGGGTGAGACAGCCGTTCACGTTTAGTGTTGAGACAACAGATGTCAATGATGAATACCTCGATGAAATCATTGAAATTCAGCAGAGCCAGGTTCAACAGCAACTTTTCAGAACAACAACGCTTTCAACGTTTTGGTGTCAACAAATGGTAACGTACCCTGTTATTGCTAAGAAAGCTCTGGAGATTTTCATACCGTTTGTTACAACATATCTTTCCGAGCAATCCTTTTCGAGGATGCTGGACATAAAAACGACGAAAAGGAACAGACTTTGTTGCGAAAATGACATGAGTGGCACTTGCCAAGGTGAAGCCGCGCATTTCTGAACTGGTCTCTGAAAGGCAACAGCAGAAGTCACACTGATTTGCAGTAAATATTCATTATTATGTTTTTGTTTTTGTGTGAAAATGTTTTGATGATTTTGTTCTTTGAACACAGTGATGTTGATGCATGGTTCATTTTGTGCACCAGTCAAATATATACACATATGTTTTGAATTTGATTTTTTTTCCAATTAAGAAGGGTTCGGTGAATGCGCATATAAAACTGTTGGGGTTCAGTACCTCCAACAAGGTTAAGAACCACTGCACTAGACTGTGTCCAACACATGACAGTACTAGCCCTACTACTAGACTGTGTCCAACACATGACAGTACTAGCCCTACCACTAGACTGTGTCAAACACATGACGGTACTAACCCTACCACTAGACTGTGTCCAACACATGACAGTACTAACCCTACTAATAGACTGTGTCCAACACATGACAGTACTAGCCCTACCACTTGACTGTGTCCAACACATGACCGTACTAACCCTACCACTAGACTGTGTCCAAAGCATGACAGTACTAGCCCTACCACTAGACTGTGTCAAACACATGACGGTACTAACCCTACCACTAGACTGTGTCCAACACATGACAGTACTAACCCTACTACTAGACTGTGTCCAACACATGACAGTACTAGCCCTACCACTTGACTGTGTCCAACACATGACCGTACTAACCCTACCACTAGACTGTGTCCAAAGCATGACAGTACTAGCCCTACCACTAGACTGTGTCCAACACATGACAGTACTAGCCCTACCACTAGACTGTGTCCAACACATGACAGTACTAGCCCTACCACTAGACTGTGTCCAACACATGACAGTACTAGCCCTACCACTAGACTGTGTCCAACACATGACAGTACTAACCCTACCACTAGACTGTGTCCAACACATGACAGTACTAGCCCTACCACTAGACTGTGTCCAACACATGACAGTACTAACCCTACCACTAGACTGTGTCCAACACATGACAGTACTAGCCCTACCACTAGACTGTGTCCAACACATGACAGTACTAGCCCTACCACTAGACTGTGTCCAACACATGACAGTACTAGCCCTACCACTAGACTGTGTCCAACACATGACAGTACTAGCCCTACCACTAGACTGTGTCCAACACATGACAGTACTAACCCTACCACTAGACTGTGTCCAACACATGACAGTACTAACCCTACCACTAGACTGTGTCCAACACATGACAGTACTAACCCTACCACTAGACTGTGTCCAAAACATGACAGTACTAACCCTACCACTAGACTGTGTCCAACACATGACAGTACTAGCCCTACCACCAGACTGTGTCCAACACATGACAGTACTAACCCTACCACTAGACTGTGTCCAACACATGACAGTACTAGCCCTACCACTAGACTGTGTCCAACACATGACAGTACTAACCCTACCACTAGACTGTGTCCAAAACATGACAGTACTAACCCTACCACTAGACTGTGTCCAACACATGACAGTACTAACCCTACCACTAGACTGTGTCCAACACATGACAGTACTAGCCCTACCACTAGACTGTGTCCAACACATGACAGTATTATTATTATATTTATATTAGCACTAGCCCTACCACCAGACTGTGTCCAACACATGACAGTACGAGCCCTACCACTAGACTGTGTCCAACACATGACAGTACTAACCCTACCACTAGACTGTGTCCAACACATGACAGTACGAGCCCTACCACTAGACGGTGTCCAACACATGACAGTACTAACCCTACCACTAGACTGTGTCCAACACATGACAGTACTAGCCCTACCACTAGACTGTGTCCAACACATGACAGTACTAACCCTACCACTAGACTGTGTCCAACATATTACAGTACTAACCCTACCACTAGACTGTGTCCAACACATGACAGTACTAGCCCTACCACTAGACTGTGTCCAACATATTACAGTACTAACCCTACCACTAGACTGTGTCCAACACATGACAGTACTAACCCTACCACTAGACTGTGTCCAACACATGACAGTACTAACCCTACCACTAGACTGTGTCCAACACATGACAGTACTAACCCTACCACCAGACTGTGTCCAACACATGACAGTATGAGCCCTACCACTAGACTGTGTCCAACACATGACAGTACTAACCCTACCACTAGACTGTGTCCAACACATGACAGTACTAACCCTACCACTAGCCTGTGTCTAAAACATGACAGTACTAACCCTACCACTAGACTGTGTCCAACATATTACAGTACTAACCCTACCACTAGACTGTGTCCAACACATGACAGTACTAGCCCTACCACTAGACTGTGTCCAACATATTACAGTACTAACCCTACCACTAGACTGTGTCCAACACATGACAGTACTAACCCTACCACTAGACTGTGTCCAACACATGACAGTACTAACCCTACCACTAGACTGTGTCCAACACATGACAGTACTAACCCTACCACCAGACTGTGTCCAACACATGACAGTATGAGCCCTACCACTAGACTGTGTCCAACACATGACAGTACTAGCCCTACCACTAGACTGTGTCCAACACATGACAGTACTAACCCTACCACTAGACTGTGTCTAAAACATGACAGTACTAACCCTACCACTAGACTGTGTCCAACACATGACAGTACTAACCCTACCACTAGACTGTGTCCAACACATGACAGTACTAGCCCTACCACTTGACTGTGTCCAACACATGACAGTACTAACCCTACCACTAGACTGAGTCCAACACATGACAGTACTAGCCCTACCACTAGACTGTGTCCAACACATGACAGTACTAACCCTACCACTAGACTGTGCCCAAAACATGACAGTGCTAACCCTACCACTAGACGGTGTCCAACACATGACAGTACTAGCCCTACCACTAGACTGTGTCCAACACATGACAGTACTAACCCTACCACTAGACTGTGCCCAAAACATGACAGTACTAACCCTACCACTAGACTGTGTCCAACACATGACAGTACTAGCCCTACCACTAGACTGTGTCCAAAACATGACAGTACTAACCCTACCACTAGACTGAGTCCAACACATGACAGTACTAGCCCTACCACTAGACTGTGTCCAACACATGACAGTACTAACCCTACCACTAGACTGTGTCCAAAACATGACAGTACTAGCCCTACCACTAGACTGTGTCCAACACATGACAGTACTAACCCTACCACCAGACTGTGTCCAACACATGACAGTATGAGCCCTACCACTAGACTGTGTCCAACACATGACAGTACTAACCCTACCACTAGACTGTGTCCAACACATGACAGTACCAGCCCTACCACTAGACTGTGTCCAACACATGACAGTACTAGCCCTACCACTAGACTGTGTCCAACACATGACAGTACTAACCCTACCACTAGACTGTGTCTAAAACATGACAGTACTAACCCTACCACTAGACTGTGTCCAACACATGACAGTACTAACCCTACCACTAGACTGTGTCCAACACATGACAGTACTAGCCCTACCACTAGACTGTGTCCAACACATGACAGTACTAACCCTACCACTAGACTGTGTCCAAAACATGACAGTACTAACCCTACCACTAGACTGTGTCCAACACATGACAGTACTAACCCTACCACTAGACTGTGTCCAACACATGACAGTACTAGCCCTACCACTAGACTGTGTCCAACACATGACAGTATTATTATTATATTTATATTAGCACTAGCCCTACCACCAGACTGTGTCCAACACATGACAGTACGAGCCCTACCACTAGACTGTGTCCAACACATGACAGTACTAACCCTACCACTAGACTGTGTCCAACACATGACAGTACGAGCCCTACCACTAGACGGTGTCCAACACATGACAGTACTAACCCTACCACTAGACTGTGTCCAACACATGACAGTACTAGCCCTACCACTAGACTGTGTCCAACACATGACAGTACTAACCCTACCACTAGACTGTGTCCAACATATTACAGTACTAACCCTACCACTAGACTGTGTCCAACACATGACAGTACTAGCCCTACCACTAGACTGTGTCCAACATATTACAGTACTAACCCTACCACTAGACTGTGTCCAACACATGACAGTACTAACCCTACCACTAGACTGTGTCCAACACATGACAGTACTAACCCTACCACTAGACTGTGTCCAACACATGACAGTACTAACCCTACCACCAGACTGTGTCCAACACATGACAGTATGAGCCCTACCACTAGACTGTGTCCAACACATGACAGTACTAACCCTACCACTAGACTGTGTCCAAAACATGACAGTACTAACCCTACCACTAGACTGTGTCCAACACATGACAGTACTAGCCCTACCACTAGACTGTGTCCAACACATGACAGTACTAACCCTACCACTAGACTGTGCCCAAAACATGACAGTACTAACCCTACCACTAGACTGTGTCCAACACATGACAGTACTAGCCCTACCACTAGACTGTGTCCAAAACATGACAGTACTAACCCTACCACTAGACTGTGCCCAAAACATGACAGTACTAACCCTACCACTAGACTGTGTCCAACACATGTACTAACCCTACCACTAGACTGTGCCCAAAACTGAACCCTACCACTAGACTGTGTCCAACACATGACAGTACTAGCCCTACCACTAGACTGTGTCCAAACATGACAGTACTAACCCTACCACTAGACTGTGCCCAAAACATGACAGTACTAACCCTACCACTAGACTGTGTCCAACACATGACAGTACTAACCCTACCACTAGACTGTGTCCAACACATGACAGTACTAACCCTACCACTAGACTGTGTCCAAAACATGACAGTACTAGCCCTACTACTGTGTCCAAAACATGACAGTACTAACCCTACCACTAGACTGTGCCCAAAACATGACAGTACTAACCCTACCACTAGACTGTGTCCCACATGACAGTACTAACCCTACCACTAGACTGTGCCCAAAACATGACAGTACTAACCCTACCACTAGACTGTGTCCAAAACATGACAGTACTAACCCTACCACTAGACTGTGTCCAACACATGACAGTACTAACCCTACCACTAGACTGTGTCCAACACATGACAGTACTAGCCCTACCACTAGACTGTGTCCAACACATGACAGTACTAGCCCTACCACTAGACTGTGTCCAAAACATGACAGTACTAACCCTACCACTAGACTGTGCCCAAAACATGACAGTACTAACCCTACCACTAGACTGTGTCCAACACATGACAGTACTAACCCTACCACTAGACTGTGTCCAACACATGACAGTACTAACCCTACCACTAGACTGTGTCCAAAACATGACAGTACTAACCCTACCACTAGACTGTGCCCAAAACATGACAGTACTAACCCTACCACTAGACTGTGTCCAACACATGCTAGTCCTGAAATTATTCAATATGTCACGAGTGGCCCCAGATGTATTGTAAGGTTAATAATAAACAAGAATAAGTCATCACGTCTATAATACTCTCTGAATTACGGTCGATTTTGGACACATTGTTGTTGGAACACACTCAATCTGGTTGTTTCCCGATCTTTCTCAATCCGTGTCAAATGTGTGTTTGTTTCTGGTGAGGCTTGGGCCTGTTGAGGTTCACTGGGAAAAAATCCAAAGCATTTCCTACAGATTCCTGAGGACGAGTGTGTTTTGACAAACCCACGTCTTTAAACACTCCTCTCTTTCTTCACACACTTGCGCAAACTCACACGGACACGCACACACGCGCGCGCACACACACACGTACACGGAGACACTCTTGCTCTCTCTAGCACACACTCTCTCTCACACACACAACACACACTTCTTTCTGTTTGTTTGTATGTGTGGCCCACTGGCTCCAAGGCCTCTGAAGGGGAAAATGTGAGATTTTGACATTCCCCTCGTCGGTCGCGGTCTCACAAGGAGCCAAGTCAAAGTGGGCTGACATGGGTCTGGTCTCTAACGGCACTGGGCAGTCTGGAACACTCCCCTTCCCTCCGCTCTCCTCCGCTCCCCTCCGCTCTCCTCCGCTACCCTCCGCTCTCCTCCGCTACCCTCCGCTCTCCTCCGCTCCCAGATTTTCACCCACTTCACTTCCGCTCCCTTCTCCATCACTCCACGGTTATCATTTAGATGTTTGTGGCTCCTACAGACATGTTAGTCTCTGAGTAGCTTGAGTAAATGTTTGTCAAATGTTTACCTCGGAAAAAGCCCCCCTACTTCTTCACCAATGACAACAGGTTCTGGATTGATGATTGAGTTTCTAGATCTTATCTCAGTGAGTTTGATCGGCAGCCCCCATGATAGACAGAACCAGGCTAAATACAGGGAGGGACAGAAGGACAGCGAGAGAGAAGACAGTTTAGCCTTATTCCCTTGATGGAGTTCTGTTGTGTTAGACTAGCCTGTGAAATTCAAAGCCATTCTCTGTCAGTCCATTCACTCCCGTAGCCCTCTGAACAGAGGCGTATAAAACAGGCTGACATATTGTGAAAACCATGACACAGTCTACCCGGGAAACTACCTGTGAAATAACCTACAGTATAAATTGCAGTCTGAGCCCTGATCTGGGACCAGTCATTAACTTGTGTGACTGTGTAACAAAGTCTATGATCTGTTTCCAGGTCTGTGAGCTGGTACGGTTACTGATTGAGAACTGCAGGAAGGTCCTGGGAGATGATGTCACCTCTCTGTTTGGTGCATTCCCTCAGAAGACCAACAGCAGCGACCATGGATCAGGTAAACAAAGTCTACATTTATTTACTGAAGAAATAACATCTAAATCCAAATGATGTTGTACAGTGCTCTAAACAAATGCTGTTTGTTTTGGTGGCAGAAAACTTGATGATATAAAGTTGGATAGGAACAGAAAAGACAGGGAGAAAAGAGATGCCTCCTAGAGGTGGAGTGAGGAAGACAGAGGTCACAAACCAAGCAGAACTGAAACAACACAGAGGTGGTTTAATTTGACACAGCTCTTCACAAGGGTCAAAAAAGTCACGAGTGTGTGTGTATGTGTCGACAGCGGTTCTGTGTATTGGAGCCCTTATCATCGTTAAAAAGCATATGAACCCTGACTAGCTGCAGTGTGTGTGTGTGTGTGTGTGTGTGTGTGTGTGTGTGTGTGTGTGTGTGTGTGTGTGTGTGTGTGTGTGTGTGTGTGTGTGTGTGTGTGTGTGTGTGTGTGTGTGTGTGTGTGTGTGTGTGTGTGTGTGTGTGTGTGTGTGTGTGTGCGTGCGTGCATGTGTGTGTGTCCGAGTTGAGTCTTTTCTCAGACGTGGCCTCTCCATAAGCCTGTGTCTCGGTGAGGTTTGCTGATTGGGGTCAATATGCTGACCTCAGTCACTTCAGTGATTAGTACACTCTCAGTGACTCATTAACACACCAGCCAATTTCCTCCTTCTCCCCTAAACCACCTAAACCAACCTCTTTGAATGGCAGCTGTATGCTAAGGACCATTACAGCACTTTATGCTTAGTTTTCAAATCCTGTGTCTATCTAACGAAATGGAGGTTTGTTCAAACTCAAACTCCCCCTTCTCTCTTTCCCTCTCTCTCTCCCTCCATAGATGTGTCATCTTTCCAGATGAATGACTCATCCTACGACAGCCTGGAGAACGAGTTAAACGAAGACCCAGAGTCGCCCTTCCAGGAGTCCCTCCCTCTGAGAGACAAGGCCATGCCAGACAGCCACAGCAGAGACTCTGTCATCACGCTGAGTGACTGTGACCCAGACCCTGACCCTGACTCTGAGGCTGACCTCCTACATTTCCCTCCACTGCCCAGACCCAGGAAGTTCACCTCCGCCATACGCCAACCACAGCCACGTCAGTCCTTTGTCCAATCACATGGCCCTCGGAGGTTACGACGCAGCTCGGAGCCCGCCCTTGGACACACCCCCGGAGCTCTGATTGTCCAATCAGATAAGCACAGTTTGGCATCACGTAAAGCGAGCTACGATGCGGCGATGGAGGGAGAGGAAGAAGAGGAGGAGGAAGGGGAAGATGAAGTGTTTCTGAAGCAGGGGCTCAGGGCTCTGCAGCTGAAAGACATTGTAGTCACAGATGGAGAAAGAGGAGGGGTTGGAACTCTAGAGCAGAGGATGCTGAAGCACGCCCCGCCCCCTCCTTTACGATTGGATGCAAGCTGCTCCAGCCTGTCGTCCCCAGCGACCTCCCCCACAGGCTCCTCCCTCAGCTCCCTAGACTCTGCCTTCTCCCAGTATTCCACAGACTATGTCACCAGCACCGGCTTCCATTTGGCTGAGCCTTCCCCTCACTCCCCACTCTCACCCCGCTTCCCCCTCTCACACCTCTTCCCCCTCTCACCCCGCTTACCCCGCTCCCCCAGGGCTCACCCCCAAGAGAGACACAGTGGACTGGATCCAAAGCCACCCCCCCCACTCCTCCCGGACCCCTTCCACCCACCACCCCAACACTTGGTTCAAGAGGGACCGACGGCTGTCGCTTCGGCAACCTGACAACGGACATCTGGAGGAGGAAGTGGGGGAGGGGGAAGGGGTTAGCCTCCCAAAATCCCCAGAGGTTGAAGGTGTAGAGGTGACCACCAAGAGGAGGTCCAGTAGCCCTCCATCCTACCAGCAGGCTATCCTACAGCTACAGGGGAGTAGGTCTCCCTTCTACAGAGGCACAGAGAAACCCCTCACTGTAAGAGAGCTACGGCTGCTGCACGACCAGTCCTGCAAAGTCACCCACAGACCCCCCACAGGAAGTGACGTCACCCATCAGCCCACTGGAATAGGAAGTGAGGTCACTCAGCCCCCCCTGTGTGTGTTCTATGGACAGAGTAGCTCAACACTTACCCTCCAGAGGCATAAGTCTCATTCCCTCACCCCGGCCATGGAGGGCAGCCGCAAGGTCCTCACCATGCCTCGCAGAGCCTCCGAGCCCTCATGCCTGACAGATGCAGCCTCTAGCCTTACCCTTGAGAGGCCCAGGGTCAAGTCCCAGACCCACAGGGTCAAAGATCAGCAGCTCCCTGAGAGCGGACTTAGAGTCTCTGACGTGGAGCCACAGCGGAACGGAGCAGGCTCAAACTCAGTGCCAGGGATCTGCCTATCACCCTCCACCACGCGGGCAGTGAGGGACTACTTTTCCTCGCAGGGGCAGGTGGATGCAGACGCATGCCTGGGTAGGAGTCAAGAGGTGGCTCTGGCCCTCGTCCAGGGGAAGAGGGAGTGGCAGAGCAGGAAGTGTAGTGACCCGTGTGTTGACGACTTTGACCAAATGTTCTTTGCTGAAGAGTCCTACGTTTAATACATCCAAGAGGATTTTAAGAGTGTCTGGGTTTGTTTTATATGGCTGGTCAATGTTGTTTATAGCATATCGTTTGTATGTTTATATGGTATTGTTGTTGGTGTTTATATTGTCATATATGTACAGTTATTTTCCCCTGGTCATAGTAGATGTTTGGTTGTGCTTGAGCTCTGTTTCTGCATGTCTGTTGTTCAACAACAGGTAGAGCTCTATATTTATGTTCATATGATGCTTTGTTATAGTGTTGTACGACCTGAAAGAAATCATATGTGTATTTTTGTACATGATGCCAATCCTGCTGCTGTCCTATAGAGTATATTTGCTACAGAACACACCGTTTGTATATCTGATGTCTAATGCTTATGAAAATTAATTAAAACTATTATAACAAAATGTTGCTCTTGTGAAAGTATCTTTATGTATCAACGGGAGTATTAATTTCTCTTTATTAAAAAGGCAACATTTTAAAAATTGTTCTTCTGTTATTTTGTGCCTTCTTTTTGACGTTATGGGTCTCCATGACTTGGGTTCTGGCCTACGACTCTGCAGGACTGACAAAGTAGGACAAGCTGTACTATACTAAAAGCACAGTGCTGTATTAGTGATACAATGTCAACTCTTTACACCTGTTTAGCATGAATCATCAGACTCATAGTGTGATGTAAGCATAATATTTCCATGAATATAGACCAAGCTGACTCTACACTCCAAGACTGCTTCCATCACGTGGACTGGGACATGTTTCGTATTGCGTCAGATGGGAATATTGACGAATACGCTGATTCGGTGTGCGAGTTCATTAGAACGTGTGTCGAAGATGTCGTTCCCATAGCAACGATAAAAACATTCCCTAACCAGAAACCGTGGATTGATGGCAGCATTCGCGTGAAACTGAAAGCGCGAACCACTGCTTTTAACCAGGGCAAGGTGTCTGGCAACATGACTGAATACAAACAGTGCAGCTATTCCCTCCGTAAGGCTATTAAACAAGCTAAGCGTCAGTACAGAGACAAAGTGGAATCTCAATTCAATGGCTCAGACACAAGATGTCATGTTTTGTCTTATATTGTCTTGTCATTTTGCTTTTCCCTCTGTTCGTTTTCCCCCTGCTGGTCTTTTTAGGTTCGTTCCCCTTTTTCTCTCTCCCTTCCTCTCTCTCTTCTCTCTATCGTTCCGTTCCTGCTCCCAGCTGTTCCTATTCCCCTAATCAATCATTTAGTCTTCCCACACCTGTTCCCTATCTTTTCCCCTGATTAGAGTCCCTATTTCTCCCCTTGTTTTCCGTTTCTGCCCTGTCGGATCCTTGTATATTGTTCACCGTGCTGTGTCTTTGTATCGCCCTGTCGTGTCGTGTTTCCCTCAGATGCTGCGTGGTGAGCAGGTGTCTGAGTCTGCTACGGTCAAGTGCCTTCCCGAGGCAACCTGCAGTTTATTATCGAGTCTCCAGTCAGTTCTCGTGATTACGAGTGAAATTGTTTTTATGCTTTATTTACCGCTCCGATTTGTCTAGGAGTATTGCTATTTCCTTAAACTGGATTAAAGACTCTGTTTTCGCCAAGTCGCTTTTGGGTCCTCATTCACCTGCATAACAGAAGGATCCGACCAAAGAATGGACCCAGCGACTACAGACGCTCGTAACACTGCCGTCGAGATCCAAGGAGCCATGCTCGGCAGACACGAGCAGGAATTGTCTGCTGCTCGTCATGCCATGGAGAACCTGGCCGCTCAGGTTTCCGACCTCTCTGGACAGTTCCAGAGTCTTCGTCTCGTGCCACCTGTTACTTCCTGGTCTGCCGAGCCTCCGGAACCTAGGGTTAATAACCCACCTTGCTACTCCGGGCAGCCCAAGGAGTGCCGCTCCTTTCTCACCCAGTGTGATATTGTGTTCTCTCTCCAACCCAACACATACTCTAGAGAGAGAGCTCGGGTTGCTTACGTCATTTCACTCCTTACTGGCCGGGCTCGAGAGTGGGGCACAGCTATCTGGGAGGCAAGGGCTGATTGTTCAAACAATTACCAGAACTTTAAAGAGGAGATGATTCGGGTTTTTGACCGTTCAGTTTTTGGTAGGGAGGCTTCTAGGGCCCTGGCTTCCCTATGCCAAGGTGATCGATCCATAACGGATTACTCTATAGAGTTTCGCACTCTTGCTGCCTCTAGTGACTGGAACGAGCCGGCGCTGCTCGCTCGTTTTCTGGAGGGACTCCACGCAGTGGTCAAAGATGAGATTCTCTCCCGGGAGGTTCCTTCCAGTGTGGACTCTTTGATTGCTCTCGCCATCCGCATAGAACGACGGGTAGATCTTCGTCACCAAGCTCGTGGAAGAGAGCTCGCGTCAACGGTGTTTCCCTGCTCCGCATCGCAACCATCTCCCTCCTCTGGCTCAGAGACTGAGCCCATGCAGCTGGGAGGTATTCGCATCTCGACTAAGGAGAGGGAACGGAGGATCACCAACCGCCTGTGCCTCTATTGCGGATTTGATGGACATTTTGTCAATTCATGTCCAGTAAAAGCCAGAGCTCATCAGTAAGCGGAGGGCTACTGGTGAGCGCTACTACTCAGGTCTCTCCATCTAGATCCTGTACTACTATGTCGGTCCATCTACGCTGGACCGGTTCGGGTGCTACTACATGCAGTGCCTTGATAGACTCTGGGGCTGAGGGTTGTTTCATGGACGAAGCATGGGCTCGGAAACATGACATTCCTTTCAGACAGTTAGACAAGCCTACGCCCATGTTCGCCTTAGATGGTAGTCATCTTCCCAGTATCAGATTTGAGACACTACCTTTAACCCTCACAGTATCTGGTAACCACAGTGAGACTATTTCTTTTTGATTTTTCGTTCACCTTTTACACCTGTTGTTTTGGGTCATCCCTGGCTAGTATGTCATAATCATTCTATTAATTGGTCTAGTAATTCTATCCTATCCTGGAACGTTTCTTGTCATGTGAAGTGTTTAATGTCTGCCATCCCTCCCATTTCTTCTGTCCCCACTTCTCAGGAGGAACCTGGCGATTTGACAGGAGTGCCGGAGGAATATCATGATCTGCGCACGGTCTTCAGTCGGTCCCGAGCCAACTCCCTTCCTCCTCACCGGTCGTATGATTGTAGTATTGATCTCCTTCCGGGGACCACTCCTCCTCGGGGTAGACTATACTCTCTGTCAGCTCCCGAACGTAAGGCTCTCGAGGATTATTTGTCTGTGTCTCTTGACGCCGGTACCATAGTGCCTTCTTCCTCTCCGGCCGGGGCGGGGTTTTTTTGTTAAGAAAAAGGACGGTACTCTGCGCCCCGCGTGGATTATCGAGGGCTGAATGACATAACGGTTAAGAATCGTTATCCGCTTCCCCTTATGTCATCAGCCTTCGAGATTCTGCAGGGAGCCAGGTGCTTTACTAAGTTGGACCTTCGTAACGCTTACCATCTCGTGCGCATCAGAGAGGGGGACGAGTGGAAAACGGCGTTTAACACTCCGTTAGGGCATTTTGAGTACCGGGTTCTGCCGTTTGGTCTCGCCAATGCGCCAGCTGTTTTTCAGGCATTAGTTAATGATGTTCTGAGAGACATGCTGAACATCTTTGTTTTTGTCTACCTTGACGATATCCTGATTTTTTCACCGTCACTCGAGATTCATGTTCAGCACGTTCGACGTGTTCTCCAGCGCCTTTTAGAGAATTGTCTCTACGTGAAGGCTGAGAAGTGCTCTTTTCATGTCTCCTCCGTTACTTTTCTCGGTTCCGTTATTTCCGCTGAAGGCATTCAGATGGATTCCGCTAAGGTCCAAGCTGTCAGTGAGTGGCCCGTTCCAAGGTCACGTGTCGAGTTGCAGCGCTTTCTAGGTTTCGCTAATTTCTATCGGCGTTTCATTCGTAATTTCGGTCAAGTTGCTGCCCCTCTCACAGCTCTTACTTCTGTCAAGACGTGTTTTAAGTGGTCCGGTTCCGCCCAGGGAGCTTTTGATCTTCTAAAAGAACGTTTTACGTCCGCTCCTATCCTCGTTACTCCTGACGTCACTAGACAATTCATTGTCGAGGTTGACGCTTCAGAGGTAGGCGTGGGAGCCATTCTATCCCAGCGCTTCCAGTCTGACGATAAGGTTCATCCTTGCGCTTATTTTTCTCATCGTCTGTCGCCATCTGAACGCAACTATGATGTGGGTAACCGCGAACTGCTCGCCATCCGCTTAGCCCTAGGCGAATGGCGACAGTGGTTGGAGGGGGCGACCGTTCCTTTTGTCGTTTGGACAGACCATAAGAACCTTGAGTACATCCGTTCTGCCAAACGACTTAATGCTCGTCAAGCTCGTTGGGCGTTATTTTTCGCTCGTTTCGAGTTTGTGATTTCTTACCGTCCGGGTAGCAAGAACGCCAAGCCTGATGCCTTATCCCGTCTTTTTAGTTCTTCTGTGGCTTCTACTGATCCCGAGGGGATTCTTCCTTATGGGCGTGTTGTCGGGTTGACAGTCTGGGGAATTGAAAGACAGGTTAAGCAAGCACTCACGCACACTGCGTCGCCGCGCGCTTGTCCTAGTAACCTTCTTTTCGTTCCTGTTTCCACTCGTCTGGCTGTTCTTCAGTGGGCTCACTCTGCCAAGTTAGCTGGTCATCCCGGTGTTCGAGGCACTCTTGCTTCTATTCGCCAGCGCTTTTGGTGGCCGACTCAGGAGCGTGACACGCGCCGTTTCGTGGCTGCTTGTTCGGACTGCGCGCAGACTAAGTCAGGTAACTCTCCTCCTGCCGGTCGTCTCAGACCGCTCCCCATTCCTTCTCGACCATGGTCTCACATCGCCCTAGACTTCATTACCGGTCTGCCTTTGTCTGCGGGGAAGACTGTGATTCTTACGGTTGTCGATAGGTTCTCTAAGGCGGCACATTTCATTCCTCTCGCTAAACTTCCTTCCGCTAAGGAGACGGCACAAATCATCATCGAGAATGTGTTCAGAATTCATGGCCTCCCGTTAGACGCCGTTTCAGACAGAGGTCCGTAATTCACGTCACAGTTTTGGAGGGAGTTCTGTCGTTTGATTGGTGCGTCCGTCAGTCTCTCTTCCGGGTTTCATCCCCAGTCTAACGGTCAAGCAGAGAGGGCCAATCAGACGATTGGTCGCATACTACGCAGCCTTTCTTTCAGAAACCCTGCGTCTTGGGCAGAACAGCTCCCCTGGGCAGAATACGCTCACAACTCGCTTCCTTCGTCTGCTACCGGGTTATCTCCGTTTCAGAGTAGTCTGGGTTACCAGCCTCCTCTGTTCTCATCCCAGCTTGCCGAGTCCAGCGTTCCCTCCGCTCAAGCGTTTGTCCAACGTTGTGAGCGCACCTGGAGGAGGGTGAGGTCTGCACTTTGCCGTTACAGGGCACAGACTGTGAGAGCCGCCAATAAACGTAGGATTAAGAGTCCAAGGTATTGTTGCGGCCAGAGAGTGTGGCTTTCCACTCGCAACCTTCCTCTTACGACAGCTTCTCGTAAGTTGACTCCGCGGTTCATTGGTCCGTTCCGTGTCTCCCAGGTCGTCAATCCTGTCGCTGTGCGACTGCTTCTTCCGCGACATCTTCGTCGCGTCCATCCTGTCTTCCATGTCTCCTGTGTCAAGCCCTTTCTTCGCACCCCCGTTCGTCTTCCCTCCCCCTCCCGTCCTTGTCGAGAGCGCACCTATTTACAAGGTACGTAGGATCATGGACATGCGTTCTCGGGGACGGGGTCACCAATACTTAGTGGATTGGGAGGGTTACGGTCCTGAGGAGAGGAGTTGGGTTCCGTCTCGGGACGTGCTGGACCGTTCACTGATTGATGATTTCCTCCGTTGCCGCCAGGATTCCTCCTCGAGTGCGCCAGGAGGCGCTCGGTGAGTGGGGGGGTACTGTCATGTTTTGTCTTATATTGTCTTGTCATTTTGCTTTTCCTTCTGTTCGTTTTCCCCCTGCTGCTCTTTTTAGGTTCGTTCCCCTTTTTCTCTCTCCCTTCCTCTCTCTCTTCTCTCTATCGTTCCGTTCCTGCTCCCAGCTGTTCCTATTCCCCTAATCAATCATTTAGTCTTCCCACACCTGTTTTCTATCTTTTCCCCTGATTAGAGTCCCTATTTCTCCCCTTGTTTTCCGTTTCTGCCCTGTCGGATCCTTGTATATTGTTCACCGTGCTGTGTCTTTGTATCGCCCTGTCGTGTCGTGTTTCCCTCAGATGCTGCGTGGTGAGCAGGTGTCTGAGTCTGCTACGGTCAAGTGCCTTCCCGAGGCAACCTGCAGTTTATTATCGAGTCTCCAGTCAGTTCTCGTGATTACGAGTGAAATTGTTTTTATGCTTTATTTACCGCTCCGATTTGTCTAGGAGTATTGCTATTTCCTTAAACTGGATTAAAGACTCTGTTTTCGCCAAGTCGCTTTTGGGTCCTCATTCACCTGCATAACACAAGAGGCATGTGACAGGGTCTACAGTCAATCACGGACTACAAGATGAAATCCAGCCCAGTCACGGACCAGGATGTCTTGCTCCCAGGCAGACTAAATAACTTTTTTGCCCGCTTTGAGGACAATACAGTGCCACTGACACGGCCTGCAACGGAAACATGCGGTCTCTCCTTCACTGCAGCCGAGGTGAGTAAGACATTTAAACGTGTTAACCCTCGCAAGGCTGCAGGCCCAGACGGCATCCCCAGCCGCGCCCTCAGAGCATGCGCAGACCAGCTGGCCGGTGTGTTTACGGACATATTCAATCAATCCCTATACCAGTCTGCTGTTCCCACATGCTTCAAGAGGGCCACCATTGTTCCTGTTCCCAAGAAAGCTAAGGTAACTGAGCTAAACAACTACCGCCCCGTAGCACTCACTTCCGTCATCATGAAGTGCTTTGAGAGACTAGTCAAGGACCATATCACCTCCACCCTACCTGACACCCTAGACCCACTCCAATTTGCTTACCGCCCAAATAGGTCCACAGACGATGCAATCTCAACCACACTGCACACTGCCCTAACCCACCTGGACAAGAGGAATACCTATGTGAGAATGCTGTTCATCGACTACAGCTCGGCATTCAACACCATAGTACCCTCCAAGCTCGTCATCAAGCTCGAGACCCTGGGTCTCGACTCCGCCCTGTGCAACTGGGTACTGGACTTCCTGACGGGCCGCCCCCAGGTGGTGAGGGTAGGCAACAACATCTCCTCCCCGCTGATCCTCAACACGGGGGCCCCACAAGGGTGCGTTCTGAGCCCTCTCCTGTACTCCCTGTTCACCCACGACTGCGTGGCCACGCACGCCTCCAACTCAATCATCAAGTTTGCGGATGACACAACAGTGGTAGGCTTGATTACCAACAACGACGAGACGGCCTACAGGGAGGAGGTGAGGGCCCTCGGAGTGTGGTGTCAGGAAAATAACCTCACACTCAACGTCAACAAAACTAAGGAGATGATTGTGGACTTCAGGAAACAGCAGAGGGAACACCCCCTATCCACATCGATGGAACAGTAGTGGAGAGGGTAGCTAGTTTTAAGTTCCTCGGCATACACATCACAGACAAACTGAATTGGTCCACTCACACTGACAGCGTCGTGAAGAAGGCGCAGCAGCGCCTATTCAACCTCAGGAGGCTGAAGAAATTTGGCTTGTCACCAAAAGCACTCACAAACTTCTACAGATGCACAATCGAGAGCATCCTGGCGGGCTGTATCACCGCCTGGTACGGCAACTGCTCCGCCCTCAACCGTAAGGCTCTCCAGAGGGTAGTGAGGACTGCACAACGCATCACCGGGGGCAAACTACCTGCCCTCCAGGACACCTACACCACCCGTTGTTACAGGAAGGCCATAAAGATCATCAAGGACATCAACCACCCGAACCACTGCCTGTTCACCCCGCTATCATCCAGAAGGCGAGGTCAGTACAGGTGCATCAAAGCTGGGACCGAGAGACTGAAAAACAGCTTCTATCTCAAGGCCATCAGACTGTTAAACAGCCACCACTAACACTGAGTGGCTGCTGCCAACACACTGTCATTGACACTGACCCAACTCCAGCCATTTTAATAATGGGAATTGATGGGAAATGATGTAAATATATCACTAGCCACTTTAAACAATGCTACCTTATATAATGTTACTTACCCTACATTATTCATCTCATATGCATATGTATATACTGTACTCTACATCATCGACTGCATCCTTATGTAACACATGTATCACTAGCCACTTTAACTATGCCACTTTGTTTACTTTGTCTACACACTCATCTCATATGTATATACTGTACTCGATACCATCTACTGTATGCTGCTCTGTACCATCACTCATTCATATATCCTTATGTACATGTTCCTTATCCCCTTACACTGTGTATAAGACAGTAGTTTTGGAATTGTTAGTTAGATTACTTGTTGGTTATCACTGCATTGTCGGAACTAGAAGCACAAGCATTTCGCTACACTCGCATTAACATCTGCTAACCATGTGTATGTGACAAATAAAATTTGATTTGATTTGATTTGATTTGGAAGCAGAGCCATGAAGCCCACGGGTTTGGCCCGCCTTCCTGGACCTGCCTCAAAGTATAATATCTGCTCAAAATGTGTGTGTGTACAAGTTGTGTAGGGCTGGATGCTGTTGTACTTGAATCACTGGAGCATGACTCCATCAGTAATAAGTGTTACGTCTCTAGTCTAAAAGGTACTATATGCTGGCCCACATGGGTCATGTTAACATGCACTGTGGAGTTCTAAGGTCAGGGGTCTAGCTGGATGTTGAAGTGATTCTGCCTATTTATGTCTAATTGTCACACCTCTACAGAGGTGAGAAGCTTAGTGGGAAAGCAGCACAAGTAGGAATAGTTGGTTTAGCGAGGGAGCTTGTTGGAGTCATTAGTAGTTATAAGTTATAATAACTAGGGTGGACAGGAAAGACTCCTGGCCCTCACAGAACATGCTTCATTAGAATTCACTGTGTAACCCCCTCACCACAAGGCTTGGATAAATCACCTTGGGAATAATGGTGAAAATGACATCTCTGTAAATTAACTTGTATGATAAGTGAGGGGAAAAACAAGAGGCTAGAGATATTACTGAAATATAGACACAGAATGTAAAAGACATTAGGAACCCCTTTCCATGATAGACTGACCAGGTGAATCTAGGTGAAAGCTATGATCCCTTATTGATGTCACTTGTTAGATCCACTTCAATCAGTCTAGATGAAAGGGAAGAGACAGGTTAAAGAAGGATTTTTAAGCGTTGAGACAATTGAGACATGGTTTGTGTATGTGTACAATTCAGAGAGCGAATGGGTAAGACTAAATATTTCAGTGCCTTTGAATGGGGTATGGTAGTAGGTTTGAGTGTGTCAAGAACTGCAACACTGCTGGGTTTTTCACACTCACCAGTTTCTTGTATGTATCAAGAATGGTCCACCACCCAAAGGACATGCAGCCAACCTGATACAACTGTGGAACGCTTTCAAGTCCATACCCCGGCGAATTGATGCTGTTCTGAGGGCAAAAGGGGGAGCAACCCAATATTAGGAAGTTGTTCCTAATGTTTTGTACACAAAGTGTATACAGGCTTTGAATACCTTTTTCAGGATGTTATCCAATGAAATAAGAAAAAATGCACGACTGAATGAAATAACCACCCAAGGAATACATAATATATATATAGTACAAGTCAAAAGTTTGGACACACCTACTCATTCAAGGTTCTATCTTTGTTTTCACTATTTTCTACATTGTAGAAATATAGTAAATACATCAAAACTATGAAATAACACATACGGAATCATGTAGTAGAAACTTTAAGAGTTCTTGAAATTTGACTGACTGATCCTCATGTCTTAAAGTAATGATGGACTGTCGATTCTCTTTGCTTATTTAAGCTGTTCTTGCCATAATACAGACTTTGTCTTTTACCAAATATGGATATCTTCTGTATACCACCCCTACCTGTTCAAACACAATTGATTGGCTCAAACGCATTAAGAAGGAAATAGAATCCACAAATGAACTTTTATCAAGGCACACCTGTTCATTGAAATGCATTCCAGGTGACTACCTCATGAAGCTGGTTTAGAGAATGCCTAGAGTGTGCAAAGCTGTCATCAAGGTAAAGGGTGACTACTTTGAAGAATCTCAAATATAAAATAGAGAGAATAAAGTACGGCACACATCAAAATATTGATTGATGGCCCTATGTCCGGATGTCGTGTGCCTGCCCATGTTTGGGCATCCTGTCAGGACATCCTGGCCTGTTCTCACGCATTAGAGGGTGTGCTAATTTATGCATATATTGCATCTATTCCTTTGAAGTTGTCATGATGATTGATGTCTCGGGACCTATTTGAACTGGGGGGATGTGTTTGAACATTTCAAAGAGTATGGCCCCCCACCCCCTGTTTTATTGACCTTAGGGCTGTTGTCTATGAAACAGGAATGTCCGGGGGTATTGGGTGTGGCAGATGCATTATAAATAAAGCCCAGAACAAGACATGCGGCCCCAGAACACTAAACAAGATTTAAAAAATAAAACCCAGAACATTCAACAGAAAATTATGTCTCCTAGGCCGTTTCTCCGGGTGCTATGTGTCTCTTGTCATGAACCCAATGACAAAAGCCTCGAGAAAGTTTTGTGTGAGACCCCAGAATGTTTTAAAGGAATTTTGGGTACAAGTGAGGGCCATAGGTCTTACATATTCCAACCTGAGGAATCTACGGTTAAAATATTCACAGACAGCGGCTCCAAACCCCTATCAGGCAAAACCCGGGAGTTTTTCTCCTGCACTGCGGATGAGAGAATGGCTTAAGATAAGGCTAGCACTCTGTCAAATTGAACAGGCCCTGAGCGGTACAACGCTCCCTGGATATGCACTGGAAGAACTGGTCTGTGGACGCAGTGATCTGAAGGCCCTAAGAATCGCTTCAATGGCGTATAGCCCTGACTCCAAAGTAACAATTTTAGCATGTGAACAATTTGACAGTGCAAATGCGACGAAGTCTGTAAGTTCATATGTATTTTCCAAAGCATGCAAGGATGTCAACTTTTTTATGCCCGTGTTTAGCTTTAAATTGATTAATTATCCCATATTCATAACCCGTATGAATAAGCTGGACAGTCGTTTCCAAAATCGTGAACAATTATGGCGCTGGCCGCATCTATCCTTAAGACATACCCAGGATCTACAGGCCCGACAGAGGATCTTTCCCTGGAGTGAAAACTTACGGAGCTTTGATGGAGCGTGCAAGAGAGCCTGTCTTGGCGATGGTTTTGGTGTTTTTAACTAGATGTACTAAAGATTTAGAATTCAATAAATGGTTTTAAAATTGTATCTCACCCCCTAATGAACGGGAAGCTCTCATCTTCTATTGCGCCCCGGTCTGTTGCGGAGAAAGTCTTTTCTGGGAAAATGGGCATGTGCGTTTAAAAAAAAACCTATGTATTATTTTATACGAATACATTCTTCCTACAACAGATAGTTCTAAACATTTTATAGATTATTAAAAGTGTAGTACTATGTTTGGTAATGATGTACAACTGCTGTACACCAATGTTTATACATAAAACATTAGGGCATGTTTAAATATTGAGCAGTAAAATTGGTTAATTAATTATAACAGGTTTTAAACTGTATGTACAAAATATTTTGAATTAAATAAATGTTTTTCAAAGCAGTATCTCACCATTTAACGAAAGAGCTCTGTATTTTCTCTCTATCATGCATGTCTCGGAGAAAAATAATTTCTGAAAAGCTGTGTGCGTGCGCGGGTGTGTATGGGTGTGTGTTTCAAAAACAAAGGGTTGGGGGTGTGTGTCTCTGCAGGGTTCATTTGAAACCATGGTTTGCACTATCAGGCCAACAGTATGTACAGATATCTGCCTACCCCCCATCAAAAAGTGTCTTGGCGTCTCTTAAAATTGGAACTTCCGATTCACAAGTCTTTCAAATCCAAATTTATCTCACCCCAGAGGATGTGGGGGCTAAAAAGTCAAACAGCCCCAGAAAGAATACAATATGTCCAGACAGCCCCCTGGAGGTTAAACATTGTTATTTATAATCAGCGCATATACTAACAGTCCCCCCATCCCCGGTCTATAAATTTACATCGGACACCCCCCAAGCTGCTACCCCTGAGGATGCAGGAAACCAAAAGGCAATACCTGTAGACATAATGTATAGACATCCCCTCCTGCTGGTTTAAATCACTGCCTTTGTAATGGGCCTGTACTCCAGGCCCATTTCTAACATACAGGATATCGCCCGAAAAAACATCACCCCAGGATCTGTAAACTCATTCCGTACTATCTCTCCTTAGGGACACGTCCGCGGAACAAGTCTCGTGAAACAGATACTTTAGAGTTATCAGACCGAACAGTTAAAAGATCATCCGTGAATCCATCCTAATGGCGCTTTCTGAAGGTGAGTTAGGGAAAATAATATATTTTAAGATTTGGAGTCGGGGAATTGTTTGAATATTATTGATATTATTGGAATATTAAACATGAGTTATATGTGTTTTAAAACTGGAGGGGCACTGCACGTATTCTTATGAGTTAATTTTTAAAATATAGGATAAATAAATGTTAATATTATGTAACGTTACTAGGTTCTCAATCCTTTACGCAGCTGCTCTGAGGGTTAAATGATCTGGGACAGACAGCGTTAGACGGGGATTCTCAGGAGCAAAACGCCTGCAGCCAATCCCCGTCCCATTATTGTAGACGTAAGTCCAATAATCACATACACAATAATATTTATACATTAAAAAACAAAAAGTGTGCACCCTATACTAAAAGCTATTTTTGTGTTTACAGCTGACATACAGCCAAGAAGGATAACGGGCTCCTTATGGACCCTGAACGACTTCGGAGGAGCAGATGACACATCAGATGGCACAGAGGCAATTCTCCCGTTCTTTACAAACGTTTTTTCAAACACACTGAGAACAGAGGATTTAAACTTCCTGGCAACTCCCCCAGGAACCTCCACCCGCTCGCTCCATATTCCAGACCCTAACAAGCAACGCACAACTCGGGTTATAGTACATTGCACAGAATCCTCCACTCCAGAAAAGTACTACTGGGCAAGGCTTCACGAGACGGCGCTCCATGGACACGGTATGAAGCCATTATATATATGTTATTGATTATACATAATTTATTATTTATACATTTTTTTTGGCTTGAATATGTTAAAACACGGACAAATAATGTTTTTTCAGGCTCCAACGAGACAGGCCCTGCAGAATCGGGAATGCTTGATGAAAAAAGTCATGTCCCCCCGGTTTCAGCAATTCCTCAGAACAGCCCTCTTCAAAAAAGCAGAGGTATTTCAATTATGTATTGTTAATATATACAGTAGTATTATACCTGAAATGTATTTGACATTTTTGTATCTAACATATTTGTATATTTAATAACCTATTTTGTATGTATTATTTTCTTTCAGACTCCTCCCCGGCGTATAACGGCACAGAAGACCACACACATCTAGAGCCAGCGGAGGATTCCGGCTCACCGAACATTCCCAATGAAACAACCAAACCGTAGGATTTCACCGATTTAAATGACATTTCAGAGGCTATTATGGGATGCGGCCAACCTTCTTGATTCAGCCAATTCTTTGGCGGAAACATCCGGATCTGAAATAGAACACGGTAGGTTTTTCACAGCCTTTTCCAGGGCTCTAAAATCCCGAAAGGTTTTTCTACACAAACGAGTGGGGGTTTTACTTGAGCGCCAATACCGCCAGGATCTATCCTTCTGGCATAGAACAATTCCACGTATGTTAAACAGCAATCCGATTAAAAAAACGCAAATACAGGCACTAAAATCATATATGTAACACGGATCCTTCCAGAATAACCCAAGAACGCACATCATTAATTATCCAAATGGCAGAGCCAACAG
This sequence comes from Oncorhynchus gorbuscha, assembly GCF_021184085.1. Taxonomy (NCBI): domain Eukaryota; kingdom Metazoa; phylum Chordata; class Actinopteri; order Salmoniformes; family Salmonidae; genus Oncorhynchus; species Oncorhynchus gorbuscha. Next base: position 77,657,584 of record NC_060181.1, read on the forward strand.
ACCTAATTGAGTTGAAAGCCGCTTATCACAGATACCGCCAGAACTCCAAGCTATAATTAAACATATGAATGAGGTGGGGGTAACAGACATAATACCGATAGATGAAAGCATATTATCACAGATACCACCAGAACTCCAAGCTATAATTAAACATGAATGAGGTGGGGGTAACAGACATAATACCGATAGATGAAAGCATATTATCACAGATTCCAGCCGAACTCCTAGAAATGATTAATCGTATGAACGAGTCAGGAAAGCCCGATGAAAACCTGTTATCACAGGTTCCCGAAGACCTCATATCCCTAATAAATCAGATTAATGAGAGACCGACATCTTCGGGATGTTCGTTACCTGCAAATAGCATATCGTCCAAAACCAGCAGATTGTTTTTATGAGGAGGGAGAAGTTCATCATCAGACAGGGATTCAGGTATTCCTTCAACAAACTTGATTTTTATTTTCTTCAACAATTCATCATACAGAGGTTGATAACACGAATAACACCACACAATATTATCAGGCTTTTGAGATAACACATGTTCAGAATTCTCTAATATACCTTTTACAAAACAAGTTTTACCACTATTAGATGGGCCTGCGATTAAGGCCGAAAATGGTAGTTGCAACCGGGGGTCAAAACCTTCTACAGCGCAGTCATTATATCTTAAGCTTTAAGACACTGTAGCTTGTGGCCTTTCTCTCTGGTAGGCCTTGTGTAGTTGGTTGGAGCGAGTGGTCGCATCTGCACTTCGCTCCCACGGGTAGTATAACTTTTTCATTATATTTCATTATATCACAACGGTTTGATTTGTCTTATCTTAGCAATTTCTTCTCAGCTAGCTACATAGCCGTCTTTGTATCAAAGATAATTGCGTAATTATCGTATTTCGCCGTCCTAACGTAGTCTTCACTAGCCAGCTAGCTAACGTCCACTGATTAGCTGCACTGGAGAAACTATTACACTCAACTGAACGACTTGATTAGTTTAGTGTTAGCTAGCTACATAGCTGTCTTTGCTGTCTTCGTATCATCGTATCCAAGATAATTGTGTTGTTTAGGTTTAGAGTGTGTAGTCTTAGAGTGATTATCTTAATTTACCGAGGTTAGCTAGCCAGCTATTTGTCGTCCTTAACGTAGGTGACTCTGCTAGCTAGCCAACGCTAGCCAACGTCTTCTGTATAGAACTCAACTACCCGGTCGCATTCACAGGTAGTATCACATTTTCACTTCATTTCATTACAGTACAACGGTTTGATTTGTTTGATCGTAGCTAGCTACTTAGCTAGCTACATAGCCGTCTTTGTATCAAAGATAATTGTGTAGTCTAGAGCGATTTTGTAGGTTCGCTAGCCATCTATTGTCGTTCTTTTAACGCAACGTAACGTAAACAACACTGCTAGCTAGCCTGCTAGCCCCCGAATAGCAACACTGCAGAAACTATTACACTCAACGGAACGACTTGATTAGTGTAGTGTCAACAACGCACCCACTGCCAGCTGGCCTACTTCAGCAGTACTGTATCATTTTAATCATTTTAGTCAATAAGATTCTTGCTACGTAGCTTAACTTTCTGAACATTCGAGACGTGTAGTCCACTTGTCATTCCAATCTCCTTTGCATTAGCGTAGCCTCTTCTGTAGCCTGTCAACTATGTGTCTGTTTATCCCTGTTCTCTCCTCTCTGCACAGACCATACAAACGCTCCTCACCGCGTGGCCGCGGCCACCCTACTCTGGTGGTCCCAGCGCGCACGACCCACGTGGAGTTCCAGGTCTCCGGTAGCCTCTGGAACTGCCAATCTGCGGTCAACAAGGCAGAGTTCATCTCAGCCTATGCCTCCCTCCAGTCCCTCGATTTCTTGGCACTGACGGAAACATGGATCACCACAGACAACACTGCTACTCCTACTGCTCTCTCTTCGTCCGCCCACGTGTTCTCGCACACCCCGAGAGCGTCTGGTCAGCGGGGTGGTGGCACCGGGATCCTCATCTCTCCCATTCTCTCTTTCTCCCCTTACCCATCTGTCTATCGCCTCCTTTGAATTCCATGCTGTCACAGTTACTAGCCCTTTCAAGCTTAACATCCTTATCATTTATCGCCCTCCAGGTTCCCTCGGAGAGTTCATCAATGAGCTTGATGCCTTGATAAGCTCCTTTCCTGAGGACGGCTCACCTCTCACAGTTCTGGGCGACTTTAACCTCCCCACGTCTACCTTTGACTCTTTCCTCTCTGCCTCCTTCTTTCCACTCCTCTCCTCTTTTGACCTCACCCTCTCACCTTCCCCCCCTACTCACAAGGCAGGCAATACGCTCGACCTCATCTTTACTAGATGCTGTTCTTCCACTAACCTCATTGCAACTCCCCTCCAAGTCTCCGACCACTGCCTTGTATCCTTTTCCCTCTCGCTCTCATCCAACACCTCCCACACTGCCCCTACTCGGATGGTATCGCGCCGTCCCAACCTTCGCTCTCTCTCCCCCGCTACTCTCTCCTCTTCCATCCTATCATCTCTTCCCTCCGCTCAAACCTTCTCCCACCTATCTCCTGATTCTGCCTCCTCAACCCTCCTCTCCTCCCTCTCTGCATCCCTTGACTCTCTATGTCCCCTATCCTCCAGGCCGGCTCGGTCCTCCCCTCCCGCTCCGTGGCTCGATGACTCATTGCGAGCTCACAGAACAGGGCTCCGGGCAGCCTCCCTGCGGACCTGGCATCCTTTCACTCCCTCCTCTCTACATTTTCCTCCTCTGTCTCTGCTGCTAAAGCCACTTTCTACCACGCTAAATTCCAAGCATCTGCCTCTAACCCTAGGAAGCTCTTTGCCACCTTCTCCTCCCTCCTGAATCCTCCACCCCCTCCCCCTCCTCCCTCTCTGCAGATGACTTCGTCAACCATTTTGAAAAGAAGGTCGACGACATCCGATCCTCGTTTGCTAAGTCAAACGACACCGCTGGTTCTGCTCACACTGCCCTACCCTGTGCTCTGACCTCTTTCTCCCCTCTCTCTCCAGATGAAATCTCGCGTCTTGTGACGGCCGGCCGCCCAACAACCTGCCCGCTTGACCCTATCCCCTCCTCTCTTCTCCAGACCATTTCCGGAGACCTTCTCCCTTACCTCACCTCGCTCATCAACTCATCCCTGACCGCTGGCTACGTCCCTTCCGTCTTCAAGAGAGCGAGAGTTGCACCCCTTCTGAAAAAACCTACACTCGATCCCTCCGATGTCAACAATTACAGACCAGTATCCCTTCTTTCTTTTCTCTCCAAAACTCTTGAACGTGCCGTCCTTGGCCAGCTCTCCCGCTATCTCTCTCTGAATGACCTTTTTGATCCAAATCAGTCAGGTTTCAAGACTAGTCATTCAACTGAGACTGCTCTCCTCTGTATCACGGAGGCGCTCCGCACTGCTAAAGCTAACTCTCTCTCCTCTGCTCTTATCCTTCTAGATCTATCGGCTGCCTTCGATACTGTGAACCATCAGATCCTCCTCTCCACCCTCTCCGAGTTGGGCATCTCCGGCGCGGCCCACGCTTGGATTGCGTCCTACCTGACAGGTCGCTCCTACCAGGTGGCGTGGCGAGAATCTGTCTCCTCACCACGCGCTCTCACCACTGGTGTCCCCCAGGGCTCTGTTCTTGGCCCTCTCCTATTCTCGCTATACACCAAGTCACTTGGCTCTGTCATAACCTCACATGGTCTCTCTTATCATTGCTATGCAGACGACACACAATTAATCTTCTCCTTTCCCCCTTCTGATGACCAGGTGGCGAATCGCATCTCTGCATGTCTGGCAGACATATCAGTGTGGATGACGGATCACCACCTCAAGCTGAACCTCGGCAAGACGGAGCTGCTCTTCCTCCCGGGGAAGGACTGCCCGTTCCATGATCTCGCCATCACGGTTGACAACTCCATTGTGTCCTCCTCCCAGAGCGCCAAGAACCTTGGCGTGATCCTGGACAACACCCTGTCGTTCTCAACCAACATCAAGGCGGTGGCCCGTTCCTGTAGGTTCATGCTCTACAACATCCGCAGAGTACGACCCTGCCTCACACAGGAAGCGGCGCAGGTCCTAATCCAGGCACTTGTCATCTCCCGTCTGGATTACTGCAACTTGCTGTTGGCTGGGCTCCCTGCCTGTGCCATTAAACCCCTTCAACTCATCCAGAACGCCGCAGCCCGTCTGGTGTTCAACCTTCCCAAGTTCTCTCACGTCACCCCGCTCCTCCGTTCTCTCCACTGGCTTCCAGTTGAAGCTCGCATCCGCTACAAGACCATGGTGCTTGCCTACGGAGCTGTGAGGGGAACGGCACCTCAGTACCTCCAGGCTCTGATCAGGCCCTACACCCAAACAAGGGCACTGCGTTCATCCACTTCTGGCCTGCTCGCCTCCCTACCACTGAGGAAGTACAGCTCCCGCTCAGCCCAGTCAAAACTGTTCGCTGCCCTGGCCCCCCAATGGTGGAACAAACTCCCTCACGACGCCAGGACAGCGGAGTCAATCACCACCTTCCGGAGACACCTGAAACCCCACCTCTTTAAGGAATACCTAGGATAGGATAAGTAATCCCTCTCACCCCACCCCCCTAAGTTTTAGATGCACTATTGTTAAGTGACTGTCCCACTGGACGTCATAAGGTGAATGCACCAATTTGTAAGTCGCTCTGGATAAGAGCGTCTGCTAAATGACTTAAATGTAATGTAAATGTAGCATAAGTCAGTAGCCAAAGGGCAATGTGGTCCCATCTGTCATGTTTTGTCTTATATTGTCTTGTCATTATGCTTTCCCTTCTGTTCGTTTCCCCCTGCTGGTCTTATTAGGTTCGTTCCTTTTTTCTATCCCTCTCTCTCCCCCTCCCTCTCTCTCATCTCTCTATCGTTCCGTTCCTGCTCCCAGCTGTTCCTCATTCTCCTAACTCACTCATTTAGTCTTTTCACACCTGTCCCCTATTTTGTCCTCTGATTAGAGTCCCTATTTCTCCCCTTGTTTTCCGCTTCTGTCCTTGTCGGATCCTTGTATGATGTTCGCTGTGCTGTGTCATTGTCTCGCCCTGTCGTGTCTTGTCTCCTTCAGATGCTGCGTGTGAGCAGGTGTCTTAGGCTGCTACGGTCGGTGCCTTCCCGAGGCAACCTGCAGTCAATGGTCGAGTCTCCAGTCTGTCCTCGTCACTACGAGTGGATTTAAGTTTTTTCATGTTTTGTTTTCTTCTTTAATTGTCCAGGAGTATTACTTTTGCCATTTACTGGAATAAAGAATCTGTTTTCGCCAAGTCGCTTTTGGGTCCTCATTCACCTGCATAACAGAAGGATCCGACCAAGAATGGACCCAGCGACTACGGATTCTCGTAACACTGCCGTCGAGATCCAGGGAGCTATGCTCGGCAGACACGAGCAGGAATTGTCTGCTGCTCGTCATGCCGTTGAGACCCTGGCCGCTCAGGTTTCCGACCTCTCTGGACAGTTCCAGAGTCTTCGTCTCGTGCCACCAGCTACTTCCTGGTCTGCCGAGTCTCCGGAACCTAGGGTTAATAACCCACCTTGTTACTCCGGGCAGCCCACTGAGTGCCGCTCCTTTCTCACCCAGTGTGATATTGTGTTCTCTCTCCAACCCAACACATACTCAAGAGAGAGAGCTCGGGTTGCTTACGTCATATCACTCCTTACTGGCCGGGCTCGAGAGTGGGGCACAGCTATCTGGGAGGCAAGGGCTGTTTGTTCTAACAATTACCTGAGCTTTAAAGAGGAGATGATACGGGTTTTTGATCGTTCAGTTTTTGGTAGGGAGGCTTCTAGGGCCCTGGCTTCCCTATGTCAAGGTGATCGATCCATAACGGATTACTCTATAGAGTTTCGCACTCTTGCTGCCTCTAGTGACTGGAACGAGCCGGCACTGCTCGCTCGTTTTCTGGAGGGACTCCACGCAGAGGTTAAGGATGAGATTCTCTCCCGGGAGGTTCCTTCCAGTGTGGACTCTTTGATTGCACTCGCCATCCGCATTGAACGACGGGTAGATCTTCGTCACCGAGCTCGTGGAAGAGAGCTCACGTTAACGGTGTTTCCCCTCTCCGCATCGCAACCATCTCCTTCCTCCGGCTCAGAGACTGAGCCCATGCAGCTGGGAGGTATTCGCATCTCGACTAAGGAGAGGGAACGGAGGATCACCAACCGCCTGTGCCTCTATTGCGGATTTGCTGGACATTTTGTCAATTCATGTCCAGTAAAAGCCAGAGCTCATCAGTAAGCGGAGGGCTACTGGTGAGCGCTACTACTCAGGTCTCTCCATCAAGATCCTGTACTACTATGTCGGTCCATCTATGCTGGACCGGTTCGGCTGCTTCATGCAGTGCCTTGATAGACTCTGGGGCTGAGGGTTGTTTTATGGACGAAGCATGGGCTCGGAAACATGACATTCCTCTCAGACAGTTAGGGAAGCCCACGCCCATGTTCGCCTTAGATGGTAGTCATCTCCCCAGTATCAGATATGAGACACTACCTTTAACCCTCACAGTATCTGGTAACCACAGTGAGACTATTTCCTTTTTGATTTTTCGTTCACCTTTTACACCGGTTGTTTTGGGTCATCCCTGGCTAGTATGTCATAATCCTTCTATTAATTGGTCTAGTAATTCTATCCTATCCTGGAACGTTTCTTGTCATGTGAAGTGTTTAATGTCTGCTATCCCTGTTTCTTCTGTCCCCTCTTCTCAGGAGGAACCTGGTGATTTGACAGGAATTTGTGATTTCTTATCGCCCGGGTAATAAGAACACCAAGCCTGATGCCTTATCCCGTCTCTTTAGTTCTTCTGTGGCTTCTACTGATCCCGAGGGGATTCTTCCTTATGGGCGTGTTGTCGGGTTGACAGTCTGGGGAATTGAGAGACAGGTTAAGCAAGCACTCACTCACACTGCGTCGCCGCGCGCTTGTCCTAGTAACCTTCTTTTCGTTCCTGTTTCTACTCGTCTGGCTGTTCTTCAGTGGGCTCACTCTGCCAAGTTAGCTGGCCATCCCGGCGTTCGAGGTACTCTTGCCTCTATTCGCCAGCGCTTTTGGTGGCCTACTCAGGAGCGTGACACGCGCCGTTTCGTGGCTGCTTGTTCGGACTGCGCGCAGACTAAGTCAGGTAACTCTCCTCCTGCCGGTCATCTCAGACCGCTTCCCATTCCTTCTCGACCATGGTCTCACATCGCCTTAGACTTCATTACCGGTCTGCCTTCGTCTGCGGGGAAGACTGTGATTCTTACGGTTGTCGATAGGTTCTCTAAGGCGGCACATTTCATTCCCCTCGCTAAGCTTCCTTCCGCTAAGGAGACGGCACAAATCATCATCGAGAATGTGTTCAGAATTCATGGCCTCCCGTTAGACGCCGTTTCAGACAGAGGTCCGCAATTCACGTCACAGTTTTGGAGGGAGTTCTGTCGTTTGATTGGTGCTTCCATCAGTCTCTCTTCCGGTTTTCATCCCCAGTCTAACGGTCAAGCAGAAAGGGCCAATCAGACGATTGGTCGCATACTACGCAGCCTTTCTTTTATAAACCCTGCGTCTTGGGCAGAACAGCTCCCCTGGGCAGAATACGCTCACAACTCGCTTCCTTCGTCTGCTACCGGGCTATCTCCGTTTCAGAGTAGTCTGGGTTACCAGCCTCCTCTGTTCTCGTCCCAGCTCGCCGAGTCCAGCGTTCCCTCCGCTCAGGCGTTTGTCCAACGTTGTGAGCGCACCTGGAGGAGGGTGAGGTCTGCACTTTGCCGTTACAGGGCGCAGACTGTGAGAGCCGCCAATAAACGTAGGATTAAGAGTCCTAGGTATTGTCGTGGCGAGAGAGTGTGGCTTTCCACTCGTAACCTTCCCCTTACGACAGCTTCTCGTAAGTTGACTCCGCGGTTCATTGGTCCGTTCCGTGTCTCCCAGGTCGTCAATCCTGTCGCTGTGCGACTGCTTCTTCCGCGACATCTTCGTTGCGTCCATCCTGTCTTCCATGTCTCCTGTGTCAAGCCCTTTCTTCGCACCCCGTTCGTCTTCCCCCCGTCCTTGTCGAGGGCGCACCTATTTACAAGGTACGTAGGATCATGGACATGCGTTCTCGGGGACGTGGTCACCAGTACTTAGTGGATTGGGAGGGTTACGGTCCTGAGGAGAGGAGTTGGGTTCCATCTCGGGACGTGCTGGACCGTTCGCTGATTGATGATTTCCTCCGTTGCCGCCAGGATTCCTCCTTGGCGAAAGACTCTGTTTTCGCCAAGTCGCTTTTGGGTCCTCATTCACCTGCATAACACCATCAGGCAAAGCAGTCTCTTGTCTTAGACCACCCTGAATATTTTAGTAAGTGGGGCATTCCTTAGATGGAAGCCCTTTTTATCCCTAACAATTTTTTTGTAGGAGCTCAAAATCTCCAAGTCACTATTTCTGTCGTTTATGAACCCCTCGACCAAGAGTGTGATTGATTCCAAGTTTACACACTGGGCATTTTCATAGTTTTGAGTCACGCCTTTGGCTTTCAACACCATGTGATTGTCTTTAGTCCTAAAAGCATAGCTTTTGGGACCACAGGAGGACCATTCTCTGATATGGTCACCATCTTCGAGTTCACACGTTAAACCACCCAGATAGTTGCTGAGTGGGGGGGTAATCATAGACCACAGAGTCTGTGTTGTGGTAAAGAACCCGGCTCTGAATCTACTCTATGAGCGTGTACAGTTCAAGTCGGCTGTGGTAAATGCTGCAAGAAACACATTTACATTACCCGGGGGCAGAACCCACTCCTTGTTGCTCCTCCATTGCACCAGGGCAATGTCTTGACTCAAGAATGAAAAATGTGAAATTTTGTATTGGTCCGGAAAAAAAAATTCCCCAAATTCTTCGGGGTCTTTAATGATCGACATTGTTAGCATATTGCATCTCCGAGATAATTTGCCCCAAAGTGAGTTCAAGTACAATTCGACACATTTCTTTTGGTTTTGTTGATGTCAGGACTCGGTTACGAACCCGGGTCCCCAGAGTGAGAAACAGTCACTTAACCAACTGAGCCACGAATAGTCGGCAGAACCCAGAAGATGAGGCAGACACAGCACTACTTGAGACGGTGTATTTAATGAAGTAAAAAGTGAAGTTCTTCAGGAAAACATGTAACTCCACAACCTCAAAAGGAATTCCACAAGAACAAAGGTAATCCTCCAAGACAAAAAAGGTAAATCCACAAGGTGGAAGGTAAAGCACAAAAAGCCTCAAAAGATACTCAAAAACAAACAAACAAGAACAAAAAAAAACAGAATTCCACAAGAGAGTCCACCGGGATCAACAAGAGTTCCCAGAGTACTAGGGCTGGGTGCTAACATACAAACACAGAGCAAAGAACTGAGGAAAACAAAGGGTTTAAATACAATCAGGGGAAACGAGGCACAGGTGCAAATAATAATGGGGATCAAAGGAAAACAAAAGGTCAAAAGGCACAATGGGGGCATCTAGTGACCAAAAACCGGAACAACCCTGGCCAAATCCTGACAGTTGACCTCTATTCTGTCAGGGTCAAGAAGTATGCCTTCTCTGTCGTGATAGTCTTGAATGTACCTGTCTCTCTTGATCTGTGACCGATGCAGGATAGCCTGAAGCCATTTGCTTGCATCTCAATAAGGTATTGATGTACTCTTTAAAAAGAGTGTCTGATTTCCTGGAAAAGTTCCACACTTCAAAGATTTTGGCCACACGATACCCCATCTCTAGAGCCTTAGAGAATTCAACTGTGACCCATACCCCTGTCAGGGCTCTTTCTTGATCTGAATGATCACATGGGTTTTGCTGGTTGTGGTTTCACTGCAGGTGCGACAAAGGGGAAAGAAAAGTTTTCCTTGAGGGCCCTTGTAAGGCAACACTGGTATAAACAAACCCCTAGGAGGGTAGACAGTTGCTTTGATCAGACCAAAATAGTTGAGGTAGGTCAAAGTCGCGATTAATAATTTCCGGATGCCCCATAGGATAGCATGAGGAACTCATTACATGAGGATAAAGGGCTGTAAAATCTACATATTGGCGTTGGTTATTGTCAGGCGAGGGGATAGCTTTAGATGCTGTAAGTAGAAAGTGTGTGCGATATTGCAGATGCAATAGTTGTACAACTCCAGGGGTCAATGCCTGCATCATTGATTACCTCTTCTCTGAATCTGAGGCATCCTTCACGAAGTATAACCACATCATTGTCGCAGTATGATTCCATCTCTTTATGGAAATCAAATGTGCCATGTCTTACTGTCTCGTACCACGTCATGAATCTCTCATGCTCTTTGGGAGACATTTGATCACACCCGTACGTTTTGGGGCTGAGATAAGATCCAATATAATGTAGATTCTCCTCAGATGTGAAGAAGTGGGGGAACTAACCTTTCACAGAGTTTTCAAAACCCAAGGCCTCTGGCATTTGAGCCAATCTCATGGGTAAGAAGCTTAAACTGTCAATGTATCTCTGGTTGAAGGCGGGTTCTACAAAACACAAGATTTTACTACCTTGCTGTATCAAGTGGTTCAGAAGAAGGTAAGAGTCATAGGCTCTAGCATTGTGCACTATAAACGTGAAGTTTCTGTACTGAGGTTTTCTAAAGTGTTTTAGAAAGAGCAGTGCACAATTGGGTCCCTCTGCCGACCACTTTTCACCCTTGAAAGTCATGGTAGATACAAAAATAGGCAGATGAAACCCCTGATTGCTGATTTGTCTCAAAATCATAGAACACGTATTTCTCTGAATGTTCATCTTCATCCAAGGGCTGAATATAACACTCGTGTGGCACTTCTTGAACCACTTCCGCATCTCTGCTTTTCAAGGGCCCTTTACAGATTGGACAATGTATGATTCCACACACATGCCGTTTAGGGGTATCTATTTTAAGGTTGTAATTGCAATGGCATTTAGGACATTTCTTGTTAATGTTTCAATTTTGTGTTTTTCTTAACAGTAGGCCGAACGACATGTGCGGTGACAATCCTCACAGGGTGTCAAGTTTAAGGGTTGCATAGGACAATTTTCATCCAGACATACTGAACAGTTATACCGGCATGAGTGCCCCCCCATCCGGGTGTAGCCGGTATGGCACGATGTACAGACATATGGTGCGCCTAAAAATCCTGTGATGTTAGTAATGGCATAGTAATGTTCGTTTTGCACATACAAATACAGAATCTGAGGATGAGGTTGGGGGTTGTTTTGGAACTTCAAGAGAGCTGCATTAGCTCTACTGTGGTACATATCCACAATCTTGATATTCAGAAAGTTTTCAAATTTGACAATGTCAAAGAAAGCCACAGCATCCTGTATACCGAGACCCACGGCCGTTTGGAGCTCTCTAGCCTTTTGTAACGCCGCTAGATCAGTACACCCAGGGTTGAGTAAATGGGATAGCCCTATTACAAAGCATAGCTTATTACCTGGATTGTGAACGTTTATGAGGTAGGCCGTTTTATTGCTTATGTTTTCTGATTGCATTAGGCTATCTAGCTTCCTTCTCTGACCCCCGCCACCCTGGGGTTGACATATTATTTACACTACAAGCTCGAGGGTTCTATCGGCTATGATGGATAAATTTGACTGAACAAGTCGTTCTAGCAGAGCGATAAATTGTTCAAGTTCTACTTCACCATTGGGTAAAATAAGAGATACAGTGTTATGCAGGCTATCTCCACAAATTTCCAACCGTAAGACATCGCGTGGTTCGCCATAATCTCTTCACATGTCTAACAGTTCCTTCAGAGTATCCAATATCATTACGTAAAACACAGTATAGTCAAGATTCTGATTCACGCATGTGAAATTTAAAAAAGTTATGTTTGGCGTAAAAGCAACACAGCTCATCACCCTGAACACACCATCCCCACTGTCAAACATGATGGTGGCAGCATCATGGTTTGGGCCTGCTTTTCTTCAGCAGGGACAGGGAAGATGGTTAGAATTGATGGGAAGATGGATGGAGCCAAATACAGGACCATTCTGGAAGAAAACCTGATGGAGTCTGCAAAAGACCTGAGACTGGGATGGAGATTTGTCTTCCAACAAGACAATGATCCAAAACATAAAGCAAAATCTACAATGGAATGGTTCAAAAATAAACATATCCAGGTGTTAGAATGGCCAAGTCAAAGTCCAGACCTGAATCTAATCAAGAATCTGTGGAAAGAACTGAAAACTGCTGTTCACAAATGCTCTCCATCCAACCTCACTGAGCTCGAGCTGTTTTGCAAGGAGGAATGGGAAAAAAATTCAGTCTCTCGATGTGCAAAACTGATAGAGACATACCCCAAGCGACTTACAGCTGTAATCGCAGCAAAAGGTGGCGCTACAAAGAAATTGTAAGTCGCTCTGGATAAGAGCGTCTGCTAAATGACTTAAATGTAAAATGTAAATGTATTAACTTAAGGGGGCTGAATAATTTTGCACGCCCAATTTTTCAGTTTTTGATTTGTTAAAAAAGTTTGAAATATGCAATAAATGTCGTTCCACTTCATGATTGTGTCCCACTTGTTGTTGATTCTTCACGAAAAAATACAGTTTTATATCTTTATGTTTGAAGCACGAAATGTGGCAAAAGGTCGCAAAGTTCAAGGGGGCCGAATACTTTCGCAAAGCACTGTATATAATGGCTTCATACCGTGTCCATGGAGCGCCGTCTCGTGAAGCCTTGCCCAGTAGTACTTTTCTGGAGGGGAGGATTCTGAGCAATACTGAGCAGTACTATAGCCCAAGTTGTGCGTTGCTTGTTAGGGTCTGGAATATGGAGCGAGCGGGTGGAGGTTCCTGGGGGAGTTGCCAGGACGTTTAAATCCTCTGTTCTCGGTGTGTTTGAAAAAACGTTCGTACACAATGGGAGAATTGCCTCTGTGCCATCTGATGTGTCATCTGCTCCTCCGAAGTCGTTCAGGGTCCATAAGGAGCCCGTTATCCTTCTTGGCTGTATGTCAGCTGTAAACACAAAAATAGCTTTTAGTATAGGGTGCACACTTTTTGTTTTTTAATGTATAAATATTATTGTGTATGTGATTATTGGACTTACGTCTACAATAATGTGACTGGGAGATGCTGGGCGCCGGTGGAGGACATCTTGGACCCTTCGTTGCTACGGGAGTTCCACCGTCTCCATCCGGATTTCCCTGCGCCTCGTCCTCCAGGTTGTCCCCGAGGTCGGTGTCGGCACGCTGCTGGAGCTCACATCAAGGGGGGGGTACTGTCACAACTTCCTTCTCCTTGTTCAGGTGGCGTTCGGAGGTCGACGTCACCAGCCTTCTAGCCATCCCCGATCCACTTTTCATTTTCCATTGGTTTTGTCTTTGTTTTACACACCTGGTTTCAATTCCCCAATTACTTGTTCATTATTTAACCTTCTGTTCCCCCATGTTTGGTTGTGAATCATTTTTTGTATGTAATACGGTCTGTTATGTGGGCTTGCTTTATTGTATTATATTTGCCTATTTTGAGTATAGTACGTTTATTTACTTTATATCTGCTGCCAGACTCCTCTACACAAGCTACACACCGACCACATTACAGCCCATTGTTTTAAGACTTGTTCAGGTGGTTTAAGCATGTCCCAGTTTAGGTCACCTAGCAGGACAAATTCAGACTTAGTGTATTTGTTTTTATATGTATTAGGGATCCCCATTAGCTGCATTAGCTTGCCAAGTTAAATAAAGGTGAAATAAAATACAAATAAGGCATCAGCTACTCTTCCTGGTGTCCAAACACATTAACTTCTTATGGTATAGGGGACGCTTGCGTCCCACTTGGCCAAAAACCAGGGAAAATGCAGAGCGGCAAATTCAAATAAATTGATATAAAAATCAAACTTTCATTAAATCACACATGTAAGATACTCAATTTAAGCTACACTCGTTGTGAATCCAGCCAACATGTCAGATTTTTAAAAGGCTTTCCGACGAAAGCATAAGTAGCTATCATCTGATGATAGCACAACAGTAAACAAAGAGGGTACTATATTTAAACCCCGCAGGCGCTACACAAAACGCAGAAATAAAATATAAAACACGCCTTACCTTTGACGAGCTTCTTTTGTTGGCACTCCAATATGTCCCATAAACATAACAATTGGTCCCTTTGTTAGATTAATTCCATCCATATATATCCAAAATGTCAATATATTTGGTGCGTTTGATCCAGAAAAAAAATGCGCAACGTCACTACAAAATATTTCAAAAGTTGCCTATAAACTTTGCCAAAATATTTCAAACTACTTTTGTAATACAACTTAAGCTATTTTTAAACATTAATAATCGATCAAATTGAAGACGGGTTTATCTGTGTTCAATACAGGAAGACAACAAACCAAGATACTTTTCAAGTCTTGCGCAACTCTCAACAGTGTTACGCAGTTCCTAGATGGCCATTGAAATTGGACACGCTTTTTATCCAAAATTGAAAATGCTGCCCCCTATATCTTAAGAAGTTAAGGCATTTACATTACACATAAAACAAAGGTATTATCTCAGTAAGTCTCAGAGATAATTATGTTTCATAGGCACATGATTACTGGATACAATAGCTTTGGGATCAGCAGAAGAATTCAGGGCAGTTAGAGAGACATAAATGAGGTTACTTACATTGTGTAAGTAAAGTGTAAGGGGTCAAGAGAGAGTTTAGGGTAGGTAGGGTACAGGCCGGTGTTGATGATGGACGATAACACCCAGCAACAGTCAACAAAGAGCTATTTGAAAGATTAATGCTTAAAACCAGCAAATCAAATAGTTTGGGACAGAGTTGGTGTAGACAACCGATCAACTGAAAGTGTTCCTTGGTAAAGATTGCCACTCCACCACACTTGAAAGACATGTCTTGTCGAAAAAGGTTAAACCAGACAGGTTAACATCAGTGTGTTGAACACTCTTTCTTAACCATATCTCAGTAAAGACAAACAAATCTGGAATGGAGCTGTGAACCCACACTTTCAATTGATCAACTTTAGGTAATAAACGTCTGGTGTTAATGTTCAGAAAACCCAGGTTTTCACGAGAGCAGAAATCAGTGAAGCAGAAATCAGAGCTCAGAAGTCAGAATATGGGCTAGCAACAGTAGACTGACCAGGGTGTACATTCACATAACCCTAACCCTAACCCTAGCAAGCTTGCAAGCTAATGTTGGTGCACGTTGGGGCTCATTGAAGGTATGACAAATTATTGAGCAAATGAATGGGAAACCCAATGTTACTCATGTAGCAAACTCCCTGAAACAATAATTCCAAGGACGATACCGATCTATAATTCATGGAGGAAAATGCCCTGCATGCAACATAAGAGAAGTCCAGTGTCACAAAAAAAAGTCCTGAGCTTGCTCGAAACCAAGCAGCTCCTGATCTGACAACCTAGGCTACGATGGCTAAATTCTCCAAACAGCAGCAGGCGAAATCAAGAAAATTCGATAGATAGATGTTTAAAGCCTGCAGCAGTCTTTGTAGTTGTATTTTTAAATCATCACTGTAGTGTATGTCTAAGAAATACTGTGTCTGTTAATTTAATTATTAAGGAAAATAACTCCAAATGTTTTTAATAATTTATTTCCCTGAACATCCTTTGTCCCTCGAAATGCTTAGTCTGATTGTAGGTTGGTCTAGAGCCCACCCCCTTACCCAGATGAACAGTCATTGGTCTGTTATAATCAGATCAAATTGTGATGTCATTATGTGGGCCAATTGTTCCATCCCACATAACCTAAAGTAGCAGGCGTAAAAGAAATGCCTGAAACTACAATCCCTACATACTGGTATTGACGAGAAGAAGAAAAAACTGTCGGGGGAGGTTCTCTTCTGCTGGAAAACTAGAAAATCATGTTTGAACTGCACTGCCACTTTAACTAGACTTTCTCTAGACTTGCAATAGGTAATTAAAATGAAGCAACAGTCTCTTTGCTAAATGCAATTTGTAATCTCTTCATCTGTCACATTTTTTACTTCAATAAAATAGTGTCCGTCTTTGCTCACAAAAGTCCTGTGCAACCGCAAAGCCACTGAGTAGACGTGATTAGCCCAAAAACTTCTAATTGACTAAACCAAATCAGGCCATTCTAGTTTACATCAATTCAAAAGGTCCAAATAATTAAGTGGACAGCACATAAAATAATTCAAACCAACAGTGCCTCTTAAATGATTGACATGTTGTTTCTTTGAAGTTTGCACATGAAAGCAACACAATTAGTTTATGCAATGCAAAAAAAACATAGGCTAAACAGCAGAGGCTGTTGTAAAACATTTATGGTTTAACAGGGTATTACAACTGCTTGTAAAACAGCGTGTTCTTTTGGAAACGCAAACTCTAAAGTTTGACTCTTGAAATTGCTATGTTGTGGATGCCTTGGAGTCGGTGAAGTTAAACTGGCCTCAGAAGTCACATTTTTGAAGAGGCGAGCATTCCTAGGCTCTAACAACCTGCAATACACATGAGTGATCTACTGTCCCTGACACTTTGAGCCATTTGAGAGGACAGAATTTGCAAGAGATGACAGAACTTCTGACAAGGTCCCAGTGCAGGTTTATGTGACTGCCTGGGCCCAAACCCCAGTCTCTTGCATGTCAAAAGACTGTATTTGCCAGCTAAGCTAAAGCCTAGGCATTAGCTTGGGGACTGTGGAGCAAATTAAATGTTTCTCGTCATTCGAGATTGGTTACCCCATCCAAACATACACACTTATTTAGAACATCATCTGATTGACAGCATTGTTGAATTCCAAGGCAGTAGAATCACCTGTTGAACTCATTACCATGTAGTGATAGACTGAGACACTGAGCATCTGTCGCTTGTATTTTGACAGCCACTCTTGGCTGTCTACACTCTTTCCACTCTGGGATTGTTATTTCTAATGGGGCACGTTGCCCATAGCACAGGTGCAGCCAACATGCCCGGGTCCTCTCTGGTTCCCTTGGCGATGGTGCGTTTGCTTTTGTTTTGATTGGGACCAGTTGAGAGGGGAGAGGGTGGAGGTGGTGGGGGGAGGGGGTGCTGGGTGAGATAGTTTGGCAGGCCCTCTCTGATGAGGTCACAGTTGATAATATCTGGCTCTCTTACCAATCCCAGTCAAAACAGCCATTAACTGTATTTTTTTCTCGTTTTGCACTCTTGACCTGGGTGATATAACATGTTTACCTCCCTACATAGAAATCCTGATCTCCCAGCTATCACTTGTCTAACACACATACTGGTGTTGTTACACTGTTACAATGAGAAGCAGGAGTGAGTCCCTCCTACCTAATGTGCTGTGGGACCCAGCATATGATGTTACTTTAGGGCAGAGATAATAATATCACAATATGTTAGACAAATTATATTTATTATTGCAAATGTTGAGTACAATCTGGATTAGTTATCTTTCTGGCAATCATACCGTTGTCAAAATAAGGAGATACAACTAATATTTCTCATAGTATTTGGAAAAGTTAAACACAACAGAGGCAATTCTTACAAGCCTGGACACTTTAGGTCCTAAAATGAAAGTTTAGGACTATATTATTAAAAACATCCACTCAAAAGCTATCTTTCAAAAAGAAGATGCCAAATGCATCATATGTTGCAAAATGCATCACAATGACGATGTGGCAAGTGACAATTTGCCTTTTGAAACTCATAACTTGAAAATTTGATTGCTGACATTAAAATTTTTTGGGGACTTCATAAACACTGGACTAATGAAAAAGTACCCCCCAACAATCTTGATTGGACTATTCCTTAAAGAGATAAACATGTAATTTACTGAAGGTGTTTTGAGATCTTTCTTTCCAAATACTGTAGTCTAAATATTGCAAAATTACAGGCCTTGGAAAAATGTGTCTGGACACCAAATCCCAAGCCCAGTTTGCATAAGACATAACATTAGACTGGTCGAGTTGAGGAGTTGATTCTGAGGTGGACACTAGGCTTCGAGAGGGAAAGATGGATGCAGGCTGATGAGAGTGGAAGACACCTGTCAGAGAGAGGTAGAGGGATAGGGATAGGAAGGGAAAGAAAATGCGATAGAGGAAGACAGGGACTGGCAAAGTCTCAGAAGAGCAGCCAAGCAGTGATGGAAATTCATGTTGATCCAACGTTGCTTGAATGCTCAATGACAGTGATGTCTCTGTACTCAGTGGGGTGTATTCCAAGCACCTGGCCTCGGCTGTGTTCTAAACAGATCCCCGGAAACCTCAGTCTGATCTTCAAAGACGTGTGTCCTCACATGAACGAACGCCCCCAGCATACCCGACTGTCCTAACACGCACGCACGCACGCACGGAACACACACACACACACACACACACACACACACACACACACACACACACACACACACACACACACACACACACACACACACACACACACACACACACACACACACACACACACACACACACACACACACACACACACACACACACACACACACACACACACACACACAACTCTGCCTTATCAGCCACCAGTCTCTCTTTTATCAAGAATTCTCTGGATGCTTTGAGGATCAGTGTGCGGAAACCTCCGGATGCATTCCCCGGCTTTAAAGCTGCCCTTTTTCCTGGCCCATGTGCATGGGTCCCTACTCCCTTTCATGTGCATGTCAGAGGGGGTGAGGAGGGCAGGGGACTGACCTTCGCTGGCATTAAAATAAAAGGATTAGGCTAACCTTCATCCAATGGCCTATTCCCACCCACCACCACCACTTCTCTGCCCCATAGCATACCTCACATGCTGTAATCTGACCCCCCAACATCCCCCTGGCTTTGGACGTTTCATCTAGAAATACCTCTGTTTTTACACGACATGTATGAGTATGAGTCAGCGCTACAAATGTCATTCTTATAAATGTTTGGAAAACAAAATGTTCCCCTATGTCCCTACAGCACACTTAATAGTGTGTGTATGTGTGTGTGTCTGTGCTGCCCTGCTTCCATACATGTGCGCTTATATCTATGTTGGTGAAGCCTAAACCCCATTTCTTCCTAGATTAGAAGTCTCTAATAGAGATAATGTCCAACACATGTTTCTCCACTAAAAAGCCCCTGCACTGACCACAAGGTTTAGGTGCTGTTTGACTCCTGATGTAACACTGTATTTACGGTTAGCTGTTCCAAAAGCAGAAGATGACCCTAACTCCTGACACTGTCTCCACCCTCATCCTGTGATCGCCTGTGTGTGTGATTTACAACTCAGAATCGACAGTTATTCAAATTACCCACTGACCCCCTTGCGACCTAAACTTGTGTGAATGCGCATGTGCACACTTATGCAACTTCAAGAACAGTGAACCCTGTGACCGCTAAATGCAGGCAATGGGTTGTGCGAGGGAGGGATGGGGGAGATGGGTGGAGATGGAACAGAGGGGTGTGTGTGTGTGTGTGTGTGTGTGAGAGACATGTGATGGAGGTGAGAGTGTGTCTAGACTCCACAGGAGTGTGTGCACCCTCTAATTACCTGACGGTGGGTGGCTATAATTATAATAACCTTTGACACATAACTCAGATGGAACTCTTCAGTTACACAAGGTTCTGTGCTACCTGTACATCTGTGTCAAGGCCTCCACGTAGCTACAGTACAATATCATTATAACAGTTCTGCTTCTAATAACCCTTTACTTTTGACTGAGAGAGGAATCTGCACTCAGGATTCCTCAGTTTAGGATGGCGAGGGATGTACAGGGATCTACAGTACAGTGTTGCGACTAAACAGAGTTGTTTGTTACATTGCACAGACCAATCAATGATGTAAAGGATTATTCTGTTCTCGGATTGGCAACCAAATTTCTTTATTAGCCTAGTGGCCAGTAACCGAAAGGTTGCTAGATCGAATCCCTAAGCTGACAAGGTACAAATCTGTCTTTCTGCCCCTGAACAAGGCAGTTAACCCACTGTTTCTTAGGCCGTCATTGTAAATAAGAATTTGTTCTTAACTGACTTGCCAAGTTAAAAAAGGTTCAATAAAAAATGATGTACTTTACAAGTCTCTTCTACAACTCATGTCTTTCCCTCCTAGCATCAAATCAATCTTCTATATATAAATGAATCTTCCCTATTCTATTCCTACTCTCATAATTTTCTTAAAATATGCCTAAACCCATATCTCCTTCTACTTGTACCTATCTGTGAGCCCTCACCTCACCCCTACCTTGACCTCACCACCTCTTTACCTAACCTCTCTCCTCTCTCTTCCTCTCCATGTTTCTATTTTCGTCAACCCTCTCTCACACGTATCTTTTTAACTTCGTCACCTAACCTCATTTTCTATACCTTTGCTCATCTCCCCCCTTTTCACCCCTTTACCCGTCTCTCCACTCACCCATTTCTCCCCTCTTTCCACTCCCTCTTTCAGAGTGAAGATTGATTGACGTGTTTGTCAGCGGCTCTCTCTCTCAGAACAAAGAGGATGTCATCACTGTGAGACATCTCAGACGAGTGACTGAGTGTGTAAAAGCCACCTCTCTTCCCCTGCTCTCACTAATCACGCCTCAACAGATTCCACACAATCCATCAGTGAGTTATGTCTCAATTAGAACTGTGGGAAAAGTGGAGGCAACATAACGCACATTTCTCAGAGGGGAAAGGAGGTGTCTGTCAAATGAAAAATGCAACAGTGTAAAGATGCTGAACAGAGAAAGAATGCTCAGAATGTCTTCAAGAAATTATAAATCTGAAAAGTTTGATACATTTTCATAGCCGCGGGAGTGGGCGTGCTGAGAATCTTATGTTAGGTGGGGGGAGGGAGATTTGCCCGTGCCATAGACAGCAACTTCCGCACCCCTACTTCCCGAGGCTAAGTACGTTTTGTCAAATTTGTATCATGGTTTAGGCCTACCTGAACATGGATGACACAAGGTAAAATGACAGTAGGAGACAAAATACAGAGTGGATGCAGTGATCTTAATAATTTGGAAAACTGTTTTATTTGATCATTTCAAAGGGAAAGGGGGATACCTAGTCAGTTGTCTAACTGAATGTATTCAACTGACAATTAAAATCTTTGTCTTTAATTAGGTGGAAACTTGATGTTCACTTACTGGCTATTTACTGTAGGTTACTACCTATTTCCTGTACACTGTAAGAATGTCCTGTTGTTTGTACTGTAACTTACTGGCAGACAGTTGCCTGTAGTGTTACCTTAGAAAGAGTTACAGTATGTTCCCATAACAGAATTCCTGGTATCCAATATGGTTACTGTAATTTATTTACGATACCAATAATGCTACTGTAGTAATTTTGCTGTGAATAATACTCTTCCTGTAATTAACTGGCTGCTAGTAAGTTACTGTACATCAGACCAATGACACACAGTACATTTCTGTAAAAATGTATTGTATCATACTGTAAAAAAGTGAATGCTACTGCAATTATATTGTAGAGATGAAATTGATGAATTATTTATTGAATTACATTCATTGAGGGGAGGTGGGGTTTGTGCTTTGCAGTATTTTACATGAATTACATAGGATTGGTGCTAGTGATGTTTTAGTTTTTTCACTGAGTCACTGATTGTATAAAACATTAAGAACACTTGCTCTTTACATGACATAGACTGACCAGGTGAAAGCTTTTAACCCTTATTTGTGTCACTTATTAAATCCAATTCAATCAGTGTAGATGAAGAGGGGGTAGACAGGTTAAAAAAATTTTAACCCTTGAGACATGTCATGACTTGGGCTTTCTGGATGTAGATCGTGACTTCCCCCTCTCTCACACCCAGGTTCTGTTATCTCAGGTTGTAAATTCCTGGCGGAGACTCTCTCCCCCATTTCATGCAGAGAGTGACCACAGAGTGAACAAAGAATTTCACATGGCCGAACTCCTAAATCCCCAAAATGGGAAAATGAAACTATATGCCCACTTGTGAGAATGTGGGAAGGGTCCGTGGACACTTAAGGGACAGTTATGTTGAGTGTGTTTCATTTGGTGACCTCACGAGGGACAGGACACACACATAACTATATCTCTAAATGTGTACATTTCTCAATTATGGTGTAAGCATCTAATTATTGTATAAAATGAATGAGTAAAGATTCAATTATTTGTGAAATGATGTAATGTGATGTTAACATTTAATTTTGAGAGAAATGTATTCCCTGTGAAGTTTAACTAGTCAGCGGCCACTCCCCCATGAGCACAGGCATGATCTGGCATCATGGACCCATCCTTTTCTATTGTTACGAATAAAACCCCCTCTTGAGGAAATTCTCGTCAGACCACGCATACCCCGGTGTAAGCTGAGGTGGCACAGGTTTGAGTAAGACAAGACTAGAAAACCATACCACGTGGAGCATTGGCTGCATGACTGGAAAGGGTACAAATCTGAGACTATTGCTATGAATTACTAGACTCACATACTAATTACTAGACTGCAGCTAGAAATTACAGTTGAAGTTGGAAGTTTACATACACTTAGGTTGGAGTCATTAAAACTCATTTTTCAACCACTCCACAAATTTCTTGTTAACAAACTATAGTTTTGGCAAGTCGGAAAGGGCATCTACTTTGTGCATGACACAAGTAATTTTTCCCAAAATTGTTTACAGACAGATTATTTCACAAATAATTCACTGTAATTCCAGTGGGTCAGAAGTTTACATACACCAAGTTGACTGTGCCTTTAAACAGCTTGGAAAATTCCCGAAAATGATATCATGGCTTTAGAAGCTTCTAAATTGACATAATTTGAGTAAACTGGAGGTGTACCTGTGGATGTATTTCAAGGCCTACCTTCAAACTCAGTGCCTCTTTGCTTGACATCATGGGAGAATCAAAGGAAATCAGCCAAAACCTCAGAAAAACAATTGTAGACCTCCACAAGTCTGGTTCATCCTTGGGATCAATTTCCAAATGCCTGAAGGTACCACGTTCACCTGTACAAACAATAGTATGCAAGTATAAACACCATGGGATCACGCAGCCGTCATACCATTTAGGAAGGAGACGCATTCTGTCTCCTAGAGATGAACCTACTTGGTGCGAAAAGTGCAAGTCAATCCCAGAACAACAGCAAAGGACCGTGTGAAGATGCTGGAGGAAACAGGCACAAAAATATCTATATCCACAGCAAAACAAGTCCTATATCGACAAAACCTGAAAGGCCGCTCAGCAAGGAAGAAGCAACTGCTTCAAAACCTCCATAAGAAAGCCAGACTACGGTTTGCAACTGCACATGGGCACAAAGGTCTTACTTTTTGGAGAAATATCCCCTGCTCTGATGAAACAAAAATAGAACTGTTTGGCCATAATGACCATTGTTATGTTTGGAGGAAAAAGGGGGAGGCTTGCAAGCCGAAGAACACCATCCCAACCGTGAAGCACGGGGGTAGCAGCATCATGGTGTGGGGGTGCTCTGCTGCAGGAGGGATTGGTGCACTTCACAAAATAGATGGCATCATGAGGGAAGAAAATTATGTGGATATATTGAAGCAACATCTCAAGACATCAGTCAAGAATTTAAAGCTTGAGTGGCCATCACAAAGCCCTGACATCAATCCTATAGAACTGAAAAAGCATGTGCGAGCAAAGAGGCCTACAAACCTGACTCCGTTACATCAGTTCTGTCAGGAGGAATGGGCCAACATTCATCCAACTTATTGTGGGAAGCTTGTGGAAGGCTACCTGAAACATTTGATCCAAGTTAAACAATTTAAAGGCAATGGTACCAAAGACTAATTGAGTGTATGTAACCTTCTGACCCACTGGGAATGTAATGAAAGAAATAAAAGCTGAAATAAATCATTCTCTCTACAATTATTCTGACATTTCACATTCTTAGAATAAATTGGCGATCTCAACTGACCTAAGAGAGGGAATTTTTACTAGGATTAAATGTCAGGAATTGTAAAGAACTGAATGTATTTGGCTAAGGTGTGTGTAAACTTCCGACTTCAACTGTATGTAAACCTGGGATGCAAATACCGATAGCCGCTGATAGACCTACAACCGTTCTCTGTTGAACTGACTCTCCCGCAGACGGACCGACGACTCCAACAGAGAATACAACGACATATGGGCATAAACATATTGATTACAATTATTCCTGAATGAGCGAGCCTTCACGTGCAAAAGATTAGCATTTCAATTAATATAATTATCCACTGTGTGTAGTGATCCATTTTGCCTTTCCCGCTCATTCTCAGTCCACACCCCCCTTTCTTTGTATACCAAGCCGTCATATTGGTTTAGTTCACTAGGGGATCTGCCCTATCACTGTGTAGCTCAGTTGGTAGAGCATGGCGCTTCTAACGCCAGGGTAGTGGGTTCGATCCCCGGGACCACCCATACGTAGAATGTATGCACACATGACTGTAAGTCGCTTTGGATAAAAGCGTCTGCTAAATGGCATATATTATTATTATATATATTATATATATTATTATTATATTATTATATTATTATTATTATTATAACCAATATCTACTGTTTTTTTCTGCATTTCTGTGATTATTTAGTTAGTTAGTAAATAAATGATTAAGCCAATTGGTGTATGGATGATTCATGGTTGGGTTCGTGCAGATAACCAAGAATTCTATGATGTTTGAAATTAGACTGACGTAAGGTAAAGAATAATTCATTAATAGAAGACTAATTGATTAGATATTAAAATATCTGAAGAGTTGTATTCGGAAAAGTATAACTTTGTAATCTGAAGATTATCCATGGTGCCCCGACTTCCTAGTTAATTAAATATACATGATTAGTTTAATCACGTAATAATAATTACAGAGAATTGATTTGATAAAATAATAGTATTCACCTTTAATGATACTAAAGACATGATAGACAATTGATTGTTTATGTGTGCCATTCAGAGGGTGAATGGGAAATACAAAATAGTGCCTTTGAAAGTGCCTTTGAACTGGTTATGGTAGTAGGTGCTAGGTGCACCGGTTTGTGTCAAGAACTGCAATGCTGTTGGGTTTTTCACATCAAAGGTTTCCTGTGTGTTTCAATAATAGTACAACACCCAAAGGACATCGAGCCAACTTGACACAACTGTGGGAAGAATTGGAGTCAACATGGGCCTGCATCCCTGTGGAACGCTTTCGACACCTTGAAGAGTCAGTGCCCCAATGAATTGAGGCTGTTCTGAGGGCAAAGGGGGGAACATTTTTTTTACATCCCTGTTAGTGAACATTTCTCCTTTACAAGATAATTCATCCACCTAACAGATGCAGCATATCAAGAAGCTGATTAAAAAGCATGCTCATTACACCGGTGCACCTTGTGTTGCGAATAATAAAAGGCCCCATTAAAATGTGCAGTTTTGTCACACAACGTTTTTGGGGGAGTGCAATTGGCATGCTGACTGCAGGAATATCCAACAGAGCTGTTGCCAGAGAATTGAATGTTCTTTTCTATACCATACGCCGCCTCCAAAGCACTTTTGTGGGTGAAGGCTCCTTCTTATTGGCTGGGCCTGGCTGCAAAGTGGTTGGGTCTTAATGCTCCAAGGCCCACCCATGGCTGCACCGCTGCCCAGTCATGTGAAATCCATAGATTAGTGCCACACATCAGATACATTGGTATATCACGTTACATCACTCTACATCACCAGATCACTCTAACTAACGGTTGCAACAAATGTAGCCTCTTACAAGGCATTCCTCAAAATGAGACACCAACACCATGAAACAACAATACCATGCACCAACTACTGGTAAGGTACTGTATTCTGTGGGATGGAATTACAGTACCTTTCGAAATACAGCACTTCTTTACAGTAGTGTACTGTTAAAACAAAGAACTTACAACTTATTTAGAATTTACAGTATAATTTACCAGTTATGCCTAAAATCACCCACAGTGTATTGCGATTTACGGCAATTTACTGTAAATAATGAATACAGTACTGTTATTTTTATTGTACAATATTGTAAAAACAACACCATTTGTTTTACAGTGTAGGTCCAGCATCATCAGATCACCTATGTCGTTCACCCCGTCTGGCAAACAGACTGTTACTCACTCCAGATCTCTGGATAGGCAGACCTGGCAACCCAGACGAGACCTGCAGGACAGGAGACAGCAGGTACAGGGACAAGGTCATTATACACACTTTAGGAATCATGTTATCATATCTATTCCCTTTCCACTAGCAGCTTGGTTTGGCTCTTTCGGGGACTCGTGCCTCCCCCCAAAATATAAGAGATAATAATTTAATACTACAGATAGCTAAAGCAACCTGTCTGTAACCATGCTAGCATGATCCAAGATGGCGTAGCAGTAACTCGTCCTGTCGTATCGTCTCTCTGTAAATATCGTCTCTTTTTCGTTTTAGATATTTTAGATATTTTTTTCTTCGCATATCTTTAAAAACATTTTGCTAAACTTAAGCTTCCAAATACTCTTCTGCAACCCGCCAATGTAGCTACTTTTCCTAAAGTAGTTATATTTACTTCGAAACCGAAACCGGAACCCTTCAACTGAAGCTAGCCAGCTATGCTAGCGGTCTTCAGCTAACCTTTAGCTCGGAAAGCTCTCGCCAGTTCGAACAACGCGACGCTAACCAGAGCATAACGGACCTATTTATTTTTTACCCCCGGATTCCCACCA
This sequence comes from Oncorhynchus gorbuscha, assembly GCF_021184085.1. Lineage (NCBI taxonomy): Eukaryota > Metazoa > Chordata > Actinopteri > Salmoniformes > Salmonidae > Oncorhynchus > Oncorhynchus gorbuscha. The sequence goes on from NC_060181.1 coordinate 77,684,101, forward strand.
CAAACGGAACATTCTTCAGCTGGATCTTCACAACTAGCTATCGAGCTAAACAGCAACCCTGGTTGATTACACCTGTTTCCACCCACGTAGCTTGAAGCTAGCCCGGCCAGAGCTCCTAGCATACTCCTGGGCTACAATACCTGGACCTACGACCGGTCTATCGATGTCACCGCATGAAGAGGAATTAACAGACTCACCCCATCACAACGTCCTCCAAAGTCTAACTCTCTAGCCCTCGCTATCTCCTTGCTTGCTAACTCGGCATGCTAACTGCTAGCTTGTTTAGCCCAGAACACACTCTAGAACCTCCAGAAGCTAACCAGCTAGCTACAAGCTATTTAGCTACCAGCTAGCTAGCTACAAGCTACTTAGTCATTGTTAGTTTTCTTAACCTGGATAACACTCGCCAGCCCAGCCCCCCTGCCCCATCTACCGCTGCCCCTGGACTCTGATCACTTGGCTACATAGCTGATGCACGCTGGACTGTCCATTAATCACGGTACTCCATTCTGTTTGTTTGTTTTATCTGTCGGCCCCGTTGCCTAGTCAATGCCATTTTACCTGCTGTTGTTATGCTAGCTGACTAGCTGTTGTCTCACCCACTGTTTTAGCTAGCTTTCCCAATTCAACACCTGTGATTACTGTATGCCTCGCTGTATGTCTCCCTCAAATTTCAACATGCCTTGTATACTGTTGCTCAGGTTTGTTATCATTGTTTTAGTTCACTATGGAGCCCCTAGTCCCACTCGTCATACCCCTGATACCTCCTTTGTCCCACCTCCAACATATGTGGTGACCTCACCCATTACAACCAGCATGTTCAGAGATAAAACCTCTCTCATCATCATCCAGTGCCTGGGCTTACCTCCGCCATACCCGCACCCCACCATACCCCTGTCTGCGCATTATGCCCTGAATATATTCTACCATGCCCAGAAACCTGCTCCTCTAATTCTCTGTCCCCAACGCTCTAGGCGACCAGTTTTGATAGCCCTTAGCCGCACCCTCATACTACTCATTCTCTGTTCCGCGGGTGATGTGGAGGTAAACCCAGGCCCTGCATGTCCCCAGGCACCCTCATTTGTTGACTTCTGTGATCGAAAAAGCCTTGGTTTCATGCATGTCAACATCAGAAGCCTCCTCCCTAAGTTTGTTTTACTCACTGCTTTAGCACACTCTGCTAACCCTGATATCCTTGCCGTGTCTGAATCCTGGCTCAGGAAGGCCACCAAAAATTCAGAGATTTCCATACCCAACTATAACATCTTCCGTCAAGATAGAACAGCTAAAGGGGGAGGAGTTGCAGTCTACTGCAGAGATAGCCTGCAAAGTAATGTCATACTTTCCAGGTCCATACCCAAACAGTTCGAACTACTAATTCTGAAAATTACTCTCTCCAGAAATAAGTCTCTCACTGTTGCCGCCTGCTACCGACCCCCCTCAGCTCCCAGCAGTGCCCTGGACACCATCTGTGAATTGATTGCCCCCCATCTAGCTTCAGAGTTTGTTCTGCTAGGTGACCTAAACTGGGATATGCTTAACACCCCGGCAGTCCTACAATCTAAGCTAGATGCCCTCAATCTCACACAAATCATCAAAGAACCCACCAGGTACAACCCTAACTCTGTAAGCATGGGCACCCTCATAGACGTCATCCTGACCAACTGGCCCTCCAAATACACCTCCGCTGTCTTCAACCAGGATCTCAGCGACCACTGCCTCATTGCCTGTATCCGCTACGGTGCCCCAGTCAAACGACCACCCCTCATCACTGTCAAACGCTCCCTAAAACACTTCTGTGAGCAGGCCTTTCTAATCGACCTGGCCCGGGTATCCTGGAAGGACATTGACCTCATCCCGTCAGTTGAGGATGCCTGGTCATTCTTTAAGAGTAACTTCCTCACCATTTTAGATAAGCATGCTCCGTTCAAAAAATGCAGAACTAAGAAGAGATACAGCCCTTGGTTCACTCCAGATGTGACTGCCCTCGACCAGCACAAAAACATCCTGTGGCGGACTGCAATAGCATCGAACAGTCCCCGCGATATGCAACTGTTCAGGGAAGTCAGGAACCAATACACGCAGTCAGTCAGGAAAGCTAAGGCCAGCTTCTTCAGGCAGAAGTTTGCATCCTGTAGCTCCAACTCCAAAAAGTTCTGGGACACTGTGAAGTCAATGGAGAACAAGAGCACCTCTTCCCAGCTGCCCACTGCACTGAGGCTAGGGAACACGGTCACCACCGACAAATCCATGATTATCGAAAACTTCAACAAGCATTTCTCAACGGCTGGACATGCCTTCCGCCTGGCTACTCCTACCTCGGCCAACAGCTCCGGCCCCCACCCGCAGCTCCTCGCCCAAGCCTCTCCAGGTTCTCCTTTACCCAAATCCAGATAGCAGATGTTCTGAAAGAGCTGCAAAACCTGGACCCGTATAAATCAGCTGGGCTTGACAATCTGGACCCTCTATTTCTGAAACTATCCACCGCCATTGTCGCAACCCCTATTACCAGCCTGTTCAACCAATCTTTCATATCGTCTGAGATCCCCAAGGACTGGAAAGCTTCCGCAGTCATCCCCCTCTTCAAAGGGGGTGACACCCTGGACCCAAACTGCTACAGACCTATATCCATCCTGCCCTGCCTATCTAAGGTCTTCGAAAGCCAAGTCAACAAACAGGTCACTGACCATCTCGAATCCCACCGTACCTTCTCCGCTATGCAATCTGGTTTCCGAGCCGGTCACGGGTGCACCTCAGCCACACTCAAGGTACTAAACGACATCATAACCGCCATCGATAAAAGACAGTACTGTGCAGCCGTCTTCATCGACCTCGCCAAGGCTTTCGACTCTGTCAATCACCATATTCTTATCGGCAGACTCAGTAGCCTCGGGTTTTCGGATGACTGCCTTGCCTGGTTCACCAATTACTTTGCAGACAGAGTTCAGTGTGTCAAATCGGAGGGCATGCTGTCCGGTCCTCTGGCAGTCTCTATGGGGGTGCCACAGGGTTCAATTCTCGGGCCGACTCTTTTCTCTGTATATATCAATGATGTTGCTCTTGCTGCGGGCGATTCCCTGATCCACCTCTACGCAGACGACACCATTCTATATACTTTCGGCCCGTCATTGGACACTGTGCTATCTAACCTCCAAACGAGCTTCAATGCCATACAACACTCCTTCCGTGGCCTCCAACTGCTCTTAAACGCTAGTAAAACCAAATGCATGCTTTTCAACCGATCGCTGCCTGCACCCGCATGCCCGACTAGCATCACCACCCTGGATGGTTCCGACCTTGAATATGTGGACATCTATAAGTACCTAGGTGTCTGGCGAGACTGCAAACTCTCCTTCCAGACTCATATCAAACATCTCCAATCGAAAATCAAATCAAGAGTCGGCTTTCTATTCCGCAACAAAGCCTCCTTCACTCACGCTGCCAAGCTTACCCTAGTAAAACTGACTATCCTACCGATCCTCGACTTCGGCGACGTCATCTACAAAATTGCTTCCAACACTCTACTCAGCAAACTGGATGCAGTTTATCACAGTGCCATCCGTTTTGTCACTAAAGCACCTTATACTACCCACCACTGCGACTTGTATGCTCTAGTTGGCTGGCCCTCGCTACATATTCGTCGCCAGACCCACTGGCTTCAGGTCATCTACAAGGCCATGCTAGGCAAAGCTCCGCCTTATCTCAGCTCACTGGTCACGATGGCAACACCCATCCGTAGCACGCGCTCCAGCAGGTGTATCTCATTGATCATCCCCAAAGCCAACACCTCATTTGGCCGCCTTTCGTTCCAGTACTCTGCTGCCTGTGACTGGAACGAATTGCAAAAATCGCTGAAGTTGGAGACTTTTATCTCCCTCACCAACTTCAAACATCAGCTAGCTGAGCAGCTAACCGATCGCTGCAGCTGTACATAATCTATTGGTAAATAGCACACCCATTTTCACCTACCTCATCCCCACAGTTTTTATTTATTTACTTTTCTGCTCTTTTGCACACCAATATCTCCACCTGTACATGATCATCTGATCATTTATCACTCCAGTGTTAATCTGCAATATTGTAATTATTCGCCTACCTCCTCATGCCTTTTGCACACATTGTATATAGACTCCCCTTTTTTTCTCTGTGTTATTGACTTGTTAATTGTTTACTCCATGTGTAACTCTGTGTTGTCTGTTCACACTGCTATGCTTTATCTTGGCCAGGTCGCAGTTGCAAATGAGAACCTGTTCTCAACTAGCCTACCTGGTTAAATAAAGGTGAAATAAAAAATAAAAAATAAAGTGCACATACAGTATGTTCACATTCACATGTGAATGTACCTTACGTAACATGTTATGTTATCATTCTACATGTCTGAGTTACTGTTTAAACTGTTTTTTCACTTAAACTGGATGGGAGCCATGTGGGAGAAGCATGTTTGTTAAAGATAAGACTGGGATGAAACATTCCTCATTAGTAGAGAATTAAGCACTAAGTCAGTGTCTGATAATGATGTGTTCTAGAGAATAACATTAGATTAGAAATTATGTTTTCTGGATAATCATGTTAGATATGTGAAAGGTCGCCAGGGGAAAGATCTGGTCTTGACCAGGTTAAATGTTACAGACAGACAAGAGTCTCACCTGGATCATCGCAGCTAGCTAGCTGCAATCCGAGTGACTGCTCCTGGCTAGCGTCTCTGTCCCGAGCACCAATTATCCTGGAACTAGCCCATGCTAGGCCCATCTCCTGGCTAGCTGAAGAGGTCCATCAGCAACTCCTGGGCTACAATACCTATTCTGCCAACTGGCCTGGACCCCTTTTACTGCCGGTACGTGGTACGGAACCCTGCCGATTCTTCATGACAGGACTAGCGATGAAATCTGCTTGATGGGGTTACTCAACTGGCTCCTACGTCACATGACGTCCCCTGAATGCCCATCTGCTAGCCTGCTATCCGCGGCCCGCTAGCTGTCTAGAGCATATCGGACTGTTAGCTAATAGGTCCATCGGCCAATTTCCCGTGCCACTACTCCTATTTTGCTAATCGGCCTGGGCTCCTTTTACTACACGAAGCCCTGGTTATCCATCAGGACTGGACCACCAATGTAATCTGCCCAAGGTTTTTTTCCCAACAGGCCCCTCGGTCGCAACGTATCCTGAATGCCCATTTGCTTGCCTGCTAGCCGCGGCTTTCTAGCTGTCTAGACCATATTGGACTGTTAGCTGAATAGATCCATTTGCCAATTGGACTGAACCCCTCTGCTACACGGAACCCTACTAATCCATCATGACTGGTCTATCGACGGAACCGCACAAGGAGGCTTCAACAGACTTTCCTCCATCACGACGTCCCTTTAAGGCCCTTCTGCTAGCTTGCTAGCCCCGGCCTGCTAGATGTCTGAATCGCCGTGTCTCCAGCCAGCCCAACTATTCACTGGATCACTCGGCTATGCATGCCTCTCCCTAATGTCAATATGCCTTGTCCATTACTGTTCTGGTTAGTGATTATTGTTTTATTTCACTGAAGAGCCTCTAGCCCTGATCAATATGCCTTAACCAACCATGTAGTTCCACCTCACACATATGCGATGACATCACCTGGTTTAAATGTTTCTAGAGACAATATCTCTCTCATCATCACTCAATGCCTAGGTTTACCTCCAATCACATCCAGAAACCTGCTCCTTTTACTCTCTGTTCCAAACATACAAGACAACCAGTTCTTATAGGCTAGAGCTGTACACTTATCCTACTTCTCCTCTGTTCCTCTGGTGATGTAGAGATTAATCCAGGACCTGCAGTTCCTAGCTCCACTCCTATTCCCCAGGTGCTCTCATTTGTTGACTTGTGTAACCGTAAAAGCCTTGGTTTCATGCATTTAACATTAGAAGCCTCCTTCCTAAGTTTGTTTTATTCACTGCTTTAAAACACTCAACCAACCCGGATGTCTTAGCCGTGTCTAAATCCTGGCTTAGGAAGACCACCAAAAACCCTGAAATTTCCATCCCTATCTATAACATTTTCCGCCAAGATAGAACTGCCAAAGGGGGCGGAGTTGCAATCTACTACAGAGACAGCCTGCAGAGTTCTGTCTTACTATCCAGGTCTGTACCCAAACAATTCGACCTTTCCAGAAACAAGTCTCTCACCATTGTCGCTTGTTATAGACCACCCTCTGCCCCCAGCTGTGCCCTGGACACCATATGTGAATTGATTGCCCACCATCAATCTTCAGAGATCATGCTGCTAGGTCACTGAAACTGGAACATGTTTAACACCCCGGCCATCCGACAATCGAAGCTTGATGCCCTCAATCTCACACTAATTATCAATGAACCTACCAGGTGCAACCCCAAATCCGTAAACAGGGGCACCCTCATAGAAACCTGCCCTCCAAATACACATTTGCTGTCATCAACCAAGATCTCAGCGATCACTGCCTCATTGCCTGCATCCGTAATGGGTCTGCGGTCAAACGACCACCCCTCATCACTTTCAAACACCCCCTAAAACACTTCAGCGAGCAGGCCTTTCAAATCAACCTGGGTATCCTGGAATGATATTGACCTCATCCCGTGAGTAGAGGATGCCTGGTTATTCTTTATAAGTGCCTTCCTCACCATCTTAAATAAGCATGTTACATTAAAACAAATGTAGAACCAGGAACAGATATAGCCGCTGGTTCACTCCAGACCTGAGTGCCCTGGCCAGCACAAAAACTTCCTGTGGCGTACTGTATTAGCATCGAATAGCCCTAGTGATATGCAACTTCTCAGGTAAGTTAGGAACCAATATACACAGGCAGTTAGAAAAGCTAAGGCTAGCTTTTTCAATCAGAAATTTTCATCCTGTAGCACAAACTCAAAAACGTTCTGGGACACTGTAAAGTCCATGGAGAATAAGAGCACCTACTCCCAGCTGCCCACTGCACTGAAGATAGGAAACACTGTCACCACCGATAGATCCACTATAATTGAGAATTTCAATAAGCATTTTTCTCCGGCTGGCTATGCTTTCCACCTGGCTACCCCTACCCCAGTCAACAGCCTGGCACCCCTACAGCAACTCACCCAAGCCTCCACCACTTCTCCTTCACCCAAATCCAGATAGCTGATGTTCTGAAAGAGCTGCAAAATCTGTACCCCTACAAATCAGCCGGGCTAGACAATCTGGACCCTCTCTTTTGTAAGATTATCTGCCAAAATTGTTGCCACCCTTATTACTAGCCTGTTTAACCACTCTTTAGTATCGTCTGAGATTCCCATAGATTGGAAAGCTGCCGCGATCATCCCCCTCTTCAATGTGGGAGACACCAAAACGGCTACAGACCTATATCTATTCTACCCTGCCTTCCTAAGGTATTCGAAAGCCAAGTTAACAAACAGATATGCTATGCAATCTGGTTTCAGAGCTAGTCATGGTTGAAACAGTATCATAACCGCCATCGATAAGAGACAATACTGTGCAGTCGTATTCATCGACCTGGCTAAGACTTTCGACTCTGTCAATCACCACATTATTATCGGCAGACTAAACAGCCTTGGTTTCTCAAATGACTGCCTCGCCTGGTTCACCAATTACTTATCTGAGTTCAGTGTTCAGTGTGTCAAATCGGAGGGCCTGTTGTCTGGACCTCTAAAAGTCTCTGAGGGTGCCACAGGGTTCAGTTCTCGGGCGGACTCTCTTCTCTGTATACATCAATGATGTTGCTCTTGCTGCTGGTGATTCTCTGATCCTCCTCTACGCAGACGACGCCATTATGTATACTTCTGGTCCTTATTTGGACACTGTGTTAACTAACCTCCAGACGAGCTTCAATGCCATACAACTCTCCTTCCGTGGCCTCCAACTGCTCTTAAATGCAAGTAAATCAAAATGCATGCTTTTCAACCGATCACTGCCCGCACCTGCCCACACGTCCAGCATCACTACTCTGGACGGTTCTGACTTAGAATATGTGGACAACACCTTCCAGACTCACATTAAGCATCTCCAATCCAAAATTAAATCTAGAATCGGCTTCCTATTTCGCAACAAAGCATCCTTCACGCCATATAATACCTACCACTGCGACCTGTACGCTCTCATTGCCTGGCCCTCGCTTCATACTCGTCGCCAAACCCACTGGCTCCAGGTCATCTATAAGTCCCTGCTAGATAAAGCCCTGCCTTATCTCAGCTCACTGGTCACCATAGCAGCACCCACCCGTAGCACGCACTCCAGCAGGTATATCTCACTAGTCACCCCAAAAGCCAATTCCTCCATTGGCCGCCCTTTCCTTCCAGTTCTCTGCTACCAATGACTGGAACAAACTGCAAAAATCACTGAAGCCGGAGACTCATATCTCCCTCACTAACTTTAATCACCAGCTGTCAGAGCAGCTCACAGATCACTGCACATATAAATAGCCCATCTGTAATATAGCCCATCCAACTACCTCATCCCCATACTGTATTTATTTATTTAGCTCCTTTGCACCCCAGTATCTCTACTTGCACATTCATCTTCTGCACATCAATTACTCCAGTGTTTAAATGGTATATTGCAATTACTTCGCCACCACGGCCTATTTATTGCCTTACCTACCTTACCTCATTTGCACACACTGTATAAAGATTTTTTCTACTATATTATTTACTGTATTTTTGTTTATTCCATGTGTAACTCTGTGTTGTATGTGTCAAACTGCTTTGCTTTATTCTTGGCCAGGTTGCAGTTGTAGTTGAGAATTTGTTTTCAACTAGCCTACCTGGTCAAATAAAGGTGAATTAAAACATTTTTAAAAAACTACAAGGTGGCTGAGAGCCTCAAGTTGCTGACACAGAGCAACTGTGAGGGAGAAAAAACACATATTTAATCAGAAAATGTTTTATAACTGTACTTATCTGATTTGTCACCTGAGGGGAGTTTGTACAATTTTCATACCAAACTGATTATATTCTAATGTGAAGTGAATTGGGCAGAAACAATCGTCAATAGTCAAAGTATGATTATATCTTTAATCTGCTCATCTCATCGCATCTGAAACCTACCTGAGGTATCGTGACTAATGAGAAGGTGTGAAGGTGTTAGCCAGCTGTCACTCACGTGCTGGTTAGACATGGGCCAGGCTCAACATGTTCATACTGTAGGTGTTCTGTGTGTTTCGGAGAGAGTTAAAGTATTTGATGGGTATGCATCAGCAAGTGTGTCACTTGTGAGGCCTTAAGCCACATTGATCTTCCTGTCAATGTGTGTTTGGGAATGCCTACTTACGTGTGTGTGTATGTATGCCTTCGTGTGTGTATGTGTGTGCGTGCGAGACTCACATGTCAGTGAGGCCAAAGGCCATGTCCAGCATGTCATTCTCCTCATCAATGATGGGCCACAGCTGGTCGTACCCTTTCTGATCCAGGATCACATGACAGGTGGAACAGGCCAGGGTCCCCTCACATGCACCTGGGGAACACACACACACATTCAAACTGTCAAGACACAGCTTATACTATATCAATATAGCTAATGAACTCAGGCCTAGTGAAACGTGCTATATCAATGTAAAGCATTAAATTAATATCATGTCTGGTTCTGGATGAATCCCTAGACACTCTGGCGCTGTGCTATCTGGGGAGTTGAGTGTAGGGGGTTAGTGGTGGGTGGGTCATTCTGGCAAACCCCCCAGCCTCCAAAATTGCTCCATTCTGAGTAACGGAATGCCCTATTATGTCATAATAATGCCTTATTATGTTGGATGTAATTCACTGTAGAGCATAATTCATTCCAGGGACACAGGTCAGTGCGAGTGAGGTAAGACCTCCCCAGTCAGTTCAGCTCCAATTAGTACTGGCCCTTCTGATGGTACTGCTGAGCACCTCTAGCATCTCTCTTTGTTGATGCTTGTTGATGGTTACAAAGCCCTTACAAATCCATGAGCTAATTCTGGCTCTGCATCACCATCATATGGGCTGTATCCCTCAGAGACTACGGGATGAATGGATGAGAATATGATACTTTATTAGGATATCAATGTGATGATGTGAATGAAGGTCAACTGTGATACAAGTCCGTATTTGACGTCCTTCCATGTCTGAGGACGTCGGAAGATTACGTGGAAAATGGCCACTAGGGGCAACAGTGAGTTCTGTTACCTTCAAGTAGGTTTCAGTTTTGCTGGGGTGTTGTGAATTGGCGTAAGCATTTGCTGTAACTGACAGTTAGACTTACAGGTTATGTCGTTGTCTTTTGTTTGAATTGTTTATGTGTCCGCTGTGCGGGGGAAATGATAATACAAGCGGAACTACGTAGCTAATACTGTTGTAACGGGGATCCTTATTGTAGCAACACACTTTTGGAGGGAAGGCAATCCTGCGCTGCGTTAGCTAAGTTTTCAAGGAATAATAAGTGTGAAGTTTGATTTCCTCCCTTCTGTAATAAGCAGCCAATGAGGTATTTGTTATTTTATTCATGTGTTAATCTGAACCTGTTATAACGCCGGTTAAACTGTTATGTATGTAAGCACTTCAGAGTTATACCAAGCTAATAAGTCACTCGTAAGATAAGGTTGTAAGAGTGTGCTTAACTGTATTTTTCATTTACTTTATAGTTCTCACGGAAGGTGATAATTCTGACTAAAACTACAGAATAAGGCCGCCAGTTAAAATCAAGGAACGGTTGTGCTCGTGGTTACTGAAGGGAGCTACATTTGCCTCTGATTCCAAAAGTTGCAAGTTCAAATCCAGTGATAGAAAGCCTATCGCAAACCACACACACACACACACACACACACACACACACACACACACACACACACACACACACACACACACACACACACACACACACACACACACACACACACACACACACACACACACACACACACACACACATTCAAACATTTGAACACACCTACTCATTCAATGGTTTTTCTTTGTTTTTACTATTTTCTACATTGTATAATTTTTGTGAAGATATCAAAAAATAACACATATGGAATCATGTTGTACCCAAAAAAGTGTTAAACAAATCAAAATATATTTTAGATTCTTCAAAGTAACCACCCTTTGCCTTGATGACAGCTTTGCACACTCTTGGCATTCTCTCAACCAGCTTCACCTGGAATGCTTTTCCAACAATCTTGAAGGAGTTCCCACATATGCTGAGCACTTGTTGGCTGATTTTCCTTCACTCTGTGGTCCAATCCAAGATGGCGTAGCAGTAGGTCGTCCTGTCGTATCGTGTCCCCTGTATATATCGTCTATTTTTAGTTTTGCATATTTTTCTTCGCATATCTTTAAAAACATTTTGCTAAACCTAAGCTTCCAAATACTCTCATGCAACCCGCCTCACCCAATGTAGCTACTTTTTCCTAAAGTATTTATATTTACTTCGGAACCGGAACCCCTCAACTGAAGCTAGCCAGCTAACCACCAGCTATGCTAGCGGTCTTCATCTAACCGGTCATCAGCTAACCTTTAGCTCGGAAAGCTCTCGCCAGTTCGAAACAACGCGACGCTAACCAGAGCATAACGGACCTATTTATTTTTTATCCCCGGATTCCCACCGCAAACGGAACATTTTTCAGCTGGATCTTCACAACTAGCTATCGAGCTAAACCGCAACCCACGACCGGTCTATCGATGTCACCGCATGAAGAGGAATAAACAGACTCACCCCATCGCAACGTCCCCCAAAGGCTAACTCTCTAGCCCTTGCTATCTCCTTGCTTGCTAATTCGGCCTGCTAACTGCTAGCTTGTTTAGCCCAGGTCCGCTAACTGCTACCTTGTTTACCCCGGCCTGCTAACTTTTAGCTTGTTAGCACAGGCCTGCTACCCGTCTGCATCGCCGCGTCCCAAACACTCAGTGACCCATATGTACTTTCTATCTCTTCCCGATTAAAAAAAAAAATTGTTCATACCTTCCGGAAACCTGCCTCACCCAATGTGATACGGAATCGCTATTATTTTTAATTTTTAGAACACACTCAAGAACCTCCAGAAGCTAACCAGCTAACTAGCTACAAGCTATTTAGTCATTGTTAGTTTTTTAACCTGGATAACACTCGCCAGTCCAGCTCCCCTGCCCCATCCACCACTGCCCCCTGGACACTGATCACTTGGCTACATAGCTGATGCACGCTGGACTGTCCATTAATCACGGTACTCCATTCTGCTTGTTTGTTTTATCTGTCTGCCCCGTTGCCAAGACAATGCCATTTTACCTGCTGTTGTTGTGCTAGCTGATTAGCTGTTGTCTCACCTACTGTTTTAGCTAGCTTTCCCAATTCAACACCTGTGATTACTGTATGCCTCGCTGTATGTCTCTCTCAAATGTCAATATGCCTTGTATACTTTTGCTGAGGTTAGTTATCATTGTTTTAGTTCACAATAGAGCCCCTAGTCCCACTCCTCATACCCCTGATACCTCCTTTGTCCCACCTCCAACATATGTGGTGACCTCACCCATTACAACCAGCATGTCCAGAGATACAACCTCTCTCATCATCACCCAGTGCCTGGGCTTACCTCCGCTGTACCCGCACCCCACCATACCCCTGTCTGCGCATTATGCCCTGAATATATTCTACCATGCCCAGAAACCTGCTCCTCTTATTCTCTGTTCCCAACGCTCTAGGCGACCAGTTTTGATAGCCTTTAGCCGCACCCTCATACTACTCCTTCTCTGTTCCGCGGGTGATGTGGAGGTAAACCCAGGCCCTGCATGTCCCCAGGCACCCTCATTTGTTGACTTCTGTGATCGAAAAAGCCTTGGTTTCATGCATGTCAACATCAGAAGCCTCCTCCCTAAGTTTGTTTTACTCACTGCTTTAGCACACTCTGCTAACCCTGATGTCCTTGCTGTGTCTGAATAGATTTCCATACCCAACTATAACATCTTCCGTCAAGATAGAACTGCCAAAGGGGGAGGAGTTGCAGTCTACTGCAGAGATGGCCTGCAAAGTAATGTCATATTTTCCAGGTCCATACCCAAACAGTTCGAACTACTAATTTTGAAAATTACTCTCTCCAGAAATAAGTCTCTCACTGTTGCCGCCTGCTACCGACCCCCCTCAGCTCCCAGCTGTGCCCTGGACACCATTTGTGAATTGATTGCCCCCCATCTAGCTTCAGAGTTTGTTCTGTTAGGTGACCTAAACTGGGATATGCTTAACACCCCGGCAGTCCTACAATCTAAGCTAGATGCCCTCAATCTCACATAAATCATCAAGGAACCCACCAGGTACAACCCTAACTCTGTAAGCAAGGGCACCCTCATAGACGTCATCCTGACCAACTGGCCCTCCAAATACACCTCCGCTGTCTTCAACCAGGATCTCAGCGATCACTGCCTCATTGCCTGTATCCACTACGGAGCCGCAGTCAAACGACCACCCCTCATCACTGTCAAACGCTCCCTAAAACACTTCTGTGAGCAGGCCTTTCTAATTGACCTGGCCCGGGTATCCTGGAAGGACATTGACCTCATCCCGTCAGTTGAGGATGCCTGGTCATTCTTTAAAAGTAACTTCCTCACCATTTTAGATAAGCATGCTCCGTTCAAAAAATGCAGAACTAAGAACAGATACAGCCCTTGGTTCACTCCAGACCTGACTGCCCTCGACCAGCACAAAAACATCCTGTGGCGGACTGCAATAGCATTGAATAGTCCCCGCAATATGCAACTGTTCAGGGAAGTCAGGAACCAATACACGCAGTCAGTCAGGAAAGCTAAGGCCAGCTTCTTCAGGCAGAAGTTTGCTTCCTGTAGCTCCAACTCCAAAAAGTTCTGGGACACTGTGAAGTCCATGGAGAACAAGAGCACCACCTCCCAGCTGCCCACTGCACTGAGGCTAGGGAACACAGTCACCACCGATAAATCCATGATTATCGAAAACTTCAACAAGCATTTCTCAACGGCTGGCCATGCCTTCCGCCTGGCTACTCCTACCTCGGCCAACAGCTCCGCCCCCCACAGCTCCTCGCCCAAGCCTCTCCAGGTTCTCCTTTACCCAAATCCAGATAGCAGATGTTCTGAAAGAGCTGCAAAACCTGGACCCGTATAAATCAGCTGGGCTTGACAATCTGGACCCTCTATTTCTGAAACTATCCGCCGCCATTGTCGCAACCCCTATCACCAGCCTGTTCAACCTCTCTTTCATATTGTCTGAGATCCCCAAGGATTGAAAGCTGCCGCAGTCATCCCCTCTTCAAAGGGGGAGACACCCTGGACCCAAACTGTTACAGACCTATATCCATTCTGCCCTGCCTATCTAAGGTCTTCGAAAGCCAAGTCAACAAACAGGTCACTGACCATCTCGAATCCCACCGTACCTTCTCCGCTGTGCAATCTGGTTTCCGAGCCGGTCACGGGTGCACCTCAGCCACACTCAAGGTACTAAACGATATCATAACCGCCATCGATAAAAGACAGTACTGTGCAGCAGTCTTCATCGACCTTGCCAAGGCTTTCGACTCTGTCAATCACCATATTCTTATCGGCAGACTCAGTAGCCTCGGTTTTTTCGGATGACTGCCTTGCCTGGTTCACCAATTACTTTGCAGACAGAGTTCAGTGTGTCAAATCGGAGGGCATGCTGTCCGGTCCTCTGGCAGTCTCTATGGGGGTGCCACAGGGTTCAATTCTCGGGCCGACTCTTTTCTCTGTATATATCAATGATGTTGCTCTTGCTGTGGGCGATTCCCTGATCCACCTCTACGCAGATGACACCATTCTATATACTTTCGGCCCGTCATTGGACACTGTGCTATCTAACCTCCAAACGAGCTTCAATGCCATACAACACTCCTTCCGTGGCCTCCAACTGCTCTTAAACGCTAGTAAAACCAAATGCATGCTTTTCAACCGATCGCTGCCTGCACCCGCATGCCCGACTAGCATCACCACCCTGGATGGTTCCGACCTTGGATATGTGGACATCTATAAGTTCCTAGGTGTCTGGCGAGACTGCAAACTCTCCTTCCAGACTCATATCAAACATCTCAAATCGAAAATCAAATCAAGAGTCGGCTTTCTATTCCGCAACAAAGCCTCCTTCACTCACGCTGCCAAGCTTACCCTAGTAAAACTGACTATCCTACCGATCCTCGACTTCGGCGATGTCATCTACAAAATTGCTTCCAACACTCTACTCAGCAAACTGGATGCAGTTTATCACAGTGCCATCCGTTTTGTCACTAAAACACCTTATACCACCCACCACTGCGACTTGTATGCTCTAGTCGGCTGGCCCTCGCTACATATTCGTCGCCAGACCCACTGGCTCCAGGTCATCTACAAGGCCATGCTAGGTAAAGCTCCGCCTTATCTCAGTTCACTGGTCACGATGGCAACACCCATCCGTAGCACGCACTCCTGCAGGTGTATCTCACTGATCATCCCTAAAGCCAACACCTCATTCGGCCGCCTTTCGTTCCAGTACTCTGCTGCCTGTGATTGGAACGAATTGCAAAAATCGCTGAAGTTGGAGACTTTTATCTCCCTCACCAACTTCAAACATCAGCTATCTGAGCAGCTAACCGATCGCTGCAGCTGTACATAGTCTATTGGTAAATAGCCCACCCATTTTCACCTACCTCATCCCCACAGTTTTTATTTATTTACTTTTCTGCTCTTTTGCACACCAATATCTCCACCTGTACATGATCATCTGATCATGTATCACTCCAGTGTTAATCTGCAAAATTGTAATTATTCGCCAACCTCCTCATGCCCTTTGCACACATTGTATATAGACTCCCCCTTTTTTTCTACTGTGTTATTGACTTGTTAATTGTTTACTCCATGTGTAACTCTGTGTTGTCTGTTCACACTGCTATGCTTTATCTTGGCCAGGTCGCAGTTGCAAATGAGAACTTGTTCTCAACTAGCCTACCTGGTTAAATAAAGGTGAAATAAAAAATAAATAAATAAATCCCAAACCATCTCAATTGGGTTGAGGTCGGGTGATTGTGGAGGCCAGGTCATCTGATGCAGCACTCCATCACTCTCCTTCTTGGTCAAATAGCCCTTACACAGCCTGGAGGTGTGTTTGGGGTCATTGTCCTGTTGAAAAACAAATGATAGTCCCACTAAGCACTAACCAGATGGGATGGTGTATCGCTGCAGAATGCTGTGGTCGCCATGCTGGTTAAGTGTGCCTTGAATTCGAAATAAATCACAGACAGTGTCACCAGCAAAGCACCCCCACACCTCCTCCTCCATGCTTCACACATGCAGAGATCATCCGTTCACCTACTCTGCATCTCACAAAGACACGGCGGTTGAAATCTAAAATCAAAAATTTGGACTCATCAGACAAAAGGACAGATGCCACCTGTCCATCTACCTGTCCATCTACAAGTATTTGATTCACTGCCGATTTTGCAGGTTTTCCAACTTACAAATTACAGACCTCAACATGCTTTGTATCATAGGTACACTTCAACTGTGAGAGACGGAATCTAAAACAAAAATCCAGAAAATCACATTGTATGATTTTTAAGTAATTCATTTGCATTTTATTGCATGGCATACGTATTTGATACTGAAAGAGAGGTTGTAATCTGAATAAAGGGGAAAAGGCCATTTTTTAACATAGGGTGAGACATTCTTACTAATTTGCTAGAGAACCAGTTTGGATTTAAATATAACTTTTGTATAACTGAAGCCTTACGTTAACCATTCAGAGTTAATGCCTAACCTTAAGATTTCTGAGTTAATGTCTAAACTTAACCATAACCTTAAACATGTGGAGTTAATGCCTAAACTTAACCTTAAACACTTTTGACATTTGAGAAACATGTATGCACATCTAATTCTGATGTGAGACTGTGAGAGCTAGTTGGAATGATATCCAAGGCCATTCTCCATTATGAACGGTATGTACAGAGTACACAGGGTTGGGTGTTGAAACCAGGCAGAACAAAGGTAGCCATACTGCACAGGTTTGAATGTGTCACCTTGGAGTATACTGTGAACCATCAGATCCTCCTCTCCACCCTCTCCGAGTTGGGCATCTCCGGCGCGGCCCACGCTTGGATTGCGTCCTACCTGACAGGTCGCTCCTACCAGGTGGCGTGGCGAGAATCTGTCTCCTCACCACGCGCTCTCACCACTGGTGTCCCCCCAGGGCTCTGTTCTAGGCCCTCTCCTATTCTCGCTATACACCAAGTCACTTGGCTCTGTCATAACCTCACATGGTCTCTCCTATCATTGCTATGCAGACGACACACAATTAATCTTCTCCTTTCCCCCTTCTGATGACCGGGTGGCGAATCGCATCTCTGCATGTCTGGCAGACATATCAGTGTGGATGACGGATCACCACCTCAAGCTGAACTTCGGCAAGACGGAGCTGCTCTTCCTCCCGGGAAGGACTGCCCGTTCCATGATCTCGCCATCACGGTTGACAACTCCATTGTGTCCTCCTCCCAGAGCGCTAAGAACCTTGGCGTGATCCTGGACAACAAACTGTCGTTCTCAACTAACATCAAGGCGGTGGCCCGTTCCTGTAGGTTCATGCTCTACAACATCCGCAGAGTACGACCCTGCCTCACACAGGAAGCGGCGCAGGTCCTAATCCAGGCACTTGTCATCTCCCGTCTGGATTACTGCAACTCGCTGTTGGCTGGGCTCCCTGCCTGTGCCATTAAACCCCTACAACTCATCCAGAACGCCGCAGCCCGTCTAGTGTTCAACCTTCCCAAGTTTTCTCACGTCACCCCGCTCCTCCGCTCTCTCCACTGGCTTCCAGTTGAAGCTCGCATCCGCTACAAGACCATGGTGCTTGCCTACGGAGCTGTGAGGGGAACGGCACCTCAGTACCTCCAGGCTCTGATCAGGCCCTACACCCAAATAAGGGCACTGCGTTCATCCACCTCTGGCCTGCTCGCCTCCCTACCACTGAGGAAGTACAGTTCCCGCTCAGCTCAGTCAAAACTGTTCGCTGCTCTGGCTCCCCAATGGTGGAACAAACTCCCTCACGACGCCAGGACAGCGGAGTCAATCACCACCTTCCGGAGACACCTGAAACCCCACCTCTTTAAGGAATACCTAGGATAGGATAAAGTAATCCTTCTCACCCCCCCCCCCCTTAAAATATTTAGATGCACTATTGTAAAGTGGTTGTTCCACTGGATGTCATAAGGTGAATGCACCAATTTGTAAGTCGCTCTGGATAAGAGCGTCTGCTAAATGACTTAAATGTAATGTTAAATGAGTTATACTTCTGTAAGATATGTAATGACTGTATAGTTTTTCTCAACTGTTACTGCTGAAGTTTAAACTGGACTAGATGTTTCTAAAGAATTTGCGTTGGGGAACTACAAAGGAAAAGGATGTAATACAATGAGATGAGACTGTACATTGCAGACCACTCTGTACTGGATTAGATCATGTACTGTACATTACAGATGTCGACTACATTACAATTGAAATACATTACAGTGCACTGTACATTGCTGGTTTAGGACATCATGTTTCTAAATTCTTCCAGCTCAAAGGGTGAGGGATAAGCGATGATGTATATCAGGATCTATCGGTAGAGCAGAGCCCAAGACTTGACTGACTTTTGTTTAGTTCATTTGATTGAAACGTTTGGGGGAACACATCATTGTATTACCTTCACCCTGCAGTTTCAGTATGGGGAGAGTGAGTGAGTGAGTGAGTGAGTGAGTGAGTGAGTGAGTGAGTGAGTGAGTGAGTGAGTGAGTGAGTGAGTGAGTGAGTGAGTGAGTGAGTGAGTGAGTGAGGCACCATGTGTGTGGTTGGAGCTAAAAACAGTGTTTTGTTAATTTGATGGGACATGGACGTCCAGAAGGCTCAGAGGATCAAGGCACTATAAAGTTCTGGAGCTACTGGATTAAGGTCTACTCTAAGGCATGTAGCAGTTTTCACTGTGAGAGGCGAGAGGTTGGGAGCTTTACACCTGGCTGAGCCACGCGTTGGGTTCATTCAAAACACAGTTCCACCCACACCCTGGACCTGCCCAGAAACAGTCCATTAAAATCAGTTCAGCCTATGAAATGCACATTCCATTCAGGACGTCCTTCCTTCTGCGAGAGGAGAGTTCTCTCTGAATAAGGAGAATGTTATCGGAGCACTTGGTTTTTACCAGCCTTGGCCTCACATGGTCCAAGTAGGATTGAGAACGAATGGAGTCCCTCTCTCTCTCCTTCCCTCTCTCCTTTCCCTTCGCGCCTCTTACACTGTTCTGCAGCCACATTCCACCCGCTAACGAACTCTTTCTGCAGCCCCACCCAGGGCCTCTTTGGCTTAACTACTTTCTCCAGGCTCTCCATCAACATTGTTGATAACTTTGCACCCAATTTGAGTTTCTTCTTTATTAGTCTGGGTTGCCAGATATTCCTGTCCAACTTAATGGTTGCATTTAGGTTATTGCTTGTGGCTGTGCGGGCCATTGCGAGCCCCACATGATTTGACACGAGGTGTTAGTTTTGTAGAAATCCAGCAATACTTTGAGGGCCGGGAGTTGAGTAGCCCTGCCGTAGAGGTCTTATATAGCAGTGATTCTCAACTGGTGGGTCACAACCAAAATTTGGGTCGACGGAAGTTTTGAATGGGTCACGGGAGTCTGAGTAAGAAAAACACAAAAAAACATACAGTACAAGTGGAAAGTTTGACACAGCTACTCATTCAAGGGTTTTCTTTGTTTTTACTATTTTCTACACTGTAGAATAATAGTGAAGACATCAAAAATATGATATAACACATATGGAATCATATAGTAACCACAAAAAAAGTATTAAACAAATCAATAATATATTTTACATTCTTCAAAGGAGCCACCCTTTGCATGTTCTTGGCATTCTGTCAACCAGCTTTATGCGGTAGTCACTAAGAATGAACTAAGAATGTGATAAATGTAGGTTTTTCCTCATAAAAACGAATAATTGTACATTTCTTACACACGTACGACAAGTACCTAACCTGAGGACAGTGTTAATAACAGCATGTGAAAATCAAGACAATTAAGTGTCTCTTTTGGAAATGTTTTGAACATAAAATGATTCACCAGATCACTCTAAAATGAACCGTGTTGAAGTCCTGACATCTGCAAAAGAAGAGAACACCAGACCGGTTTTCCAGACCGGAGTCCTTCCAGGAATCCAGATTGTATCATGTCAATGCCTAAATAGGACAGATGTGCACGAGAAAAGAGCAGAAACGAGTGACAGAGGCAGAGAAAGGGAAATATAGAGCGAGAAAGAAAAGCCTTGCAAACATCAAAGGTGACGTTGCTGACGCCATATTGTATTCATCCCCTCTCTTTGACCCTCTCTCTCTCTCTCTGCTTCTTCTCTGCCTCCCTCCATCGGTTCTATCACTATGTCTGGATAGACTGTTTGATCCTGGGGCTCATCCATATAAAGTCATGCAAATATTTAGTGGAAACCAACCAAACGTGCCCAGAGTGCCAGAGGTAAATGGGCAGCATGTTGAAGTGCCACTCTTAGTGAGAGGGTGACAGTCTTACCACATGTCCTAATATGGACACAATGCCATACCATCCTCCATCTTCTTCTCAGCTTATTCTGGGAAATGTGTCTTGGATCTTATCAAATAAACACAGCATCAGAAATATGGACCCATGTTGGGATGCCAACAGTGCATGCACCATATACAGTAAAGCATTTAACCAGGACTGTATCCACTTGTCTGTTGACCAATTTCACCAATTTCACCATGGCACACCAAACTTACCAAAGCCATCGATATATACGTTTTGGTCGACGACCAGGTCTAGAAAACTGTTGCCCTTGGCACAGGAAGTGGTGATCTTCTGCCTGTCACGGTTGATGAAATAGTGTCACGGTTGAAGAAATAAACTGTCACCTTCTCCTCTGACCTAGAGTATGGAAGAGCGAGTAAATGGAGACAGAATGAGACAGAATGAGAGTGCGAG
The DNA here is from genome assembly GCF_021184085.1 of Oncorhynchus gorbuscha. Lineage (NCBI taxonomy): Eukaryota > Metazoa > Chordata > Actinopteri > Salmoniformes > Salmonidae > Oncorhynchus > Oncorhynchus gorbuscha. The sequence goes on from NC_060181.1 coordinate 77,705,011, forward strand.
AGAGAGGTGGGATCATTCAAGTGTATTCAGGTGTATACTGTACATTACTCTTCAGGTGAGCCAAGAATAGAATCATAAAACCTTCACAGGATCAAAACATATTGGACTGCCTTTGAACCCAACTGAAATGAGTTTACATGATGTATGTTAGTGGTGCAAATACATTTAGTTGAAGCCTCAAAAGGACCAAAGTATCCAGGTAATGCTACCCACACACACATCATTCTATTATTTTACAGTTACTCTTTTTCTTAGAAAAACTAAAACATAGTTTCACTGATATGTAGGCTTTTAGTGGATGGTCGACAAACTCTGGTGCCACTTTAGTGCTGTCTGGTCACAGTACCAAGTATCCCCTCGTCTTACTACATCATCTGAAAAAAAGCAACACTGTCTGTTGAGTATCCAACACTGTAGTGGTTTGGTTGCCAGAGCACAGCACCCAAACACCATCAACATAACAGACTTTTACAAGGCAGACTGTTCTGTGTGCTGTGCTGTACTGTGTTGGCCAGAGGCTTTGGTTTATAGAGTTAGACAATAAGAACAACACACTTTCTCTGTTTGTACTCTAACATGCCGAATCACTGCCATGGGGGTTTAAAACCTCTTAAGAATCAGACCCTTTTTTGATATTTTTGCCTAAAATGACATACCCAAATCTAACTGCCTGTAGCTCAGGACCTGAAGCAAGGATATGCATATTCTTAATATCATTTGAAAATAAACACTTTGACGTTTGTGGAAATGTGAAATTAATGTAAGAGAATATAACACATTAGATCTGGTAAAAGATAATACAAAGAAAAAACATATTTGAAATGCTTGAGAAAGGCCTTAACGTATTTTATCATCAAGACTGCCCAGGTGTGCCTAATTGGTTTATTAATACATTTTCAAGTTTATAATTGTGCACGCTCCTCAAACAATAGCATGGTATTCTTTCACTTTAATAGCTACTGTAAAGTGGAAAGTGCAGTTAGATTAGCAAGAATTTAAGCTTTCTGCCCATATCAGATATGTCTATGTCCTGGGAAAAAAATGTTGTTACTTACAACCTAATGCTAATCACATTAGCCTACGTTAGCACAACCGTCCCGCGGGGGGGACACCGATCCCGTAGAGGTTTTAACAGAGGTCAGACGAGAGCTTGATAACTGTCACGTCAGTCAGTGCTCCTCCCCCCTATGCAAACAAACAGTCTTCATTGTAACCAGACAACATGGTTTAGTAAATATAAAATAAATATAAATAAATATATGCCATTTACAACTTTTATGGTTTCATGTGTGCATACATTCTATGTATGGGTGGTCCCGGGGATTGAACCCACTACCCTGGCGTTACAAGCGCCATGCTCTACCAACTGAGCTACAGAAGGACCAAGGTCAAAGGTCAAAGTCAAGGTCAAAGTGTTCATGCTGCTGCCACTAACAATTTAGTTATTAATTTAAATACCAAAGGCTACTACAAGAAATGTGAAATACTAATTAAATATTTCAAATGCAATCAAGGAAGGACTGGTCATCTGGTATTTCAGGCAAATGCCAGATGAGCTGATCCATTTTTAGCCCAGTACAGTAGTTTGCAAAATTAGAATTATCTGACTACAACTTGGGGTCATAATGGGAAAAAAATGGGCCGATGTGTTATAAATGCCAGGGATGATTTATGGTCTAAGTCCACCTCTGAATTAAATACTAAACCAAAAGAGTAAACAGCACATACAAGGGAAGGGAGTGTCCTCAGCACACAGTGGTTTATGGTAATATTTTGCTGCCCTCTTGTGTCTACATGTGAGAAGACAGTTTTGGCATGGAGTCGCCACACCTTCTCCCTGAAGAGTGCACCTGCTCACTCTCTCTAATGAATTAAAGAAATTCAATAAAAATACAATTGTATTGGTTGCATACACTTATTTTGCAGATCCAACAGTGTAGTAACACCTCACAATACAAAACAATACACACAAATTCCCCAAAATAAAAATAAACACATTAAGAAATGTTAGAACGAGCAACATCAGAGTCCGGAATATATATATATACACACTGAGTGTACAAAACATTAGGAACACCTGCTCTTTCCATGACATAGACTGACCAGGTGAATCCAGGTGAAAGATATGATCCCTTATTGAGTCACCTGTTAAATCCACTTCGATCAGTGTAGATGAAGGGGAGGAGACCTTGAGATACGGATTGTGTATATGTCCCATTCAGAGGGTGAATGGACAAGACAGAAGATTTAAGTGCTTTTGAACAGGGTATGGTAGTAGGTGCCAGGCACATCGGTTTGTGTCAATAACTGCAATGCTGCTGGGTTTTTCCACACTCAATAGTTTTCAGTGTGTATGAAGAATGGTCCCCTACCCAACGGACATCCAGCCAAGTGCAGGCCAGTGGTCGCAAACGGATCACGAGAGAGGACAATGGAAGCTGACACGAATTGTGCAACGCAACAGACGGGCACAGTTATTCAACTCGCAGTCGAGTACAACATTGGTGCCCAAATACCTAGGGTATGGAGAACCACATGAGTACATGCATCCATCATGCCACGAGTCAAAATTGCAGGCCGGTGGTGATGAAGGTGTGGGGTGAGTTTTCATGGCACACATTGGGCCCCTTGATAAAAGTAGATCAATGTTTGAATGTCACATGATATCTGAACGTCATTGCCAATCAGATGCATTCCTTCATGGAAGCAGTGTATCCACCTGCAAATAGATTTTTTTCATCAGGATAATACCCATGCCACAAGGCTAGGATTGTCCAGGAATGGTTCCACAAATGCCAATTCAGTTTACTGCAGTGGCCTGCCCAGTCACCAGATCTCAATCCAATTGAGCATCTCTGTGATGAGATGGAACAAGCTATTCGGAGTAGAGATCCACTACCAGCCAACTTGACACAACTGTGGAAACATTGGAATTGACATGGGCCAGTATCCCTGTGGCTCGCTTTCAACACATTGTAGAGTCCAATTGAGGCTGTTCTGAGGGAAAATGGGGGTGCAACTCAATATTAGGAAGTTGGTCATAATGTTTGCACACTCAGTGTGTATAATGTGTATGGACAGTATATGAATAGAAGAGGTGTAGGATGAGCCTTGACAAGATTATGAAGCCGGTAAAACAGTATATAAACATAATTAAAGTGACCGGTGTTCAATGACTATGTACATAGGGCAGCAATCTCTAATATGCAGGGGCGAGTAGAGATTGGATTACCGGCTAGTGACAGTGACTAAGTTTAGGGTAGGTTCCTGGGTGGTGACCGGCTTGTGGTGACTATTTAACAGTCTGATGGCCTGGAGATAGAAGCTGTTTTTCAGTCTCTCTGTTCCTGCTTTGATGCACCTGTACTGCCTATGCCTTCTAAATGGTAACGGTGTGAACAGGCCATGGCTCGGGTGGCAGAGGTCCTTGATAATCTTCTTGGCCTTCCTGTGACACTGGGTGCTGTAGATGTCCAGGTTGGCAGGCAGTGTGCCCCCGGTAATGCGTTGGGCTGATCACACCACCCTCTGGAGAGCCCTGCGGTTGCGGACAGTGCAATTGCCCACAGCCTGACAGGATTCTATCAATGTTGCATCTGTAGAAGTTTGTGAGGGCCTTAGAGGTCAAGACAGACACTGTTGCGCCTTATTTACCACACTGTCTGTGTGGATGGATAATTTCAGGTTGTCAATGATGTGCACACCGAGGAACTTGAAGCTTATCACCCTCTCCACTGTGGCCCCGTCGCTGTGGATGGAGCGTGTTCTCTCTGCTGTCTCCTGAAGTCCACAATCAGCTCCTTCGTTTTGCTGACGTAGGAGTGGTTATTTTCCTGGCACCACTCCACCAGGGCCCTCACCTTCTCCCTGTAGGCTGTCTCGTCATTGTTGGTAATCAGGCCTACCTCTGTTGTCTCACCAGCAAACTTGATGATTGAGTTGGAGATGAGTGAATAATGTAAGAAATAAAACAAAAAACAAACAAAATACTGAAAGTTGGCTAGAAACAAGGTGACCCTTTCTGTCGGCACCATCTTGTCTGGCACTTTCGATGTAAAAGAAATGTCACTGCACTTTGGTTTGTTCTTCAGGACTTTGTTTCTTTCTAGGAACTGGCTATAGGCTGGATGGCCTTATAGGCAAGATAAGGGCTTCGAAACCCAGTAATCACCACCCTTCTAGATGTACAGTCATTTGTGGCTGTGTTCAAGGCCATCCCATTACAGATAAACTTGATCTGAGGAAATTTGAGCTGTTGTTCAGAAACAACTCTGGCTGTTTTAAACTAACTGTCCAGTGAAAATATAACTTATAAAAGTCAATACTCTGTTAACTCATACCCAAATAATGTTGTTGACTTGTGTTTGTGGCCAAAGCATAAATTGGAGAAAAAAAACACCCCACCTCAAACTTGCATCTCAAACAGGCCCGTTCATAAAACGTTAACTATTTCAAAGTAACGGTAGCTGCGTCCCGCACTGTTCTCGGAGTAGTGGGCATGTCTAAAGAAGTGGGTGTATGAAAGCAATTGTGACAAGACCTGAAGATCTGCCACCAGGATAGCCTAATTCGACAAGTTGAATAATGACCTTGCGCACCGTAACCTACACAATTGCAATGGAATGTGATACATTTAAAATGTTTATAACAAATGTTTTTCCACACCCTGAGTGATTTCATGACACCATCATTTTGAGTTTCCCAAACGTCCTCAAGTTCATTTCGATGTGCCTTCCTACACAGTCATGTTTCAATGAATCTCTGCACTAGCTGGCAAGAACTGACAGAAAATCTGACCAATTACATGTGCTTTCGATACACCTACTTTTTTTTTAAAACCCCCATTTCTTTCGATGCACCCAGTCTCTGGCTGTCATATTGGGCTGCAGCTACCCTCTTTTCTGCTATTTCCTCATAGAACATGATGTCATGTTGGCTCATTGGCTGAGCTGGCCAATGAGCTGGCTCTACTTGCATGAATGATATTAATGAGCAGTATAAGCCCACACCATTCTGTTTGTTGGGTATGTCCACACCATTGCAACACATAAAAGCTGCTTTTAGTGTTCAACACTAGCCATAAACCCCAACATATTTCCCTCGAAGAGAAATGTAACAACTATTATCGCATGTCGACTTAAACTGCGCAAAACAATGCACCTGATTCTAATTCGGCATGCGATAATAGTTGTTACATTTCTCTTTTGGGGGGAATATGTTGAGGTTTATGGCTAGTGTTGAACACTTAAGTAATAACGTTGTAGACATACATTTTTCCTATCTTGGTGGCTGTACACAGATGCTCAGTAGCGCTGTATTATCGTCAGAGGCCTGGGTCAGATACGGTGATTTTTAAAATCCTAGATGCTGCGTGAAACGGAACATCACATTTACGTTCGGCATCGTAACAAACCGTGCAAACGTGTAAAAAACGGTCTTTATGCAGACGCAACTGACATGTTGCCACGACGCCAATGTAAAATACCCTCAAGTATAGCCAATCAACAATGAGAAGCAGCTCAGGAGTGTAGAAATGTACCAGGCTAGAGTGGAGTGCAAAACCTTTACCTTACTTGCTGTCCTAAATGGATTACTCCCTCGGAATTGCTCATAGGACAGGTGGGGAGAAATTACACAGAACAATGTAACCCAAACCAGGATTTGTGTGTGTGGGCCTGTGCTTGTGTGTCTTGAGCAGCACTGTGTGAATGGTAGGTTACTAATTAATTTAAAATCCTAGACTCCATGGTTTATTTCTAATACTGGTTGCCTCCCACAAGCACTCTAAAATGTCATTTTAAAAAATTAAGTAGATTCATTATTTTGCATTTCTTAACCTGGTTATTTCTGTAAAATAAAGTGGAACCGTTCATTCAGGCATTGTTTAGGCTCGACCAAGTATCAATGCATAGGCTACAGTAGCTGCCGGCAACAGTCAAGTGATTTTAAAAAATCTAGTTGCCCATCCCTGGCCTATAGAAATGTGTGTAATGTGGTGCATTGTTACATAAACAGATTGAAATCCAACGAACATCACCAGACTACTGCCTTCTGTCACCCCCCGAGAATGCTATTTATGGAACAAAATATTCTGGTTGGAGCAGTTTGGCTCTTGCCCCTCATCTCTTTAATATGTTTCCTGTCTACAATAGGCTTATAGATCTTGTTTTATTCCCCCACACTGGTCTCCGCCCCAAGGTCTCATAATACTCTTAACCAGCCACTGACCATTTCATCAATTTACTGTAGTATTTCAATTAATCCCATCACAAAGCACTCAGTTGACTTAACCATAGACTTGTTAAACTCACTCATGCAGCCTTGGTTTTGTTTAAATTAACAATGAACCCTCAGGTCAATGTATAGGCTACAGTAAGACTCGGCATTAGCAATAGACTTTCGATAGTTGCCCTTAGGCACAGATATAGGATCAGCCTACCCTCTAATCCCAACCTTAATTAGTGGAAACTGATAAATTGACCAGAGATCAGTGTCTAGGGGCAGCTTTATACCTACTGGCTGAATGGAGGTGGGGATGGTAGGGATGAAGGAGGAATAGGGGAGGAGACAATGGGTTAATTAGAAGACTGGGTGGAAGTAAGGAGGGGGAGGAGAGGATGGGTTAATTAGAAGACTGGGTGGAAGTAAGGACAGGGGAGGAGAGGACGGGTTAATTAGAAGACTGGGTGGAAGTAAGGACGGGGGAGGAGAGGACGGGTTAATTAGAAGACTGGGTGGAAGTAAGGACGGGGGAGGAGAGGACGGGTTAATTAGAAGACTGGGTGGAAGTAAGGACGGGGGAGGAGAGGACGGGTTAATTAGAAGACTGGGTGGAAGTAAGGACGGGGGAGGAGAGGACGGGTTAATTAGAAGACTGGGTGGAAGTATGGACGGGGGAGGAGAGGACGGGTTAATTAGAAGACTGGGTGGAAGTAAGGACGGGGAGGAGAGGACGGGTTAATTAGAAGACTGGGTGGAAGTAAGGACGGGGGAGGAGAGGACGGGTTAATTAGAAGACTGGGTGGAAGTAAGGACGGGGGAGGAGAGGACGGGTTAATTAGAAGACTGGGTGGAAGTAAGGACGGGGGAGGAGAGGATGGGTTAATTAGAAGACTGGGTGGAAGTAAGGAAGGGGGAGGAGAGGATGGGTTAATTAGAAGACTGGGTGGAAGTAAGGATGGGGGAGGAGAGTTAATCAAAACTCAGGGACAGATTAGAGTTAGATCATAATCCCCTTCACCATCCCCAATGTCCCAATACTGTATAAACCCTAGAGACTTTAACAGGAACTGCAGCTCAGATGTCTGAAAATGACAGATATACCTTGATGTCTTGTTATTATACAAGATACAATGTTATAGTTGTCTTATACATGCAACAATACATAGAATTCATCATCATAGAAGTATATTGGATAGATGTAGGCTACTGTTTAGGTCTTTTCCAATAAAATGTCACAAGGTGCAGAGCGTACAATTTGCTTCTGGGGGGCAAGGATACCCCCAAGCTCTGCTAAAACCAATGGCTAAGAACATTCCGTGAATTGTTGTGGCATCCACAAGATTGAAATGGAATCAGACTCACCGCATAATTAATAACCTCGCTGTAAGAGCCAGCTCTAGCCTTTTGGTGGCCTAAGCAAGATTTGGTTGGGGGGCCCAGCCACCAAGCAGGCAAACAAATGTAGATGCCCACCTCTTGACAGCAGAGAGAACAATTTAATTTTAAAGTACATTTCCTGCAATTCTACACATTCTGCTCTCGGGTGTAGAGAAAATGTTTCTGTTTTCTTCAGTTAGACATTTTGCCATGGGGTGAACATTTTTGCCATTTTGTAACACATTGCATGCAATTCTACTTATTTTGCAATAGGGCAGAGAGGCATTTTTGCAGTTTTATAGCAAATCTCCTGCAATTCTACACATTTCCAAGACTTATGCCATGTTAATGATATCAGAGTGAGAGTGACTAACAAAATCAAAAGTCCCCCCTGGAGGTCAGTGTCCCTTAGGACTTGTAAGCTGATCTGGCTAATTGAGTGACTGACAAAACAAGAGATGGGCAGCCGGTTTTATATATATATATATGAGAACATTTGCCCACTAGATGTTGATAATGGCTTTACAGTCAGTATTCAGCGTTACAGCGGTGACGTCAAGGTAGACTAGTGCCAAGTGATAAACTGAGCTAGTCTGGCTGCATTTACACAGGCAGCCCAATTCTGATATTTTGCCTACTAATTTGTCTTTTGAACAATCACATCAGATCTTTTCCAGAGCTGGTCTGATTGTTCAAAAGACCGATGGGTGAAAAACACATTCCCTGTGTTAATTAGTGCAGACTAAATGAGTCAGAGACATAGCACAGGCTTAAAGAGTGAAATCAAAGTTTATTGATCACGTACAGAGTTTAGCAGATGTTATAGTGGGTGCTGCGAAATGCTTATGTTACTAGCTCCTAAAAAGGCAGTGCTTAATTTGAGCTAGATCCTGCCAGAACAGGATCAGGCACCTCGCTGTTTTGGATTGTTTTGTTACGAAAACATTTGCTAGGATCTCGTACCTCTCCTAGCATGCCAAATGATTTGCAATGTAAAAAAGACTAATAAAAGCAATTGAGAGTTAATTCAAATTCACTTCTCTGTATTTCTCCTGGCTGCCAACCCTGAAAAACGCAACGTGAGATTCTAGGAATTGATTCAAGTGTTAAGGCTGGTCTGGGTTTATGGTTTGCGCAACATTTTAGCCCAATACTGTGGCGAGGGAGACAAGCATGCCTGTATTTCTCACATAATTCAAACAAGATTCACTTTCTATGATCTCTCGCTGCTCTAATAGACATAAGCCTGCAACTCTCATCTCTCCAGCTTTGCACTTCATCATTTATTTCCTTATGGAATCATAGCCGCGGGAAGGGTGCTGGAGGTGGTGCAGCATCCCTGATAAATATAAATACATTTGCCAAAGTTATAGAATTACTGTTGTCTGTTCAGAAAAAAAATAGAATTCTGAATACTACAACAGGAGTAGGCCTATAATTTAGCCAGTGGTTCATTCGTAAAAAAAAAAAAGATCTAGCTGTGGATTGTTTGTAGGCCAATCACAAGCCATGCCTACAGTCGGGAACACTCATCTGTCAGTGAATAGCATGCAGCCAAAACAGGCCTTTTGTAATATTTCAAATACAATCGTGGGAAAACACAGATTGGAAAGCAAGTGGGTCCTGCTAAAAAGAGAAGACTAATCTGTCTGTACCTTACAAGTTATCAACTCCCAAATAGGCCTATTGAGTGAAAAGCTTTTGGCAGGAGTGCATAGGCCATCGCCGGTGAGTGAGCTGCCCATCATTGGGTGAGCTGCCCATCATTGGGTGAGCTGCCCATCATTGGGTGAGCTGCCCATCATTGGGTGAGCTGCCCATCATTGGGTGAGTCAGTGAAACTGGAAAGCTTGTTTAGGACTAATTTCCTCATATTGTACAATCTTTGTCTTCACACAGTGGCGACCCATATTTAGGGCAGATGGGGCAGATCCCCACCTGCTTTGAGCCCCACATTTGTTTTTGTTTTTTTGGGGAGTGATTTCTTGTTTTCTATGTTATTTTGGCATGAATATGTGTCATAACAGTTTGTAAACAATGTAAAAAAAAAAATATATATAATTGAGTTAATAAAGCTGCATACTGTACAAACAGGGTCTCTTTTTTTTGTTTTCTTGAGTAAGGCAGTTCCAAAATGCAGGTGTTTCAGCCTAGCTCAGTGCTTTCTGTGGTGGTGGTGGTGGGGCAAGCCAGCAGAAAATATGGAGCGTTGCGCCGTGATTGGCTCAGTGTTCTGTCACTCCTAGGAACACTACGTCACAGGTTGTATCCTGTGTTAGTGTTTTCACCATACGGGACTGTTTTGGTTGTTTGTACTTTTGTTATTTTGTTCAGTATTCTGTTGATTTATTAAATATATCATTATGGACTTACCACGCTGCACATTGGTCTGATCCTTGCTACCCCTCCTCTGAAGAAGAGGAATTCTGTTACAATAGATTGAATATGGATTTATTGATCTCAGATTGTCAGTTTGTCATTATCAACGTAGCCTCTCATTTCGATCATGTGAGGTTTTCAAATATTTCTGCTAAAGTCTTCAGTCATCTAAAATGACGTAGAATTGCATGAAATGCGTTTATAAAAGCCACATTTCTCACAGACCTTAGGCTACAAAAATGTTTCCCCATGTGTGCAACTTCTGCAAGCACCTCAGCTCTACTGCTCTACGCCAGTAGCAAAAGTGATGATATTGCATGCAATGCTTTATTATAAAGGTGATTTGTTTTCATGTGTTCCACTACCTCAGAGGCCCCCAGGCAACACCCCCAGGTACCCCATCCACGGTTCACTTGTTCCAGCACCTTCCAATTTCTAAAATAAGCACCGCAATGCAGTATGATGTCAAACAGTGCAAAAATAAAAATGTATAAAGCCAAATCAAGGAATGTCACCTCATAAGGCGTTGGTAATGGAGTGTGAAGTAACCACATCAGTAGGTAGGCTAGGTATGACTCATCAACACAGCATGGGGGCAGTTACGATGTGGTGATAGTGTGAGGGACAGTCAGAGAACAGTGACTAAGTAATAATGAGAATGTGTAGCCTACATGTGTGACTACAGTCGTGGCCAAAGGTTTTGAGAATGACACAAATATTAATTTTCACAAAGTCTGCTGCCTCAGTTTGTATGATGGCAATTTGCATATAGTCCACAATGTTATGAAGAGTGATCAGATTAATTGCAAAGTCCCCCTTTGCCATGCAAATGAACTGAATCCCTGAACTGAATCAGCCCTGTCACAAAAGGACCAGCTAACATCATGTCAGTGATTCTCTCGTTAACACAGGTGTGAGTGTTGACGAGGACAAGGCTGGAGATCACTCTGTCATGCTGATTGAGTTCGAATAACAGACTGGAAGCTTCAAAAGGAGGGCGGTGCTTGGAATCATTGTTCTTCCTCTGTCAACCGTGGCTACCTGCAAGGAAACACATGCCGTAATAATTCCTTTGCGCAAAAAGGGCTTCACAGGCAAGGATATTGCTGAAGTAAGATTGCATCTATATCAACCATTTATCAGAAAATCAAGAACATCAAGGAGAGAGGTTCAATTGTTGTGAAGAAGGCTTCAGGGCGCCCAAAAAAGTCCAGCAAGCGTCACCACCGTCTCCTAAAATTGATTCAGCTGCGGGATCGGGGAACCACCAGTACAGAGCTTGCGCAGGAATGGCAGCAGGCAGGTGTGAGTGCATCTGCGTGCACAGTGAGGCGAATACTTTTCGAGGATGGCCTGTTGTCAAGAAGGGCAGCAAAGAAGCCACTTCTCTCCAGGAAAAACATGAGGAACAGACTGATATTCTGCAAAAAGTACAGGGATTGGACTGCTGAGGACTGAGGTAAAATCATTTTCTCTGAATCCCCTTTCTGATTGTTTGGGGCATCCGGAAAAAAACTTGTCCGGAGAAGACAAGGTGAGCGCTACCATCAGTCCTGTGTCAAATCAAATCAAATGTATCTGTCACATACAAATGGTTAGCAGATGTTAATGCTAGTGTAGCGAAATGCTTGTGCTTCTAGTTCCGACAATGCAGTAATAACCAATGAGAAATCTAACCTAACAATTCCAAAACTACTACCTTATACACACAAGTGTAAAGGGATAAATAATATGTACATAAAGATATATGAATGAGTGATGGTACAGAACGGCATAGGCAAGATGCAGTAGATGGTATCGAGTACAGTATATACATATGAGATGAGTAATGTAGGGTATGTAAACAAAGTGGCATAGTATAAAGTGGCTAGTGATACATGTATTACATAAAGATGCAGTAGATGATACAGAGTACAGTATATACATATGAGATGAGTAATGTAGGGTATGTAAACATTACATTAAGTAGCATTGTTTAAAGTGGCTAGTGATATATTTTCCATCAATTTCCATCAATTCCCATTATTAAAGTGGCTGGAGTTGAGTCAGTGTGTTGGCAGCAGCCACTCAATGTTAGTGGTGACTGTTTAACAGTCTGATGGCCTTGAGATAGAAGCTGTTTTTCAGTCTCTCGGTCCCTGCTTTGATGCACCTGTACTGACCTCGCCTTCTGGATGATACATTTACATTTACATTTAGGTCATAGTGGGGTGAACAGGCAGTGGCTCGGGTGGTTGTTGTCCTTGATGATCTTTATGGCCTTCCTGTGACATCGGGTGGTGTAGGTGTCCTGGAGGGCAGGTAGTTTGCCCCCGGTGATGCGTTGTGCAGACCTCACTACCCTCTGGAGAGCCTTACGGTTGTGGGCGGAGCAGTTGCCGTACCAGGCAGTGATACAGCCCGATAGGATGCTCTCGATTGTGCATCTGTAGAAGTTTGAGTGCTTTTGGTGACAAGCCAAATTTCTTCAGCCTCCTGAGGTTGAAGAGGTGCTGCTGTGCCTTCTTCACAACGCTGTCTGTGTGGGTGGACCAATTCAGTTTGTCTGTGATGTGTATGCCGAGGAACTTAACTTACTACCCTCCCCACTACTGTCCCATCAATGTGGATAGGAGAGTGCTCCCTCTGCTGTTTCCTGAAGTCCACAATCATCTCCTTCGTTTTGTTGACGTTGAGTGTGAGGTTATTTTCCTGACACCACACTCCAAGGGCCCTCACCTCCAGTCCTGTGTCATGCCAACAGTAAAGCATCCTGAGACCATTCATGTGTGGGGCTGCTTCTCCGCCAAGGGAGTGGGCTCACTCACAATTTTGCCCAAGAACACAGCCATGAATAAAGAATGGTACCAACACATCCTCCGAGAGAAACTTCTCCCAACCATCAAGGAACAGTTTGGTGACGAACAATGCCTTTTCCAGCATGATGGAGCACCTTGCCATAAGGCAAAAGTGATAACTAAGTGTCTCGGGGAACAAAACATCAATATTTTGGGTCCATGGCCAGGAAACTCCCCAGACCTTAATCCCATTGAGAACTTGTGGTCAATCCTCAAGAGGAGGAAGGACAAACAAAACCCCACAAATTCTGACAATCTTGAAGCATTGATTAGCTTACCACTATGCATCCCACTGTTGGCTTGCTTCTGAAGCTAAGCAGGGTTGGTCCTGGTCAGTCCCTGGATGGGGAAACCAGATACTGCTGGAAGTAGTGTTGGAGGGACAGTCGGAGGCACTCTTACCTCGTCTAAAAATAAAAAACCTAGGGCAGTGATTGGGGACATTGCCCTGTGTAGGGTGCTGTCTTTTGGATGGGTTGTTAAATGGGTGTCCTGACTCTCTGAGGTCATTAAAGATCCCATGGCACTTATTGTAAGAGGGGTGTTAACCCTGGTGTCCTGGCTAAATTCCCAAGCTGTCCCTCATGCCATCACGGTCACCTAATCATCCCCAGCTTACAATTGGCTCATTCATCCCCTGTAACTATTGCCCAGGTCATTGCTGTAAATGAGAATGTGTTCTCAGTCAACCTACCTGGTAAAATAACAGTATAAAAATAGAATTATGCAAGAATGGGCTGCCATCAGTCAGGATGTGGCCCAGAAGTTAATTGACAGCATGCCAGGGCGGCTTGCAGAGGTCTTGAAAAAGAAGGGTGAACACTGCAAATATTGACTCTTTGCATCAACTTCATGTAATTGTCAATAAAAGCCTTTGACACTTGTGAAATACTTGTAATTATACTTCAGTATTCCATAGTAACATCTGACGAACATTTCTAAAGACACTGAAGCAGCAAACTTTAACACAAATATGAATTTCCACATTCTCAAACATTTTGACCACGACTGTAGGAGAAGAAAGTGTGTGTAGACCGGGACATGTTTGATCAAGTGCATGAAATGTAGGCTTATTATATTCTTAGAAAAGTATGAGTTGGCCTAGGTCCATAGAGAAGACAGGTTTAGGAACCACAGGTGTCACAACAAATTGCAGTCATATTTTGTCATCATTAGGATGTTCATAATCAGTGAGTCAAATTTTCTGCTCACACAAGCTGGTAATGCAGTACAGTACTCATAGAAGAAAGCAATATGTCAGTGAATAAATTGGTAGGTCTTATGTTTCTGAAGTGTCATCCTCACAAGCAAATCTTGGAAGTCAGTCATATGTCATGCCTGGAACTGGTCTAGTCTGTAAACTACAGTATGTGGATGATGTAACTCACAAAATGAAGGCTATATTTAATTAGACCTTAAATAAAAATATAAAAGATAATGACATTTTAGCCCCTGAAAAAAATATATTCAAAGAAACAACACTACCTTGAAATGATATACTGATCTCAACACTTAACCTGTATAAAATAATTACTATTTTCAGAAATATTTTATATTGGCTGTAGTCTAGTCCATCTTTCTATGGGTTACCTTCAGGTTATTGTAGGATATCTTGAAGTTGACTCTTTTGTTATATTTACGTTTGTGTGTGTGTTTGTTAATGGGGTGATTGGTGGCTAATCGGGTACGTGTATTCCTCTCTCAACTCAGTTTGAAGGGAGCGTGTCTGAATTTCGCGGCACACGTTATGCCCCCGGCTCAACCACGCCTCGCGTCGCACGGTAAAGTTCGACGGCCATATTGACTGTCTACACCTCCTCTCTTGCCCGGCGGTGACACTGGCTCAGTCGCTTCATACATCACACTCCATACCAAGGCTGAGAAACAGCGGAGTGTCTAACGGTAAAAAAATCGATCTATTTTGGTCGCGTTGGATATATAAAGTAGACTACCCTGTGGGCCCAGGAGAGGCAGTTTACCTTTTTCTGAACGCAGTCCATCTACTGAGGTGAGTTTTTACTGGGTGTATTTATTCGCTGGTGGCTCCTAAACAGCTCAGAATGAAGAGGATTTGCCCTGTGCTTGACGGTGGCTGTTTGTCGTCGTTACGCAGGCTTGTTGCCTACCTAAGTATAGTCTACGTGCGCTCTATATGCATATTGATATTAATCCCATTTGTTTGTTGTAAATATTTGGTATCATGTTCCACGTTTTATTCAAGGGCATTACTGTGGTCCATCGACAATAGAACAACATTTTAAGCGCTAAACATTTCAAAAGTTATCTAATTAGATTCATGACTAGTGTTGCACCCTTAGGCTACTGTGAATCAACATTAAGCTAATTGGAAACTTCATACACTTTAAAACGTTACATTTAATTCATTGTACTGGCATAGATAAGGAGTTAAGTGTTTATTTAGAAATATATAAAATTTTAGAATTTATGAGATTCATGGACATGCTCCCCATTGTGGCATAGTCGAAACAACGTTGTGCAACTTTGTTGCAAGTGATTATATGCAGCATTTGTAAAAGCTGTTTCTTTTTGCACTCTTGCGACCAGGGTCCTCAAAATAGCTTGCCAGTGGAGTGTTTTTAGATTTATTTTTGTGTTAGTAACTTAATTCAAATTTCACTTGTCTCCTCAAGCAGGGTTGCCAGGTTAATCTAAAATGTCTAGCCCAATGACCATTCAAAACCGTCCCAAAAGGTCTGAAAACTAGACCATTTATGAATTTTTTCACATCAAAGAGGCGTTGCCATATTTACACAATAAACCCTTTTTCCATAGAGTTA
This sequence comes from Oncorhynchus gorbuscha, assembly GCF_021184085.1. Lineage (NCBI taxonomy): Eukaryota > Metazoa > Chordata > Actinopteri > Salmoniformes > Salmonidae > Oncorhynchus > Oncorhynchus gorbuscha. The sequence goes on from NC_060181.1 coordinate 77,720,624, forward strand.
TCGAGACCAATAAGAAGGAATATAATAGTAACTTGGGTTTAAAGCTAAATTTGGGTTTCAAAATTATAATTATTGCAAGCTATGACATGACATAACAAAGGAATTTGAATATGTGGCAAGAGAAGAGAATTCGCCCTTATTAACCTCACCAGATCATTTGCACAAGGGGGTATGGTATATGGCTAATATCGCACAGCTAAGGGCTGTTCTTATGCATGATGCAACGTGGAGTGCCTGGATACAGCTGTTAGTCGTGGTATAATGGCCATACATCACAAACCCCTGGGGTACCTTATTGCTATTATAAAATGGTGACCAATGTAATTAGAACAGTAAAAAGTTATGTTTAATCATACCCATGGTATATGGTCTGACATACCACATCTTTCAACCAGTCAGCATTCAGGGCTCGAACCAGGTTTATAATTGTAAATAAATCCCCTTTGCGCATGTGCATAACTGTAGATACATCTGACAGGAGAGTTGGACAGAGGATCTCAATCTCTGAGCAAGGAAAACTTGGTTAAACAAGGCCTACATCTACATTTACATTTAAGTCATTTAGCAGACGCTCTTATCCAGAGCGACTTACAAATTGGTGCATTCACCTTATGACATCCAGTGGAACAGTCACTTTACAATAGTGCATCTAAATCTTAAAGGGGGGGTGGGGTGAGAAGGATTACTTATCCTATCCTAGGTATTCCTTAAAGAGGTGGGGTTTCAGGTGTCTCCGGAAGGTGGTGATTGACTCCGCTGTCCTGGCGTCGTGAGGGAGTTTGTTCCACCATTGGGGGGCCAGAGCAGTGAACAGTTTAGACTGGGCTGAGCGGGAACTGTACTTCCTCAGTGGTAGGGAGGCGAGCAGGCCAGAGGTGGATGAACGCAGTGCCCTTGTTTGGGTGTAGGGCCTGATCAGAGCCTGGAGGTACTGAGGTGCCGTTCCCCTCACAGCTCCGTAGGCAAGCACCATGGTCTTGTAGCGGATGCGAGCTTCAACATTTCAGTTAGCCTAGACAAGATGTAGGTGTAACAGTATAGACTTTACGCTCTGCACACGTCAACAGTCACCCTCGAAGCACTGTTACCCATCGCTCCACAAAAGCTGCGGCCCTTGCAGAGCAAGGGGAACCACTACTTCAAGGTCTTAGAGCGAGTGAAGTCACCGATTGAAACGCCACTAGCGCGCACCACCGCTAACTAGCTAGCCATTTCACATCGGCTACATAGGCATGATGAAAACTGAACAATTTAACAGCTTGCTTAGTTCAAATTAACTGACTAATTTATTCAACATGAATAACGAGGCGATTAAGAGGTAAGAAGTGTTTGTTTCCCAATAGCCTGCTGGAATAGGCTACTTGAGGATGGGGTCATTTCAATGACTGAAATAAATATTAATAATATGTATATGAACTGAATATGCTTGTCAACAGCCAGTGTTTAAATATTAGAATTTGTTTTACCTGTAGCACAATCTGACTGCTATTACCGTCAATCTAATGCATTCTAACAAATGCAATAGAGCTTTGATAATTTCCAATTTAATTAACCAAACATGTCCATTAATAATTGCATAATAACACAAGGCTACAACAACAATAAACTGAAGTTTCATTGCACAAATTGATTTGCAATGACTCCAGTGATATAGTCATTTCATATTTATTGCATAAAATTGTAGCCGACAATGGCATATACATTAATTGGCTACTTGATGACAGACAGAGGCAAATGTATCATTCCTCAGATTTTGCCTACTGTCAGTTTCATTGAGGACTTTCTCCATAAAAAGAGCCACATGAGGAAGTTCCATAACCTCCATTTCAAAATTCCCCAATATCCAAGAGCTAAGCCTGCATAAGCACTTCGCTTGATACCGTTTTCTTTCAGCATTAAACATTAGACTGCACTTTAAACCAACTACGGCCGACTTCATCTAGTGTGCCCAAAGTATTTTTCCAGTGCTTTGTCTCCATTATTTCTTGATGAGAATCAGTTTTAGCATATTCATGTTTTATGTTTAAAGAGTTGGAAATTGGTGTCTCCATAATGACAATCTAAATAGCCTACATACAACTGGCAATGGCTGTTCTAACTTGTATGGCTCCCTGGGTGCCCCCCCTTCAAATTCTGAAGTAATTGTAATTTTTATTCAGACATTTGGAACAACACAAATAATCAAAACATTTACAACTATATAAAAATATATACAAAAATAAGCAAAGACACATAGAAACAAATTGTAGTAATAAATGATTACACTATTACCCTATTGCTAACAAAAACCACACAAATAAAACTAAATTGCACAAATCTTATCACACAAATAGAAAAACACACTTATAAAGAAGAGAACCTGATTATTACACTACTGCACTTCAAACAAGAAACACACAACTATATTGCACAACTTATTGCTTTAGTACTGTACAAAGTTAGAGGTGTGCTATTTGATAGATTCTCCCCCTACCTCGGGCTTCCAGTTGGGAGACCTGAGGTCAACCTACCCCTGCCCCCTCCCCATCTCGTACTTCTGAGTGGCAGACCTTCCCAGCGAGCCCACTCCGACAAGGTTAATTGACCTGCATTCCCAAACAGTGACATGATATCAAAGGAGCGATAGAAAACCGACCACGCAAAAGTCACCTTTCGGAATATATATATATGTCTAAATCCGTCACTGTCATCTGGTAATAAGTTGTCACAACATGCATGCGTGCTGCTCTCTCTCTCTCACACACACACACACACACACACACACACACACACACACACACACACACACACACACACACACACACACACACACACACACACACACACACACACACACACACACACACACACACACACACACACACACACACACACACACACACCTCCGGCCCGACCCACCACTCACAAATGTGAGAGTACAGACATGCTACTGTAAATATACACATTCCTGAGAATATGGCAACTATCTATCAGAAACAACACTACTACCTCGGACCATGATTCTATCAGAAGCAACACTACTACCTCGGACCTAATGACATTAACATACACTGCTCAAAAAAATAAAGGGAACACTGAAATCACACATCCTAGATCTGAATGAATTAAATATTCTTATTAAATACTTTTTTCTTTACATAGTTGAATGTCCTGACAACAAAATCACAAAAAAATTATCAGTGGAAATCAAATTTATCAACCTATGGAGGTCTGGATTTGGAGTCACACTCAAAATTAAAATGGAAAACCACACTACAGGCTGATATAACTTTGATGTAATGTCCTTTAAAACAAGTCAAAATGAGGCTCAGTAGTGTGTGTGGCCTCCACGTGCCTGTATGACCTCCCTACAACGCCTGGGTATGCTCCTGATGAGGTGGATGGTCTCCTGAGGGATCTCCTCCCAGACCTGGACTAAAGCATCCGCCAACTCCTGGACAGTCTGTGGTGCAACGTGGCGTCGGTGGATGGAGCGAGACATGATGTCCCAGATGTGCTCAATTGAATTCAGGTCTGGGGAACGGGCGGGCCAGTCCATAGCATCAATGCCTTCCTCTTGCAGGAACTGCTGACACACTCCAGCCACATGAGGTCGAGCATTGTCTTGCATTAGGAGGAACCCAGGGCCAACCGCACCAGCATATGGTCTCACAAGGGGTCTGAAGAGGTCATCTCGGTACCTAATGGCAGTCAGGCTACCTCTGGCGAGCACATGGATGGCTGTGCGGCCTCCCAAAGAAATGCCACCCCACACCATGACTGACCCACCTCCAAACCGGTCATGCTGGAGGATGTTGCAGGCAGCAGAACGTTCTACACGGTGTCTCCAGACTCTGTCACATGTGCTCAGTGTGAACCTGCTTTCATCTGTGAAGAGCACAGGGCGCCAGTGGCGAATTTGCCAATCTTGGTGTTCTCTGACAAATGCCAAACGTCCTGCACGGTGTTGGGCTGTAAGCACAACCCCCACCTGTGGACTTCGGGCCCTCATACCACCCCTATGGAGTCTGTTTCTGACCATTTGAGCAGACACATGCACATTTGTGGCCTGCTGGAGGTCATTTTGCAGGGCTCTGGCAGTGCTCCTCCTTGCACAAAGGGGGAGGTAGCGATCCTGCTGCTGGGTTGTTGCCCTCCTACAGCCTCCTCCACATCTCCTGATGTACTGGCCTGTCTCCTGGTAGCGCCTCCATGCTCTGGACACTACGCTGACAGACACAGCAAACCTTCTTGCCACAGCTCGCATTGATGTGCCATCCTGGATGAGCTGCACTACCTGAGCCACTTGTGTGGGTTGTAGACTCCGTCTCATGCTACCACTAGAGTGAAAGCACCGCCATCATTCCAAAGTGACCAAAACATCAGCCAGGAAGCATAGGAACTGAGAAGTGGTCTGTGGTCACCACCTGCAGAACCACTCCTTTATTGGGTGTGTCTTGCTAATTGCCTATTTCCACCTGTTGCCTATTCCATTTGCACAACAGCATGTGAAATGTATTGTCAATCAGTGTTGCTTCCTAAGTGGACAGTTTGATTTCACAGAAGTGTGATTGAATTGGAGTTACATTGTGTTGTTTAAGTGTTCACTTTATTTTTTTGAGCAGTGTATATTGCTAAGAATGTGAGCTTAGGGGGATTCCCCAAGTGGGTCGCAAACCCAGGCCACTAGCACCAATGACAAACACCTTAACCACTGCCCCAGTAAGGGATATCTCTAGGGCATGTGCTAATTGGGCCAGTACAGTTATGCCTTGTCCAGAAGAAACCGTAAACCCTCCTCCCTAGGCAATTGTGTAGATCTGAAACAACTTGATAGGGGTAAGCAATAGGGTGAAGGCACTTGAATGTCAGCTCTGTTAAAGGTACACTTAAGAAAAACGATTATTGATCATAGTGATCACTTTAACCATATCTAGTTACTTTAACCATATCTACATGTACATACTACCTCAATCAGCCTGACTAACCAGTCTGTATGTAGCCTCGCTACTTTTATAGCCTCGCTACTTTAGTCTTGTCTTTTTACTGTTTTATTTCTTTACTTATTGTTTATCTAATACCCTTTTTGCACTATTGGTTAGAGCCTGTAAGTAAGCATTTTCACTGTAAGGTCTACACCTTTTGTATTCGGCGCATGTGACAAATAAACTTTGATTTGATTCAGGAGTATCCTTAAAACAGGTTAATATGCCCCATCAACATTAGATAACTAAGCCCTTACATCAATGACGAGAAAATATTCAAATCAACTAAATGATAATGGACATGGTGGCATAGCAGCAATATGTGAACCAAGAGGACATGTTGAATACTGTGTAAATGAACATGCACAATGTAATAATGTATGTCAAAGTGTGTTAAATATATAAGTTGAAAACACTGTTAAAAGCACTGTGTATGTGAGTATCCTTGCCAACAGACAACAATAGCTGTGAATGGAGCAGTGGTTAGCCAATCAGGGTCTTTCTTGATGGGCTTGGCAAAAGTAACAAGGTTTGATGTGTAATCTATTTTGGAGGGGTGAACTTTTCTTTGGAACCATCAGGCGAGGTTATGACAGAGATCGTACACAGTGTCACTCTTGTGAGCCTTTCACCCAACTCTCTGGAAATTGTAATGCGCCCATAAGGAGAGCCTAGTACAGTTTGTTGTTGTAGTGGGTTCTACATCTCCTTTGTTTGTATACCCTCTGTAGTATCACTCACACCACAACTAGAGATGTGGCCATCAGATCTGTAAACACACACGCACACCCCGCAAACCCATTGGGCCATGTGTTCAGCAGGCCTTCTCCACTCGCTTGTACCACTGCAGTGAAAGTTTGAAATGAATGGAACAGGGGAATGGAGAGGAGGGAAACAGGATTTGTGAGGAGTACACTGACAGGGTGTGGAAAAGGCTTGTCACTTAGATGCCTGTAACGGGTTTTATGAGAGCTATAAGCCATGTCCTGTTAAAAGCTACTGCGTCAGAGAGAGCGAAAGAAAAATACAAAGGGAGAGAGATGAAAGAGTAATGTGGAGAGCAGAGCCTGTTACTTTCTGCATGAATGGTGACCTGGAAGCTGTATCCGTTTGAGAGTGACGCTCATGATTTGGTGAATGGAGGGGTCAGGTAACACACACACACACACTGCAGACCGGATTATAGCTTTTCTCTGCCTAAAAGTGAAAGTATTTGGCACCGGATGCTAATTAATTACCTCACAAAGTCGCAGGTTAAGTAAGGCTGCTCTGAGGTGGGCGGGGAAATCATAGGTCATCTTTCTCCCAAAGACCCACCGGAGGTCCTTTATAGAGACTAATATAGCTAGACTATATAGAAACCAGTCCTGCTCTAGGGAGGAAATCTAAGCACCTGTGTCACGTTGAGGACGGTAATAGATATGATTGCTTCCTCTACATGTTAGAGAGGCATGTCTGGCCTGACATATTTCTATCTCAGCGTACCACAACGTTGTGCCCTACTAAACGCAGGGAGTCCAGGGACTTGACTACACCCTATAATTTATGAGGGAGATAAAAGGGAGATTAAAAAGTAGAGGAATAGCATGAAATGTCTATTTGGACTCAATACCTTATCTAAAATAGTTCATGTGTCCTTCAAAAGGGTAATTATTACTCTGAAGTTAAATAAAGGTTATTCTTTCTTCCTTCGTGCTCAATTAGGGAGAAAGTTTAAGTTAGGAAGCAATGTGTAGCTTCTGCCCCTTCTTCCTCCATAATTCTCTAATGATTCTTTCCACTCTTTTATCTCCTCTGTACCAGGTAAGTGGGGCAGGCTCAGCTTGGGTTCTCTACCTCCCCTATCACACTGCAGTATATCTGTTCCCCCAGTCTCTGCTAGGGAGAGAGAGAGGTAAAGGTAGAGTCAGATTACCGTTCCTCAGTAAGCCTGCTCCTCATTTCCTGCTTAGTTCTGCAGCCCTGCCTGCCTGGCTGGCTGCTATCACATCTCTCGGGGCTGACTTTCATTACTTCATTAGCAGAGCCTATTTCTGGCCTTTGCCATCTCAGGGCTCTGTCACCACAGGGACTACTTCAAGGCCTACCTACCGCTGGCGCTTGAGCCCTCCCCCTCCCTCCCACCATGTACGTTCCCCCCCATTTTCTCTTTTCACTGTTTGCAGTTGTTGTTCAGGAGCCAGCATATGTTTCCAGTTGGGAAGTGTAGTAACCACTACAACTGCCTCAATACAAAATAAGTTGAAATGTGATGTCACAACTTTCAGAGCTGTTTACGTGTTGCTGTGCGTTTTGTTGCCAACCTCACTTTGCTACCTGACAACTTTACGGTTTTTACTTTTTAATTACCGTTTATATTTTTAGTTTTTCCCTCATTCAACTTTTTTTTCATTCAACTTTTTCACTCCGGACGATTTATCAGGACGTGGTTCGTCAGGAACTCCAACAACCGAAGCTAAGTAGTAACATTAACATGATGCCTTCTAATTGCAGTCGCTGTACTCATAATATACAGGAGAACGATCACCTTACGGTGAGGATAGCTGTGCTGCAAGCCCAGCTTCAGACGCAATCGTTAGGCAAGGGAAATTTCAGTGTAGGAAAGGATGAAACGGTGTCTGTGCCACCAGTAAGTACAGATAGTAACGTTAGTATAAATCCCCTTGCACGGTCCCCGCAGCCGGACAACGTTCTCATGGCTTCTGGAGGAAAATGCTGTAGGAATACTCAACCGGTGTCGCTCATTTATCCGACAAACTTTCAACCGGTTTTCCCCATTAAGCAGCGAGTCGGAGTCTGAGGCCGAGCCTTCTCGGTGTATGTGACAAATAAAATTTGATTTGATTTTTCTCTGGTCTCTACTCCTCCCGTTACAGGGTCTGAGACGCCGAAGCTTCCCACCATTAGCTCTGACAAATTGAAAACCCTAGTCATATGCGGCTCCATTACCCGCAGTATTAGACTTAAAATGAATCATCTAGCGATCATACGCTGTTTACCAGGGGGCAGGGCTATCGAAGTTAAGGCTAATCTGAAGATGCTGCTGGCTAAGGCTAAAACTGGCGAGTGTAGAGAGTATAGGGATATTGTTATCCACGTCGGCACCAACGATGTTAGGATGAAACACTCAGAGATCACCAAGCGCAACAGCTTCAGCGTGTAAATCAGCTCGAAAGATGTTGGCATCGAGTAATTGTCTCTGGCCCCCTCCCAGTTAGGGGGAGTGATGTGCTCTACAGCAGAATCTCACAACTCAATCGCTGGTTGAAAAACAATTTCTGCCCCTCCCAAAAGATATATTTTTTTGATAATTGGGACTCACCCACAAACAGGACCAAGCCTGGCCTTCTGAGGAGTGACGGACTCCATCCGAGCTGGAGGGGTGCTCTCATCTTATCTACCAACAAACAGGGCTCTAACTCCTCTAGCTCTACAATGAAATAGGGTGCAGGCCAGGCAGCAGGCTGTTAGCCAGCCTGCCAGCTTAGTGGAGTCTGCCACTAGCACAGTGAGTGTAGTCAGCTCAGCTATCCCCATTGAGACCATGTCTGTGCCTCAATTTAGGTTGGGCAAAACTAAACATGGTAGTGTTTGCTCTAGCAATCTCACTGGAATAAAGACCTCCATTCCTGTCATTATTGAAAGAGATCGTGATACCTCATCTCAAAATAGGGCTACTTAATGTTAGATCCCTCACTTCAAAGGCAGTTATAGTCAATGAACTAATCACTGATCATAATCTTGATGTGATTGGCCTGACTGAAACATGGCTTAAGCCTGATGAATTTACTGTGTTAAATGAGGCCTCACCTCCTGGTTACACTAGTGACCATTTCCCGCAAAGGCAGAGGTGTTGCTAACATTTACGATAGCAAATTTCAATTTACAAAAAAAGACGTCTTTGTCATAGCAGATAATATTCAAAGTTTTGGTGAATTTAATATTCACATGGAAAAGTCCACAGACCCACTCCAAAAGGCTTTCGGAGCCATCATCAACTCAATGGGTTTTTGTCCAACATGTCTCTGGACCTACTCACTGTCCCAGTCATTCTCTGGACCTGGTTTTGTCCCATGAAATAAATGTTGTGGCTCTTAATGTTTTTCCTCATAATCCTGGACTATCGGACCACCATTTTATTACGTTTGCAATCGCAACAGATAATCTGCTCAGACCCCAACTAAGGAGCATCAAAAGTCGTGCTATAACTTCTCAGACAACACAAAGATTCCTTGATGCCCTTCCAGACTCCCTCTGCCTACCCAAGGATGTCAGAGGACAAAATTAACCACCTAACTGAGGAACTCAATTTAACCTTGTGCAATACCCTAGATGCAGTTGCACCCCTAAAAACTAAAAACATTTGTCATAAGAAACTAGCTCCCTGGTATACAGAAAATGCCCGAGCTCTGAAGCAAGCTTCCAGAAAATTGGAACGGAAATGGTGCCACACCAAACTGGAAGTCTTCCGACTAGTTTAGAAAGACAGTACCGTGCAGTATCGAAGAGCCCTCACTGCTGTTCGATCATCCTATTTTTCCAATTTAATTGAGGAAAATAAGAACAATCCAAAATGTATTTGTGAGACTGTCGCAAAGCTAACTAAAAAGCAGCATTCCCCAAGAGACGATGGCTTTCACTTCAGTTGTAATAAATTCATGAACTTCTTTGAGGAAAAGATCATGATCATTTGAAAGCAAATTACGGACTCTTTTAAATCTGCATATTCATCCAAAGCTCAGTTGTCCTGAGTCTGTACAACTCTGCCAGGACCTAGGATCAAGAGAGACACTCAAGTGTTTTAGTACTACAGTGCCTTGCGAAAGTATTCGGCCCCCTTGAACTTTGCGACCTTTTGCCACATTTCAGGCTTCAAACAAAGATATAAAACTGTCATTTTTGTGAAGAATCAACAACAAGTGGGACACAATCATGAAGTGGAACGACATTTATTGGATATTTCAAACTTTTTTAACAAATCAAAAACTGAAAAATTGGGCGTGCAAAATTATTCAGTCCCTTTACTTTCAGTGCAGCAAACTCTCTCCAGAAGTTCAGTGAGGATCTCTGAATGATCCAATGTTGACCTAAATGACTAATGATGATAAATACAATCCACCTGTGTGTAATAAAGTCTCCGTATAAATGCACCTGCACTGTGATAGTCTCAGAGGTCCGTTAAAAGCGCAGAGAGCATCATGAAGAACAAGCAACGCACCAGGCAGGTCCGAGATACTGTTGTGTTTAAAGCCGGATTTGGATACAAAAAGATTTCCCAAGCTTTAAACATCCCAAGGAGCACTGTTCAAGCGATAATATTTAAATGGAGTATTAGAACACTGCAAATCTACCAAGACCTGGCCTTCCCTCAACTTTCAGCTCATACAAGGAGAAGACTGATCAGAGATGCAGCCAAGAGGCCCATGATCACTCTGGATGAACTGCAGAGATCTACAGCTGAGGTGGGAGACTCTGTCCATAGGACAACAATCAGTCGTATATTGCACAAATATGGCCTTTATGGAAGAGTGGCAAGAAGAAAGCCATTTCTTAAAGATATCCATAAAAAGTGTTGTTTAAAGTTTGCCACAAGCCACCTGGGAGACAAACCAAACATGTGGAAGAAGGTGCTCTGGTCAGATGAAACCAAAATTGAACTTTTTGGCAACAATGCAAAACGTTATGTTTGGCTTAAAAGCAACACAGCTCATACCCTGAACACACCATCACCACTGTCAAACGTGGTGGCAGCATCATGGTGTGGGCCTGCTTTTCTTCAGCAGGAACAGGGAAGATGGTTAAAATTGATGGGAAGATGGATGGAGCCAAATACAGGACCATTCTGGAAGAGAACCTGATGGAGTCTGCAAAAGACCTGAGACTGGGATGGAGATTTGTCTTCCAATAAGACAATGATCCAAAACATAAAGCAAAATCTACAATGGAATGGTTCAAAAATAAACATATCCAGGTGTTAGAATGGCCAAGTCAAAGTCCAGACCTGAATCCAATCGAGAATCTGTGGAAAGAACTGAAAACTGCTGTTCACAAATGCTCTCCATCCAACCTCACTGAGCTCGAGCTGTTTTGCAAGGAGGAATGGGGAAAGAAATTCAGTCTCTCGATGTGCAAAACTGATAGACATACCCCAAGCGACTTACAGCTGTAATTGCAGCAAAAGGTGGCGCTACAAAGTATTAACTTAAGGGGGCCGAATACTTTCGCAAGGCACTGTATATCTCTCAACACAATGATGAAAATAATCATGGCCTCTAAACCTTCAAGCTGCATACTGGACCCTATTCCATCTAAACTACTGAAAGAGCTGCTTCCTGTGCTTGGCCCTCCTATGCTGAACATAATAAACAGCAGTCTATCCACTTGATGTGTACCAAACTCACTAAAAGTGGCAGTAATAAAGCCTCTTGAAAAAAACAAACCTTGACCCAGAAAATATTTTAAAAATATCGGCCTAGATCAAATCTTCCATTCCTCTCAACATTTTTAGAAAAAGCTGTTGCGCAGCAAGTCACTGCCTTCCTGAAGACAAACAATGTATACAAAATGCTCAGTCTGGTTTTAGACCCCATCATAGCACTGAGACTCCACTTGTGAAGGTGGTAAATGACCTTTTATTGGCATCAGACCGAGGCTCTGCATCTGTCCTCGTGCTCCTAGACCTTAGTGCTGCTTTTGATACCATCGATCACCACGTTCTTTTGGAGAGATTGGAAACCCAAATTGGTCTACATGGACAAGTTCTGGCCTGATTTAGATCTTATCTGTAGGAAAGATATCAGTTTGTCTCTGTGAATGGTTTGTCTGCTGACAAATCAACTGTAAATTTCGGTGTTCCTCAAGGTTCCGTTTTAGGACCACTATTGTTTTCACTATATATTTTACCTCTTGGATGTCATTCAAAAACATAATGTTAACTTTCACTGCTATGCAGATGACAAACAGCTGTACATTTCAATGAAACATGGTGATGCCCCAAAATTGCCCTCGCTAGAAATCTGTGTTTCAGACATAAGGAAGTGGATGGCTGCAAACTTTCTACTTTAATTAAGTATTTTTTTATTTTATTTATTTCACCTTTATGTAACCAGGTAGGCAAGTTGAGAACAAGTTCTCATTTACAATTGCGACCATGCCAAGATAAAGCAAAGCAGTTCGACACATTCAACGACAGAGTTACACATGGAGTAAAACAAACATACAGTCAATAATACAGTATAAACAAGTCTATATACGATGTGAGCAAATGAGGTGAGATGGGAGGTAAAGGAAAAAAAAGACCAGGGTGGCAAAGTAAATACAATATAGCAAGTAAAACACTGGAATGGTAGATTTGCAATGGTGGGTAGTATATGGGGCTTTGGTGACAAAACAATTTTTTTCGCTGTGATAGACTGCATCCAATTTGTTGAGTAGGGTATTGGAGGCTATTTTGTAAATGACATCGCCGAAGTTGAGGATTGGTAGGATAGTCAGTTTTACAAGGGTATGTTTGGCATCATGAGTGAAGGATGCTCTTTTGCGAAATAGTATGCCAATTCTACATTTAACTTTGGATTGGAGATGTTTGTTGTGGGTCTGGAAGGAGAGTTTAGTCTAACCAGACACCTAGGCATTTGTAGTTGTCCACGTATTCTAAGTTGTAGCCGTCCAGAGTAGTGATGTTGGACAGGCGGGCAGCTGCAGGCACCGATCGGTTGAAGAGCATGCATTTAGTTTTACTTGCATTTAAGAGCAATTGGATGCCACGGAAGGAGAGTTGTATGGCATTGAAGCTTGCCTGGAGGGTTGTTAACAGTGTCCAAAGAAGGGCAAGAAGTATACAGAATGGTGTCGTCTGCGTAGAGGTGGATCAGAGACTCACCAGCAGCAAGAGCGACATCATTGATGTATACAGAGAAGAGAGTCAGTCCAAGAATTGAACCCTGTGGCACCCCCATAGAGACTGCCAGAGGTCCGGACAGCAGACCCTCCGTTTTGATACACTGAACTCTATCGGAGAAGTAGTTGGTGAACCAGGCGAGGCAATCATTTGAGAAACCAAGGCTGTCGAGTCTTCCGATGAGGATGTGGTGATTGACAGAGTCGAAAGCCTTGGCCAGATCAATGAATACGGCTGCACAGTAATGTTTCTTATCGATGGCGGTTAAGATATCGTTTAGGACCTTGAGCATGGCTGAGGTGCACCCATGACCAGCTCTGAAACCAGATTGCATAGCAGAGAAGGTATGGTGAGATTCGAAATGGTCGGTAATCTGTTTGTTGACTTGGCTTTCGAAGACCTTAGAAAGGCCGGGTAGGATAGATATAGGTCTGTAACAGTTTGGGTCAAGAGTGTACCCCCCTTTGAAGAGGGGGATGACCGCAGCTGCTTTCCAATCTTTGGGAATCTCAGATGACACGAAAGAGAGATTGAACAGGTTAGTAATAGGGGTGGCAACAATTTTGGCAGATAAGTTTTAGAAAGAAAGGGTCCAGATTGTCAAGCCCGGCTGATTTGTAGGGGTCCAAATTTTGCAGCTCTTTCAGAACATCAGCTGACTGGATTTGGGAGAAGGAGAAACTGGGAAGGCTTGGGCGAGTTGCTGTGGGGGGTGCAGTGCTGTTGACCGGGGTAGGGGTAGCCAGGTGGAAAGCATGGCCAGCCAAAGAAAAATGCTTATTGAAATGTTCAATTATAGTGGATTTTTCAGTGCTGGCAGTGTTTCCTATCTTCAGTGCAGTGGGCAGCTGGGAGGTGGTGTTCTTATTCTCCATGGACTTAACAGTGTCCCAGGACTTTCAGTTAATGTTGCAGGAAACAAATTTCTGCTTGAAAAAGCTAGCCTTGGCTTTTCTAACTGCCTGTGTATAATGGTTTCTAGCTTCCCTGAACAGCTGCATATCACGGGGGCTGTTCAATGCTAATGCAGAACGCCATAGGATTTTTTTGTGTTGGTTAAGGGCAGTCAGGTCTGGGGAGAACCAAGGGCTATATCTTTTCCTGGTTCTAAATTTCTTGAATGGGGCATGCTTATTTAAGATGGTTAGGAAGGCATTTAAAAAAATATCATCTATCAGGCATCTGGCAGTTCTATCTTGTCTGAAAATGTTGTAGTTTTGGATGATAATTTCAGAATTTTTGGTGGTCTTCCTAAGCCAGGATTCAGACCCAGCTAGAACATCCGGGTTGGCAGAGTGTGCTAAAGCAGTGAATAAAACAAACTTAGGGAAGAGGCTTCAAATGTTAACATGCATGAAACCAAGGCTATTACGGTTACAGAACTAATCAAAAGAGAGCACCTGGGGAATAGGAGTGGAGCTCGGCACTGCAGGGCCTGGATTCACCTCTACATCGCCAGAGGAACAGAGGAGGAGTAGGATAAGTGTACGGCTAAAAGCAATAAGAATTGGTCGTCTAGAACATATGAAACAGAGAGTAAAAGGAGGTTTCTGGGGGCGATAAAATAGCTTCAAGGTATAATGTACAGACAAAGGTATGGTAGGATGTGAATACAGTGGAGGTAAACCTAGGTATTGAGTGATGATGAGAGGGATATTGTCTCTAGAAACATCATTGAAACCAGGAGATGTCATCGCATGTGTGGGTGGTGGAACTAATAGTTTGATAAGGTATAGTGAGCAGGACTAGAGGCTCTACAGTGAAATAAGCCAATAAACACTAACCAGAACAGCAATGGACAAGGCATATTGACATTCAGGAGAGGCATGCTTAGTCGAGTGATCAAAAGGGTCCAGTGAGTAGTGAGGTTGGTTGGGGTCACGGCGATTTAGACAGCTAGCCGGGCCATCGGTAGCAAGCTAGCATAGGATGGAGGTCTGTTTTTAGCCACCTCGTGCGTTTCTGTCGGTAGGATTAGTGGGGTTCCGTGTGGTAGAGGGGATCAATCCAATTCGCAAAAAAACAATAGATATATTTAGAGGCCCAAGAAAAAATGAATGAAAAAAATAAAATAAATTGTCCGATAGGTCTATTCAGATAGCAGCCGATAAGACAGCTAACGATTAGCGGACTGCAGATGGGTGTTCAGGTAACGACGCGACAGAGGAGCCAGTCGGATAACTCCCTCTGGTAGATAACGTCGGTAGTCCCGTTGTGAAGGCCCGGTGGGGCTCCCATCGCTGGCAGTAAAACGGGTCCGGATAGGTGATTGTAGCCCAGGAGTGACTGATGGAACTCTTCAGCTGGCTAGCTCCGGAATAATTTATGTTTGCTCCGGAATCGATGTAAGCCAGTAGTCACATGGATAGCTGCTCGCTCGCTGCAAGATCCAGGTATAAATGTCCAGAGTTAGCGGTTGAAATCCGGGGACATGGAGAGAAAAATAGGTCCGGTATGTTCCGGTCCGAGCCGCGCCGTACAAAACTGGCGATAGATTTTTGACCTAAAGGATAGCTGATGACCACAAACTGTGGTTAGCTGAATACTAACGATTAGCCAGTAAAGAAGCTAACTAGCTTCTGGATTAGCTTCTGGATTAGCTTCTGGATTAGCTTCTGGATTAGCTTCTGTCTAGCTTCTGTCTAGCTTCTGTCTAGTTTCTGGTTAGCTTCTGGCTAGCTTCTATGGAGGATTACAGATTTGAGGTAAATAATACTTTCTTTAAAAAAATATATAAATTGGTGAGGCGGGTTGCAGGAGAGTGTTTTGAAGATGAGTTTATGGAAAATAAAAAATATATATAAAAAGGTATGCGAAGAAAGTTGTAAATATATATATAATATATATATATATATACGGGACACGACAAGACGAGGACAAAATATGTCTGACTGCTATGCCATCTTGGAGCAAGATTTTAATCTCGGACAAAACAGAGATGCTTGTTCTAGGTCCCAAGAAACAAAGATCTTCTGTTGAATCTGACAATTAATCTTGATGGTTGTACAGTCGTGTCAAATTAAACTGTGAAGGACCTCTGTGTTAATCTGGACCCTGATCTTTCTTTTGACGAACATATTAAGACCGTTTTAAGGACAGCTTTTTTCCATCTACGTAACATTGAATTTTGCAAACGTTCTGTCCAAAAATGATGCAGAAAAATTAATCCATGCTTTTGGTACTTCTAGGTTAGACTACTGCAATGCTCTACTTTCCGGATACCCGGATAAAGCACTAAATAAACTTCAGTTAGTAATAACTATGGCTGCTAGAATCCTGACTAGAACCCCAAAATTTGATCATATTACACCAGTGTTAGCCTCCCTACACTGGCTTCCTGTTTTGGCAAGGGCTGATTTCAAGGTTTTACTGCTAACTTACAAATCATTACATGGGCTTGCTTCTACCGATCTCTCCGATTTGGTCCTGCCATACATACCTACATGTATGCTACGGTCACAGGACGCAGGCCTCCTAATTGTCCTTAGAATTTCCAAGCAAACAGCTGGAGGCAAGGCCTTCTCCTATAGAGCTCCATTTTATGGAATGTTCTGCCTATCCATGTGAGAGACGGAGACTCAGTCTCAACCTTTAGGTCTTTATTGAAGACTCATCTCTTCAGTAGGTCCTATGATTGAGTGTAGTCTGGCCCTTGCTGTCTCTACCTGGCCGGTTCCCCTCTCTCCACTGGGATTTCTCTGCCTCTAACCCTATTACAAGGGCTGAGTCACTGGCTTACTGGTGCTCTTCCATGCCGTCCCTTGGAGGGGTGCGTCACTTGAGTGGGTTGAGTCACTGATGTGATCTTCCTGTCTGGGTTGGCGCCCCCCTTGGGTTGTGACGTGGCGGAGATCTTTGTGGGCTATACTTGGCCTTGTCTCAGGATGGTAAGTTGGTGGTTAAAGATATCCCTCTAGTGGTGTGGGGGCTGTGCTTTGGCAAAGTGGGTGGGGTTATATCCTGCCTGTTTGGCCATGTCCGGGGGCATCATCGGATTGGGCCACAGTGTCTCCTGACCCCTCCTGTCTCAGCCTCCAGTATTTATGCTGCAGTAGTTTGTGTCGGGGGGCTAGGGTCAGTCTGTTATATCTGGAGTACTTCTCCTGTCTTATCCTGTGTCCTGTCTTATCCTGTGTCCTGTGTGAATTTTAAGTATGCTCTCTCTAATTCTCTCTTTCTCGGAGGACCTGAGCCCTAGGACCATGCCTCAGGACTTCCTGGCATGATGACTCCTTGCTGTCCCCAGTCCACCTGGCCGTGCTGCTGCTCCAATTTCAACTGTTCTGCCTGCGGCTATGGAACCCTGACCTGTTCACCGGATGTGCTACCTGTCCCAGACCTGTTGTTTTCAACTCTCGTGACAGTAGGAGCGGTAGAGATACTCTTAATGATTGGCTATGAAAAGCCAACTGACATTTACTCCTGAGGTGTTGACTTGCTGCACCCTCGACAACTACTATGATTATTATTATTATTTGACCATGCTGGTCATTTATGAACATTTGAACATCTTGGCCATGTTCTGTTATAATCTCCACCCGGCACAGCCCGAAGAGGACTGACCACCCCTCCTAGCCTGGTTCCTCTCTAGGGTTCTTCCTACGTTTTGGCCTTTCTAGGAAGTTTTTCCTAGCCACCGTGCTTCTTCACCTGCATTGCTTGATGTTTGGGGTTTTAGGCTGGGTTTCTGTACAGCACTTTGAGATATCAGCTGATGTAAGAAGGGCTATATCAATACATTTGATTTTATGTTTTTTTTTACACAAGTTTTGTTATCCTGAATTGATGTTAGATCAATTTTTTTCTTTCTCTGTGTTAATGGTAACTGATCTGTACATTTCATTGTTATTTATAGTGTTAGTAATAACTTATCTGCTCTCTCCTACAGGCAGTGGAGCCCAGGGCGAGTCAACGAGACGGAGGACGATTTCTTTGCATTTTCTCAGCAGAAGGGCAAGGCTGGAGAGAGGACAAAGATGCCCAAACCGGTGAGACTCACCTCAGGAAAGAATTATGAAAATTTAGATGTATAAACACACTGGGGAAAACAATATTTACAGGAGGCGTGAATGTTCAGGTTGTGTTGTGAATTTCACAATGTATTTTCCACCACAACACCTCAGGCTTTGTCCCAAAGTATCTTTCACACCATCCAAGAACAGCAGCCACATGTTAGGACACAGTAACCTGACTGTAGCAAACACTCACATACACCGCAGGAGGTTGGTGGCACCTTAATTGGGAAGGACAGGTTCATGGTAATGGCGGGAGCGGAATTAGTGGAATGGTATCAAATACATCACACACCTATTTGATGCCATTCCATTTGCTCCGTCCTCCCCTCAGCAGCCTCCACTGACAACCACACAGTACCCCTCCCCCCAACACACAAACAAAAACACAGAGTCCTGATTACCCACTTCAGACCTGTTTGGAGAAAACACAAAGGCATCTTTTACTCTTACACACACACACACACACACACACACACACACACACACACACACACACACACACACACACACACACACACACACACACACACACACACACACACACACACACACACACACACACACACACACACACACACACACACACACACACACACACACACACACACACACACACACACACACACAGGCTTATTTAGTTTGTAACAGGCTCAGAGCTTGGGGACAGACTGATGGAGAGCTCCAGAGAGTCTCCATAATCACTGTAAACCCTCCACTCTATAGTCCGTCAATCACTGTAAACTAGAGGTGTCAAACTCATTCCACGGAGGGCTGAGTGTCTGCAGGTTTTTTTTTTTTTTGGGGGGGGGGGTTGTGTGTGTGCTAGTGAGTACTTGTTTGTTGTGTGTGTACTTCATCTGTATATTTGTGTTGCTTGTAAGCATGTATCACCATTGTAGGACTATGGTGTGGGGCGTGGTGGGACTTAATGCATTATTGATTTACTGAAACGTTTTGCACATGTCGCCCCTCTGGTTCGCCTCACTACTTTCCCTGCTCCACACCAGCACGCCTGCGCCCACCCGCCGGGGACACAGGCAGGCTTTAAATATTTCATAAGCCGGTTTTCATTAATATAATGGGAATTATCCAAGTCACTAAATCTAATTATCAAGTGTGAAGTTCACTCACCCATCCCTTTCCCTCAACCTTACCTTAGCCCAAACACACAGAAAAATGTACCGTCGCTCTCCCCTGCTCTTTATTTTCTCAATACCTTTTGATGTCCTTCTAGTCCTCCCTCTCTATTTTCATCCTCTCCTAGTTTCTCCTTGTGCATATATTATGAAGACATTTTGTGATAGTTTGGTTAGTTTTGGTCTTTGTTAAGGGTTTTGTTAATCTGTTCGTGCACACAAAATGTTTTGCGAAGCTAGCCGAAGTCTACACCCCTTCTTTGGCGATTGGTCAACTGTAGGGGTGGCACGAGTTTCTTTTTCTCGATTTAGTCCGAAAACTCAGTGTGATTCAACATGGCGAAGGACAACTTCAAGCGTTTCTTAGCCAAGAAGGGACAGAAGTAAGCAAGGCGGAAAGCAACATGCCATCTTCACCAGAGAATGAGGTATGTTGTATTTTCTATTGTAGTCGAGGAAAAGAGCAGCCATGTTTGCGAACTAAACCCAGCCAGCTAGCTCTAGCTTAGCAGCATACTCATGTAGAGAAAGCAAGCAAGCCAACCAATTAAACTAAAGATCTTTACAACCTTTTGATTAAACATAATTTTGTCAGAGAATGAAAATCATAAGCTTCCCACATTGGTAACACCTAAGTCAAAGTTCAGTATCAAGGTCCAGCTAGCTAAAATGTTGCAAATGTCTAGTTAGGCCAACTCAACTCTGCTCAAACATTTGCAACATTATAATCTATTTTAGTCTTGGTTAATGATATTTGATATGTTGTTCATTGGTTGTTTTGGATGGTTTGATTATGTGAACTAAAAAGCCCTCTACTTTTTTATTTTCCAAGGCACAAACACCAGTGACTGGGGACAGCACCAGGTTTTGTTCTCTGCTTCCCATCATTGCCTCTTCACCGGCCCCCAGCACTGACTGGTCATTAACCCCCAGCCCATCTCCCGCACTGAGCTGCAGTGCAGAATGGAAAACCATCTCTATGAAGGACCTGGGAAACCCTATCCTGGGCCCACTTCCAATATCTACTCCACTGGCTTGCTCCTCACCAATGCCACAGAGCAGCAGCAGTAGTCGCAGGACAGTGAGAAGAAGAGAGAAAAGAGCTGCAGACTCAGACACATCACCCGTAAAGGCGTTGCAAAGACCGATCTCAAGATCTGGAGAACGTCATGCATTGAGCCATCCAGAGGTAAATCATTTCAGACTCTCCTCCTTTATTCTGATATCCTTTCCTTTCTTTTGTTGTCCTTTTCCCCTCCTCTCCTCACCATGCACACTGCTCGCCACAGACACTCCTAACATGTCCCCCCTCTTCTCATCCTCTCCACAGGGCCCTGGCACCTATATCTGATTTCATGGATGAACTATTGACAAAACTCTGGTTGGAATTCGATCACCAGCTGCATGAATTTGTGCATGACTTCAAGAAGACATGGACCGAACGACTGGGACCACGGTGAAATTAACAACTTGTTGTTCAGACATCTCAGGAGTCAGACTCTAGACAATTTTATTCCATAGACACTTGTCTTGTTGTTTGCGTGTCTGTTTTTCATAGACACATTTGTACTATTCTTCAAATAATTAATTTGTCTGACACTTTAATGATATTTCATTGATGTGTTGTTTACATGTCTGTTCTTAGCAGACACTGTTGTATTGTAGTTTACTTTCAGAGCCCTGTTGCAAGAATAAGGTTTTTTTTTTTTTGTGTGCTGAAAAAGCTCTGTTTCTTCATCTCGATACAAGGTGTTTCAATGCATTCTATTTGATAATCAAGTACTGACAATGTTGGAAGAGCTGTGTGCTGCAGACCTTACAGGCTGTCTTTTGTGTGGTGTAGTTCAATCTAAATTAACGCACACATACATCATAAAGTTTGGTTTAACAAGATTAAAACTACATTTTAGTACGAAATACTTTGGTTCACAGTGCACACAAAGAATGCGTGCCTCCATCAAGGGGTGTGTGTGTGAGCAGTCCAAACAAAGTCCTATTCTGCACGATTGGCTGGTCATGGGTTGAGTTGTCCTCTCCTAACCATGTCTTTTTGCACACATGCGGGGGGGGGGGGGGGGGACATCCCTCAGCTTTTTCTTGTTTCACTTGCAAGCTGTGTCGCCCTGGCACGGGAGAGTCTGCCTGGCTCTTGGAGATTGTTGTCCCCAGGCCACAACCCACTTCCACTCTCCAGGTTGGTAGTTGCCAGAAGGGAGCGGAGTGTCCCCAAAAGTGGGAGACACTTATATTTCGTTTCGGTTCATGAGCTTCAATTGTGGAGGACAGGTAGTTGTGGAAGGTCAGACAAGCCTTCAGAATGTCCTTAGCCTTTTCAGGGGTACACTCGATTAGCCGAACTAGAGTCCTCATCCTTGCAGCCATGATGCCGAATGCATTCTCTATGACAACAAGAGTGGCGGTAGTTGTAGGTAGGTTCATTGAGATGGACACCTGTGAATGAGAGATAATAAGAATATATGTTAGATATAAAATATAGCCTATTTGGTAAAAAAATAAATAATAATACAATTTTCCAGAACCGTATTCCAAAAGCCTTAATAAAATGGCATTTCTCATACAGATGTGCATACGTCTATACAGTAACAAGGGAAATTAGAAATAGAAAAATTGATTCCAACATTCTAATATCAACATATCTGGATAAGGGCGACTCAGTTTCTCATGTAGGGAGAAAGCTGCATCTCCCAGAAAAACATGGACTTGGTGTTGTGGTGCCTAGTAGGACAGCTGGTGGTGGTAAATCAAGAGTCTTCTGCAGCAGTTTGGACCCAAAATAACTATCTTGAAACACTCAACCCTTGCTCTCTTGGCCGTATGTCCCTACATCCAGTTTCTGTATCTTTCCTATTATATGTCTTGCTATGTAAAAATAATCTAGTAGATCCCGGGCAAGAGGAGAGGGTGAGGTAATGGAGGTAAAGGGGATGGGTTAGGCAGAGGGTGAAGTGTGATGAGGTAGAGGAGGAGGATGGGTGAAGAGAGGTGCGGTAGAGGAGGAGGGAGTGAAGAGGGGTAAAGCCGGGTCCTCTGTGCCTTAAAGCCCCTGGTAACCGGCTTAGCAACAAACAGCTGTGCATTTAATTAGGCCTGTCTGGTACCACACACACACACAGTTTACCATATGGAAAATCCGCACTCATCAAGGTTTTATATTTTTGGTGGGGGTGGGGGTATATCAGATTGAATATTGCAGATTGATGGAAGCCACAATGCATAATTTCCAATCCCCCTTATATATATATTTTGTAAATATACAGTACCAGTCAGAATTTTGGACACATCTACTCATTCAAGGGTTTTTCTTTATTTTTTACTATTTTCTACATTGTGTAATATTAGTGAAGATATCAAAACTATGAAATAACACATGGAATAATGTTGTAACCAAAAAAAGTGTTAAAAAACCAAAATATATTTTCTTCAAAGTAGCCACCCTTTGCCTTGATGACAGCTGTGCACACTCTTGTCATTCTCTCAACCAGTTTCATGAGGTAGTTACCTGGAATGCATTTCAATTAACAGGTGTGCTTTGTTCATTTGTGGAATTTCTTTCCTTAATGCGTTTGAGCAATTCAGTTGTTTTGTGACGAGGTAGGGGATAGACATATTCGGTAAAAGACCAAGTCCATATTATGTAAAGAACAGCTCAAATAAGCAGAGAAACGACAGTACATCATTACTTTATGACATAAAGGTCAGTCAATGCAGAACATTTCAAAAACGTAAAGTTTCAAGTGCAGTTGCAAAACCATCATGATGAAACTGGCTCTCATGAGGACCGCCACAGGAATGGAACACCCATAGTTACCTCTGCTGCAGAGGATAAGTTATTTTTGGTTCCAACCCTGTGTCTTTGTGAGACGCAGAGTAGCTGAACGGAAGCATTCCCACCGTGAAGCATGGAGGAGTAGGTGTGAGGGTGCTTTGCTGGTGACACTGTCTGTGATTTATTTAGAATTCAAGGCACAGTTAACCAGCATGGCTACCACAGCATATTGCAGTGATACACCATCCCATCTGGTTTGCACTTAGTCCCACTATCATTTGTTTTTCAACAGGACAATGACCCAAAACACATCTCCATGCTGTGTAGGGGCTATTTGACCAAGAAGGAGAGTGATGATCTCGCCTTCACAATCACCCAACCTCAACCCAAGTTGGACTGCAGAGTGAAGGAAAAGCAGCCAACAAGTGCTCAGCATATGTGGGAACTCCTTCAAGACTTTTGGAAAAGCATTCCAGGTGAATCTGGTTGGGAGAAAGCTTTGCACACTAGGCAGTCATCAAGGCAAAGGGTGTTTTTTGGTTACTACATGATTTCATAGTTTTGATATCTTCACTATTATTCCACAATTTTGTTATATATTTTCTCCTAACCCTACCACCCCTCCCCTAATTGGAGTAAACTAATGGACAACAAGACTTATGCTTCTAGTTCCGTCTTCAATGTACGTACTGTATACATGTTCACAGACAGAGTATAGTTTACAATAGTTATCTTTTGTTTGTTTTTCAGAACTTTCATTAAAGTTCTGAACCTTTCTATTCTCATAGATTCTACATATTGTAAATTAAAGAAACATTTTTGTTATGAGTATAATTGTTATTGATCAATTGACTATGACTTTTTAAATCACCTAGCAGTGCTATTTGCAGAGTTAGCCCCAGGTAAATGTTGCAATTATTCAGCCATTCTTGAACCTGCGACGAAAAACAAGCTACATATGGACAGTAGTAAAATAATGATCTAATGATTCTGTCTCTTCGCAGCAAAATCTGCAGAGCTGGGATGGTTCTATACCCCATATACATGTATATAACATTCTATTGATTGCAATAATTTTGTATAATCAGTTAAACTGAAAGGTTTTGAATCCAGCGTTGTCTTGTGTGTCAGTTCACAAACCATGTACCGATTCAATGGCACATCTCTTCACAACTATTTTGCTATCTACAAGTCACAGCTGTCCATCTTTAACCAATTTTTACCAATACTTATCAAGTGTTGCTTGGGTTGGGGATATGTAACGGGCTACCTTTGCTTTGGGGGTCACTGGACAAAAAGAAATAGCCACTCAAGCATAAAGATGGTGTTATCCTTTTTTTTTTTTTTGCCTGGTTTTCTAAGCCATTTTCAATTTACTTCCTGAATTAGCTGCAAAGAAACTGAATTGACCGCTAACTAGCAGACGTTGCTACTGTATGTATAGCCGAGTTGCAGTCAGAGAATGAAGGGTTCTAGTATTCACTGTGCACTGCTGTCTCTACGTGTTTTGTCAGTTGGTGATCAGCTCCTATCAGTTTTGAGACATCTTGCTCTGTTTGCTGTTCTATTCTACAGTATATGTCAGTTTCTCTCCCTCCCTCCCGCTCAGTTTCTCTCCCTCTGTTTCTCTCCTGCTCAGTTTCGCTCCCTCTCTCTCCTGCTCAGTTTCTCTCCATCTGTTTCTATCCTGCTCAGTTTCGCTCCCTCTCTCTCCTGCTCAGTTTCTCTCCTGCTCAGTTTCTCTCCCTCTCTCCCCAGCTCAGTTTCTCTCCCGCTCAGTAGTTTCTCTCCTGCTCAGTTTCTCTCCTCCTTAGTTTCTCTCCCTCTCTCCCCTGCTCAGTTTCTCTCCCGCTCAGTAGAGTTTCTCTCCTGCTCAGTTTCTCTCCTGCTCAGTTTCTCTCCTGCTCAGTTTCTCTCCTGCTCAGTTTCTCTCCTGCTCAGTTTCTCTCCCACTCAGTAGAGTTTCTCTCCCTCTCTCCCCTGCTCAGTTTCTCTCCTGCTCAGTTTCTCTCCCTCTCTCCCCTGCTCAGTTTCTCTCCCGCTCAGTAGAGTTTCTCTCCTGCTCAGTTTCTCTCCTACTTAGTTTCTCTCCCTCTCTCCCCTGCTCAGTTTCTCCCCTGCTCAGTTTCTCCCCTGCTCAGTTTCTCTCCCGCTCAGTAGAGTTTCTCTCCTGCTCAGTTTCTCTCCTGCTTAGTTTCTCTCCCTCTCTCCCCTGCTCAGTTTCTCTCCCGCTCAGTAGAGTTTCTCTCCCGCTCAGTTTCTCTCCCGCTCAGTTTCTCTCCCGCTCAGTTTCTCTCCCGCTCAGTTTCTCTCCCGCTCAGTTTCTCTCCCGCTCAGTTTCTCTCCCGCTCAGTTTCTCTCCCGCTCAGTTTCTCTCCCGCTCAGTTTCTCTCCTGCTCAGTTTCTCTCCCTCTCTCTCCTGCTCAGTTTCTCTCCCTCTCTCCCCAGCTCAGTTTCTCTCCCGCTCAGTAGAGTTTCTCTCCCGCTCAGTTTCTCTCCCGCTCAGTTTCTCTCCCGCTCAGTTTCTCTCCCGCTCAGTTTCTCTCCCGCTCAGTTTCTCTCCCGCTCAGTTTCTCTCCCGCTCAGTTTCTCTCCCGCTCAGTTTCTCTCCCGCTCAGTTTCTCTCCTGCTCAGTTTCTCTCCTGCTCAGTTTCTCTCCTGCTCAGTTTCTCTCCTGCTCAGTTTCTCTCCTGCTTAGTTTCTCTCCTGCTTAGTTTCTCTCCTGCTTAGTTTCTCTCCTGCTCAGTTTCTCTCCCTCTTTCCCCTGCTCAGTTTCTCTCCCTCTCTCCCCTGCTCAGTTTCTCTCCCGCTCAGTAGAGAGTTTCTCTCCTGCTCAGTTTCTCTCCCACTCAGTAGTGTTTCTCTCCTGCTCAGTTTCTCTCCTGCTTAGTTTCTCTCCTGCTCAGTTTCTCTCCCTCTTTCCCCTGCTCAGTTTCTCTCCCTCTTTCCCCTGCTCAGTTTCTCTCCCTCTCTCCCCTGCTCAGTTTCTCTCCCGCTCAGTAGAGAGTTTCTCTCCTGCTCAGTTTCTCTCCCACTCAGTAGAGTTTCTCTCCCACTCAGTAGTGTTTCTCTCCTGCTCAGTTTCTCTCCTGCTCAGTTTCTCTCCTGCTCAGTTTCTCTCGCTCTCTCTTGCTCTCGAACACGCATACACAAACATATTAAATTATTTCCTTGTAGAAATAAGCTATTGATGGGCTATAGGATGGGTACTGCATACGACACAAAGGAAATTATCTTTACAACGCACCAGAATTACCTCCAATTCCAGGTTCTAGGCCACATAATCATTTCTTGAAGGGTTAAAAGTGGTCTACCTGCAAGGCTTCTGTAGCTAGTCCTGTAGCTATTGAAGTATATAATTATATATATTTGTATAAACTTTTTCATAAAGACTGTTTAGATCGAACATAATTAATCTATGTTGTTAGATTTGTGGAATATATATATCGTGCAACCTTTCCGTTTTAAAGTGGTCCATCATGCGTTAATGATGCAGCCTAAGAGGTTAATCCTACAGTCATTGTTTTCTGTGCCCCAGTCAGTGTTTAAATCCCTATTTAGTGGTGTCGGGCAGCTTTTTACAATTACATTAAAGCAAGCCCGCAAGGTGTCTGCCACGTTGTCAGCCACCTGTTACGCACGTGCACACATGCATATGTGCAGACACGCTTACACGTGTGTGTGCGCACACACACAGTCTTGTATAAATAACCTTAAGTCCCATTTAAAATAATATTTTCCCTAGCCCTGAACCTAAAACTAACCCTAGCTCCTTACCCTAACCTTTAACTTAAAACCTAACCTTAACCCTAAACCTACAGTAGACCTAGCTCCTAAACCTAAAACTAACCATAAGCCTAACTGTAACCCTTAACCTCCTAGAATAGCATTTGACCTTGTGGGGACTAGCAAAAGTTGCTTGTTTATTATTCTTGTGGTGACTTCATACACATGGTTTGTCAAGATCTGTGTGGAAGAACTTGACTGACCTACACAGAACCCTGACCTCAACCCCATTGAACACCTTTGGGATTAATTGGAAAGCCGACTGCGAGCCAGGCTTAATCGCCTAACTTTAGTGCGTGACCTCACTAATGCTCTTCTGGCTGAATGGAAGCAAGTCCCGTCAGCAATGTATAGGGGTGGAAAACCTTCTTAGAAGATTAGAGGCTGTTATAGCAGTGAAGGGGGGAACAACTCCATATTAATGCCCATGATTTTGGAATGAGATGTAATATGAGCAGGTACAGTGGGGCAAAAAAGTATTTAGTCAGCCACCAATTGTGCAAGTTCTCCCACTTAAAAAGATGAGAGAGGCCTGTAATTTTCATTATAGGTACACTTCAACTATGACAGACAAAATGAGAAAAAAAATCACATTGTTGGATTTTTTATGAATTTATTTGCAAATGATGGTGGAAAATAAGTATTTGGTCAATAACAAAAGTTTATTTTAATACTTTGTTATATACCCTTTGTTGGCAATGACAGAGGTCAAACGTTTTCTGTAAGTCTTCACAAGGTTTTCACACACTGTTGCTGGTATTTTGGCCCATTCCTCCATGCAGATCTCCTCTAGAGCAGTGATGTTTTGGGGCTGTTGCTAGGCAACACAGACTTTCAACTCCCTCCAAAGATTTTCTATGGGGTTGAGATCTGGAGACTGGCTAGGTCACTTCAGGACCACTCCTTCGTTGCCCGGGCGGTTAATTAAAAAGTATTGTCCCCCCCACCTTTATTTAACCAGGTAGGCTAGTTGAGAACAAGTTCTCATTTGCAACTGAGTTTGGGATCATTGTCATGCTGAAAGACACAGCCACTTTTCATCTTCAATGCCCTTGCTGATGGAAGGAGGTTTTCACTCAAAATCTCACGATACATGGCCCCATTCATTCTTTCCTTTTACACGGATCAGTCGTCCTGGTCCCTTTGCAGAAGAACAGCCCCAAAGCATGATGTTTCCACCCCCATGCTTCACAGTAGGTATGGCATTCTTTCGATGCAACTCAGCATTCTTTGTCCTCCAAACATGACGAGTTGAGTTTTTACCAAAAAGTTATATTTTGGTTTCATCTGACCAATAACATTCTCCCAATCTTCTTCTGGATCATTCAAATGCTCTCTAGCAAACTTCAGACGGGCCTGGACATGTACTGGCTTAAGCAGGGGGACACGTCTGGCACTGCAGGATTTGAGTCCCTGGCGGCGTAGTGTGTTACTGATGGTAGACTTTCTTACTTTGGTCCCAGCTCTCTGCAGGTCATTCACTAGGTTCCCCCGTGTGGTTCTGAGATTTTTGCTCACCGTTCTTGTGATCATTTTGACCCCACGGGGGGAGATCTTGCATAGAGCCCCAGATCGAGGGAGATTATCAGTGGTCTTGTATGTCTTCCATTTCCTAATAATTGCTCCCACAGTTGATTTCTTCAAACCAAGCTGCTCACCTATTGCAGATTCAGTCTTCCCAGCCTGGTGCAGGTCTACAATTTTGTTTTTGGTGTCCTTTGACAGCTCTTTGGTCTTGGCCATAGTGGAGTTTGGAGTGTGACTGTTTGAGGTTGTGGACAGGTGTCTTTTATACTGATAACAAGTTCAAACAGGTGCCATTAATACAGGTAACGAGTGGAGGACAGAGGAGCCTCTTAAAGAAGAGGTCTGTGAGAGCCAGAAATCGTGCTTGTTTGTAGGTGACCAAATACTTATTTTCCACCATAATTTGCAAATAAATTCATAAAAAATCCTATAATATGATTTTTCTGGATTTATTCCCCCTCATTTTGTCTGTCATAGTTGAAGTGTACCCATGATGAAAATTACAGGCCTCATCTTTTTAAGTGGGAGAACTTGCACAATTGGTGGCTGACTAAATACTTTTTTGCCCCACTGTATCTACTAGAGGTCGACCAATTAGGATTTTTCAACGCCAATACCGATTATTGGAGCACCAAAAAAAAGCCGATACCGATTTTAAAAATAAATATATAATAATAATAATAATAATTAAACAAAATTAAATTAAATAAAACGTTTTTTTATTTGTAATAATAACACTTACAACAATACTGAATTAACACTCATTTTAACTTAATATAATACATCAATAGAAATCAATTTAGCCTCAAATAAATAATGAAACATGTTCAATTTGGTTTAAATAATGCAAAAACAAAATGTTGAAGTAAAAGTGCAATAGGTGCCATGTAAAAAAGCTAACGTTTGAGTTCCTTGCTCAGCACATGAGAACATATGAAAGTTTGGTGGTTCCTTTTAACATGAGACTTCAATAATCCAAGGCAAGAGGTTTTAGGTTGTTGTTAATATAGTATTTATAGGACTATTTCTCTCTATACCATTTGTATTTCATATACCTTTTGACTATTGGATGTTCTTGTAGGCACTATAGTATTGCCAGTGTAACAGTATAGCTTCCGTCCCTCTCCTCGCCCCTACCTAGGCTCGAAACAGGATCACATCGACAACAGCCACACTTGAAGCAGTGTTACCCGTCTCTCCACAAAAGCCGCGGCCTTTGCAGAGCAAGGGGAATAACTACTCCAAGTCTCAGTGAGTGACATTTTAAAACGCTATTAGCGCACACCCAGCTAACTAGCTAGCCATTTCACATCGGTTACACCAGCCATTAGGCTGATAGGCTTGAAGTCATAACCAGCGCTGTGCTCCTCGTGGAGTGCAATGAGAGGCAGGTGGTTAGAGCGTTGGACTAGTTAACTGTAAGGTTGCAAGATTGGATCCCCCGAGCGGACAAAGTGAAAATCGGTCGTTCTGCCCCTGAACAAGGCAGTTAACCCACCGTTCCTAGGCCGTCATTGAAAATAAGAATGTGTTCTTAGCTGACTTTTTTTTAAATCGGCAAAATTGGCACCCCAAAAATACCAACCGTTCCTAGGTCGTCATTGAAAATAAGAATGTGTTCTTAGCTGACTTTTTTTTAAATCGGCAAAATTGGCACCCCAAAAATACCAATTTAAATTGTTATGAAAACTTAAAATCGGCCCTAATTAATCGGTCATTCCGATTAATTGGTCGACCTCTAGTATCTATATACTTTTGGTCATGTAGTGTGTATATACAGTACCAGGAAAAATAAACAATTTAATTAATTTTAGAGTAAGGTTGTTATGAAACAAAATTTGGAAAATGTTAAGGGGTGTGAATACTTTCCCAATACACTGTATATATATCAGTGCCTTCAGAAAGTATTCACACCCCTTTACTTTTTCCACATTTTGTTGTGTTAAGGCCTGCATTTAAAGTTGATTTAATTTAGATGTCTTTTGTCACTAGCCTACCCACAACATCCCATAATGTCAAAGTGGAATTATTTTTTAATCATGTTTTCACTTTGTAATTATGGGGTATTGTGTGTAGATGGGTGAAAAAATAATAACTATTTAATATATGTTGAATTCAGTCTAACACAACATAATGTGGAATACGTACAGAGGTATGAATACTTTCTGAAGACACTTATATACAAACCAAACCCTTCATACAGCCCCATCCTAACCCTCTGTAACCCTAATTTACACAACACATAAAGACACAGTACTTACTGTATATATAGACACCAAAGCCGTGACCCACTAAACCTCCCACAGCCCTGTCCTGACCTGCTAATTCACTGACTACCAACATGTCAGCATCCTCCTCTAATAATACCTGACCTACTGCTTTCTATGTGCATGCTCTTCTAGCATTGCACCTCTCTCCTCATGCACACTCTTGATTGGTCCCCTCTCCTCATGCACACTCTTGATTGGTCCCCTCTCCTCATGCACACTCCTGATAGATCCGCTCTCCTTGTGCACGCTCCTGATAGATCCGCTCTCCTTGTGCACGCTCCTGATAGATCCACTCTCCTCATGCACACTCTTGATTGGTCCCCTCTCCTCATGCACACTCCTGATAGATCCGCTCTCCTTGTGCACGCTCCTGATAGATCCGCTCTCCTTGTGCACGCTCCTGATAGATCCGCTCTCCTTGTGCACGCTCCTGATAGATCCGCTCTCCTTGTGCACGCTCCTGATAGATCCGCTCTCCTTGTGCACGCTCCTGATAGATCCGCTCTCCTTGTGCACGCTCCTGATAGATCCGCTCTCCTTGTGCACGCTCCTGATAGATCCGCTCTCCTTGTGCACGCTCCTGATAGATCCGCTCTCCTTGTGCACGCTCCTGATAGTTCCGCTCTCCTTGTGCACGCTCCTGATAGATCCGCTCTCCTTTTGCACGCTCCTGATCGATCCGCTCTCCTTGTGCACACTATTTTAGCCTGACTTCCTTAGCATATTCTCTTGCTCCTCGTTCCTAGTGCACAATCAAAAGGCACATCCTCTGCTTGTGCACACTGCTAAGTGTGTGCATGCCCTTCAAGCTTCTGTCTCTGGCATGCACACCCCTCTTACTGCTAGTGCATTGTCCCCAGCTGCATAACCCTAACCCTACAATTAAACACAGAACATGACAAGTAACAAAACACTGATACATTGATAGACAAGGACAGTCACAGAAATGTAAAATACAACAATTTACAAACAATGTGTGTTTGTGTTTGTCCCTTCACAGTCCCCGCCGTTCCATGGGTTGTTTTTTAATAAATAAAAAAAAGGTAATTATGTTGTTTGCTTGAGAAATTGGAGTTGGAACGGAGTTCCATGCTATCATTGCTCTGTATACAATTGTGCAGAGACCCCTGGTGGTATGTTAGGTGGTGTATGTATGGATGACTGAGTTGAATTTTTTGATTATGCAGACAATCTGGAATTTTTGTCACATTAATAGTTCTCATAAATACTAGAAAAGAAGCAGTTAATATCTTGTCAACCCTCAACCAGGAAAGACTGGCATGCATGTTGTGGATGTTAGTGCTGCCTGTGTAGTTAAAGGCATGCTGCTCTGTTTTGAGCCAGCTGCAGCTTTGCTAGGTCTTTCTTTGCTGCCCTTGGCCATATTACCAGATAGTAATCAAGATGGGACAAGACCAGCGCCTGAACAACTAGTACAGTTGATTTTTGTGTCAAAACACAGAACCTCTTTTTATAACAGACACCCCCCCCCATCTTCACAACGACTTTGTAAATATGACTTGCCAATGATAATTGACCATCCAATGTTATACCTAGGAGTTCAGCTTCCTCAATTTGCTCAATGGTCACAACCTTTATTAACAACTTATTAACAGCTGGTGTTTAAAGCTTAGAGAATGTTTTGAACCAAATACAATGCGTTTAGTTTTAATGTATTTAAGTCTATTTTATTAATAAGCCACCATTATGATACTGACTAACTCCTCAGATTTTCAGTGAGCTCACTGGCTTTGGGTGCTGTCATGAGTGTGGAATCACCCACATACATAGTCATTCTAGCTTTGTGTAAGACCAGTAGCAAATAGTAAAAAATAGAGAAGAATAATGGCCCAAGGCAACTGCCCTGAGGGACACTGCACTGTACATATCTGATGTTAGGGAAGCGTCCATTGAAGAACACTCTCTGGGTTATATAGGATAAATAACTCTCCAACCATGTGATGGCAGTTGATGTAAAGCCATAGCAAGTATGTTTTATTTATGTCAATAAGATCAAAGGCTGCATTGAAATCGAACAATACAGCTCCAACTATCAACTTATAACCAATCATCAGTCATCTGAGTCAGTGCAGTGCAAGTTGAGTGCTCTTTTCTAGATGCATGCTGAAAGTCTGTAGTTACCTTGTTCTCTGAAAAATATAATTGTATTTCGTCAAACACTATAATCCATCAGTTGACTAAAAACAGGCAGCAAACTGATTGGGCGGCTGTTAGAGCCAGCAAAGTGCTTTACTATTTTTTGTTTTCCATCAAGTTGTCTATACCTGGTGGCTTATCATTATTAATGGATAACAATCGTTTTTACAACTCTCCCACACTAATTTGACCAAATTAAAAAAGGCAATCCTTCTCTTTCATTATTAGATATTTTATACCAAAATATGATGCTTCACTTTTCAAAGTAATTTAATTTCACTAGTAAAATAGCAATTGAAATGAATGGCAATATCAAAAGGTTTTGTTTTATATGACCCATCAACTTCAATGAACGATGTAGATGTATTGGGTTTTCTGACCATGATGCTCATTCAAGGTACTCAAGTCTTTTTCTATTTTGTTTTATGTCATTTATATCTGTTTGGTAATATAATGTATAATTTTCTTAAGTTTAGTCACCACATTTATCAATTCACAGTATGTCAAACAATCATCTGAGAAAAAGAGAAAATCATCCGAGCATGCCACCTCTTTTGCATTATTTCTTTGAACCATACCATTTTTCAATTCATCATTAATCCAGGGGGCTCTAATGGTTCTCACAGTTGCATGCTTGTCAATCATTTGTATGAATAATTGTACAAATACTTCCGGTGTTGCATCTGGATTCACTTCCTCATGCACATCAGACCAACATACATTATTTAACAAAAGAATCCTAAGAAAACATTTTGTATGATTTTTATGAATTTCTTTAGGCCCAACCTTTGGCGCTTTGACTTTCCTTGTTATTGCCAAAATGTTATGGTCACTACAGCCAATGAAAACTAATATTGCTTTGGAGCAAATTTATTCAGCATTATTGAAGATATGATCAAAGTGGATGTCACAGATCCAACACTATTGGTATGTACTCAAGATGGTTGAGTGATAATCGGGGTTAGATTACAGGCATTAGGCACAGTTAGAAGTTTCCTCTTGAGACATCAGCTACAGTTGAAGTTGGAAGTTTTTATACACTTAGGTTGGAGTCATTACAACTCATTTTCAACCACTCCACAAATGTATTGGTAACAAACTATAGTTTTGGCAAGTCAGTTAGGACATCTACTTTGTGCATGACACAAGTACTTTTTCCAACTATTGTTTACAGACATATTATTTAACTTATAAATTGACTGTATCACAATTCCAGTGGGTCAGAAGTTTACATACACTAGGTTGACTGAGCCTTTTTAAACAGCTCTGAAAATTCCAGAACATGTCATGGCTTTAGAAGCTTCTGATAGGCTAATTGACATAATTTGAGTCAATTGGAGGTGTACCCGTGTATATATTTCAAGGCCTACCTTCAAATTCAGTGCCACTTTGCTTGACATCATGGGAAAGTCCAAATAAATCAGCCAAGACCTCAGAAAAATAATTGTAGACCTTCACAAGTCTGGTTCATCCTTGGGAGCAATTTCCAAACACATGAAGTTACCACATTCATCTGTACAAACAATAGTACGCAAGTATAAACACTATGGGACCACGCAGCCTTCGGACTGCTCAGGAAAGAGACTCATTCTGTCTCCTAGAGATGAACGTACTTTCGTGTGAAAAGTGCAAATCAATCCCAGAACAACAGCAAAGGACCTTGCGAAGATGCTGGAGGAAACCGGTACAAAAGCATCTATAGCCACAGTAAAACAAGTCCTCTATCGACATAACCTGAAAGGCCGCTCAGCAAGGAAGAAGCCACTGCTCCAAAACCGCCATAATAAAGCCAGACTACGGTTTGCAACTGCACATGGGGACAAAGATCGTACTTTTTGGAGAAATGTCCTCTGGTCTGATGAAACAAAAATATAACTGTTTGGCCATAATGACCATCGTTATGTTTGGAGGAAAAAGGGGGAGGCTAGCATGCCGAAGTACACCATCCCAACCTTGAAGCACAGGGGTGGCATCATCATGTCGTGAGGGTGCATTGCTTCAGGAGGGACTGGTGCACTTTACAAAATAGATGGCATAATTGAGAAAGGAAAATTAAGTGGATATATTGATGCAACATCTCAAGACATCAGTCGGGAAGTTAAAGCTTGGTCGCAAATGATGAGTTGATCATTTAAATCAGCTGTGTAGTGCTAGGGCAAAAACAAATGTGCACCCCTTTGGGTCCCCAGGACCAGGATTGAGAACCAGTGTGCTAAAGGGCCATCAGAGAA
Source organism: Oncorhynchus gorbuscha (assembly GCF_021184085.1). Taxonomy (NCBI): domain Eukaryota; kingdom Metazoa; phylum Chordata; class Actinopteri; order Salmoniformes; family Salmonidae; genus Oncorhynchus; species Oncorhynchus gorbuscha. The sequence goes on from NC_060181.1 coordinate 77,755,397, forward strand.
TCCTCAGTCAAATGGCTGCTGCTGCTATTCTGGTGCCAATTGACTGCTATTGTACCCTCTTTCTGTGAAGCTCAGTGCCTTGGGACGAGAGGAGAGGGGGAGAGAAATGGGACAGAGAGAGTGAGAGAGGGGATCATTTCAACAGAGCAAGTGTGACTCACTTAGATTCTGGCCCAGAGCACTTTCTGGCTTATTTTGATGTCCTACAAGAGGTTAGAGATATTTCTAGAAAAATGATAAGAAGCGGAGCACACACACTTACATGTCTTCAGCAGAAGACTGCACAGGTGCCCACTCAACACAGTCGGATAACTCCAACATCCATGTGAACACACGTTAGGCTACAGTACATGCCGCTAAAGTCCTTGGCCCTCTCTTTTCAGTTACCCAGCAGTGGTGGTGTATCAGTGTCATGGACTCTCACTTTTTACTGCTGTACATTAACAGTATGTGTTCTCTTCATTCCAGCTGTGAGATGGAGGGATGCAGATAAGGAGACTGGCTGAGGGGGAAGGGAGGGGGAGCATGCTGCCAAGTGGGTTCTGTGTGACACATATCTGTGGAACATTAACATGTGTATCTGTTTCCTCTGAATTTGCTGTGCTCAAATTGGTCTCGTCAAAACCAGCACCTTGGAAGAGAATTACCCTGTTGTGCACAAATGTTTCCTCTCCTTTTGCTTAAAGTACTGTCTGTGTTTATGAGCATATGAGTTACTAATGTTTATTCTGTCTGTCTATGTAGATAAATGTGCGGGTCACCACCATGGATGCAGAGCTGGAGTTTGCCATCCAGCCCAACACCACCGGCAAACAGCTCTTTGACCAGGTAAGCATGGGGTTGACTTAGAACAGACACACACACACACTATAGAGGGTCAACAAGGCTGGGAGCTGGTCTAGTTAGAGCCTGTATGGGTATTGTCAGGAACAGAGAGGAAGAGACTGAGACAAACAAAGCAGTCATTGTGCAGAGCAGTGACAGAGAGAGGCCAGTGGAGACTAAGACAGAGAGGTGGGAGGCCAGTGTGTGTGTTGTGTGAAGAAAGGGCAGCTTTCAGTAGCAGAACTCGGGTGGGCTACAGGAGAATGCTGGAGCAGCAGAGAGGGATAGGCAGAGAGATGTAGAGACAGATATTGTTTGCATGTGTTTCCCATGGAAGCTGATTGAGACAGGAAATGGCTATGTATGTGAGTCGAGGAAATGCTGAGATTTGAAACCTTTTAACCCGTAATGTGGTTTACGTTGACAGTCCGTTCAATTTGCGACTCCATTCTAGTCCGATTGATAGAAACTCGTTATCTCTGTAGTGCTGGACTGGAGCCCAGCTCTGAATCAGCAGGCATCCTCTTCTGCTGACTCTGCTGGTCACGCAGGCAGAGTCATATCAGTGGACACACTGGACTCCAATGACACACTCAGTCACTGGACTCCAATGACCTTTACTTACACTCTTGCATGCACACCATGTGATAATCGCTGCAACACACACTACAAGATACTCTGTTGCATTTTCTACAAAATAATTTCTCTAACTCCTCACTCACTCACTCACTCACTCACTCACTCACTCACTCACTCACTCACTCACTCACTCACTCACTCACTCACTCACTCACTCACTCACTCACTCACTCACTCACTCACTCACTCTCACACTCTCTCACACTCTCTCACACTCTCTCACACTCTCTCACACTCTCTCACACTCTCTCACACACACTGCACTGGGCCAACTGTTGATCCAAGTCTGATGGCCGATTGTTTCCTCAAATCGTGATTTGTTCAAAGCACCGGAACTAATACTGCTTTTTGTCTAATGCATCTTGTTGTACCATGGCTGATCTATGGAACCATTTCTGTTGAACTGGTCTGTCCACGAGAGATGAAACTCAGCCTAACCTATGACCTGACCCATCACCTCATTATGTACAGTCGTGGCCAAAAGTTTTGAGAATGACACAAATATCAATTTTCACAAAGTTTGCTGCTTCAGTGTCATATTTTTGTCAGATGTTACTATGGAATACTGAAGTATAATTACAAGCATTTCATAAGTGACCATTACATGAAGTGGATGCAAAAAGTCTATTTGAAGTGTTGATACTTCCTTTTCAAAACCTCCGCAATCTGCCCTGGCATGCTGTCAATTAACTTCTGGGCCACATCCTGACTGATGGCAGCCCATTCTTGCATAATCAATGCTTGGAGTTTTTCAGAATTTGTGGGGTTTTGTTTGTCCACCTGCCTCTTGAGGTTTGACCACAAGTTCTCAATGGGCTTAAGGTCTGGGGAGTTTCCTGGCCATGGACCCAAAATATCATTGTTTTGTTCCCAAAGCCACGTAGTTATCACTTTTGCCTTATGGCAAAGTGCTCCATCATACTGTTCGCTGCTCTGGCTCCCCAATGGTGGAACAAACTCCCTCACGACGCCAGGACAGCGGAGTCAATCACCACCTTCCGGAGACACCTGAAACCCCACCTCTTTAAGGAATACCTAGGATAGGATAAAGTAATCCTTCTCACCCCCCTTAAAATATTTAGATGCACTATTGTAAAGTGGTTGTTCCACTGGATGTCATAAGGTGAATGCACCAATTTGTAAGTCGCTCTGGATAAGAGCGTCTGCTAAATGACTTAAATGTAATGTAAATGTAATGCTGGAAAAGGCATTGTTAGTCACCAAACTGTTCCTGGATGGTTGGGAGAAATTGCTCTCGGAGGATGTGTTGGTACCATTCTTTATTCCTGGCTGTGTTCTTAGGCAAAATTGTGAGTGAGCCCACTCCCTTGGCGGAGAAGCAGTCCCACACATGAATTGTCTCGGGATGCTTTACTGTTGGCATGACACAGGACTGATGGTAGAGCTCACCTTGTCTTCTCCGGACAAGTTTTTTTCAAAATGCCCCAAACAATCGGAAAGGGGATTCATCAGAGAAAATGACGGTACCCCAGTCATCAGCAGTCCAATCCCTGTACCTTTTGCAGAATATCAGTCTGTCCCTGATGTTTCTCCTGGAGAGAAGTGGCTTCTTTGCTACCCTTCTTGACACCAGGCCATCCTCCAAAAGTCTTTGCCTCATATTCCTGAGCAAGCTCTATACTGGTGGTGCCCCGATCCCGCAGCTGAATCAACTTTAGCAGACGGTCCTGGCGCTTGCTGGACTTTCTTGGGCACCCTGAAGCCTTCTATACAACAATTGAACCGCTCTCCTTGAAGTTCTTGATGATCCGATACATGGTTGATTTATGTGCAATCTTACTGGCAGCAATATCCTTGCCTGTGAAGCACTTTTTTGTGCAAAGCAATGATGACTGTATGTGTTTCCTTGCAGGTAACTATGGTTGACAGAGGAAGAACAATGATTCCAAGCATCACCCTCCTTTTGAAACTTCCAGGCTGTTATTTAAACTCATTCAGCATGACAGAGTGATCTCCAGCCTTGTTCTCGTCAACACTCACACCTGTGTTAACGAGAGAATCATTGACATGATGTCAGCTGATCCTTTTCTGGCAGAGTTGAAATACAGTAGAAATTATTTTTTGGGATTCAGTTCATTTGCATGGCAAAGAGGGACTTTGCAATTAATTGCAATTCAACTGATCACTCTTCATAACATTCTGGAGTATTTGCAAATTGCCATCATACAAATTGAGGCAGCAGACTCTGTGAAAAGTAATATTTGTGTCATTCTCAAAACTTTTGGTCATGACTGTATTACTGCCCCCCATTAGTGACATCCTAAAAAAACACTTTTCAACACACATGGCTCCTAGCCTGGCCCATGCATGCTTTCTGAACCGAACACGAAAACTGAAACTAAATCATAATATAACAAAATAGATATATTTTTAGACAACTAAATAAAAACAAGCAAATCAGGTCTGAAAACTGAAATTAAACTGAATTCCAAATACAATTCAGTAACATATTTAATCAATCTAATATTTATTTTCCCCAATAGCACAAAGAGCCTGCAGAGATAACAGATAGAGCCTGCAGAGTTTTGTCTCACTATCCAGGTCTGTGCACAAACAATTCAAGCTCCTACTTTTAAAAATCCACCTTTCCAGAAACATGTCTCTCACCGTTGCCGCTTGCTATAGACCACCCTCTGCCCCCAGCTGTGCCCTGGACACCATATGTGAATTGATTGCCCCCCATTTATCTTCAGAGCTTTTGCTGCTAGGTCACCTAAACTGGGACATGCTTAACACCCCAGCCATCCTACAATCGAAGCTTGATGCCCTCAATCTCACACAAATTATCAATGAACCTACCAGGTACAACCCCGAATCCGTAAACACGGGCACCCTCCTAGACATCATCCTAACCAACTTGCCCTCCAAATAAACCTCTGCTGTCTTCAACCAAGATTTCAGCGATCACTGGCTCATTGCCTGCACCCTTAATGGGTCTGCGGTCAAGCGACAATCCCTCATCAATGTCAAACTCTCCCTAAAACACTTCAGCGAGTAGGCCTTGTAGCACAAACTCAAAGTTCTGGGACACTATAAAGTCCATGGAGAATAAGAGCACCTCCTCCCAGCTGCCCACTGCACTGAGGCTAGGAAACACTGTCACTACCAATAAATCCATGATAATTGAAATTCTCAATTAACATTTTTCTATGGCTGGCCATGCTTTCCACCTGGCTACCCCTACCACGGTCAACAGCCCTGCAACCCCCACGCCTCCCCATTTCTCCTTCACCCAAATCCAGATAGCTGATGTTCTGAAAGAGCTGCAAAATCTGGACCCCTACAAATCAGCCGGGCTAGACAATCTGGACACTCTCTTTCTAAAATGATCTGCCAAAATTGTTGCAACCCCTATTACTTGCCTGTTCAACTTCTCTTTCGTATTGTCTGAGATTCCCAAAGATTGGAAAGCTGCTGCGGTCATCCCCCTCTTCAAAGGGGGAGACAGTCTAGACCCAAACTGCTACAGACATATCTAACCTACCCTGCCTTTTTAAGGTCTTTAAAAACCAAGTTAACAAACAGATTACCGACCATTTCAAATCCCACTGTACCTTCTCCGCTATGCAATCTGGTTTCAGAGCTGGTCGTGGGTGCACCTCAGCCACGCTCAAGGTCCTAAATGATATAACCACCATTGATAAGAGACAATACCGTGCAGCCATATTCATCGACCTGGCCAAGGCTTTTGATTCTGTCAATTACCACATTCTTATTGGCAGACTCAACAGCTTTGGTTTCTCAAATGACTGCCTCGCCTGGTTCACCAACTACTTCTCTGATAGAGTTCAGTGTGTCAAATCGGAGGGCCTGTTGTCTGGAACTCTAGCAGTCTCTATGGGGTGCCACAGGGTTCAATTCTCAGGCCAACTCTCTTCTCTGAATACATCAATGATGTCACTCTTGCTGCTGGTGATACTCTGATTTACCTCTACGCAGACAACACCATTCTGTATACTTCTGGCCCTTCTTTGGACACTGTGTTTAACTAACCTCCAGACGAGCTTCAACGCCATACAACTCTTCCTCCGTGGCCTTCAACTGCTCTTAAATGCAAGTAAAACTAAATGCATGCTCTTCAACAGATTGCTGCTCGCACCTGCCCGCCCATCCATCTCTACTCTGGACGGTTCTGACTTAGAATATGTGAACAACTACAAATACCTAGGTGTCTGGTTAGACTGTAAACTCTCTTCCAGACTCACATTAAGCATCTCCAGTCCAAAATTAAACCTAGAATCGGATTCCTATTTCGCAACAAAGCCTCCTTCACTCATGCTGCCAAACATACCCTCGTAAAACTGACTATCCTACCAATCAACGACTTGGTGATGTAATATACAAACTAGCCTCCAACACTCTACTCAACAAATTGGATGCAGTCTATCATGGTGCCATCCGTTTTGTCACCAAAGCCCCATATACTACCCACCACTGCAGCCTGTACGCTCTCGTTGGTTAGCCCTCGCTTCATATTCTTCACAAACACACTGGCTCTAGGTCATTTACAAGTCTTTGCTAGGTAAAGCCCCGCCTTATCTCAGCTCACTGGTCACCATAGCAGCACCCATCCATAGCACACGCTCCAGCAGGTATATTTCACTGGTCACCCCAAAGCCAATTCTTACTTTGGCCGCCTTTCCTTCCAGTTCTCTGCTGCCAATGACTGGAATGAACTGCAAAAATCACTGAAGCTGGAGACTCTTACTCCCTCCCTAGCTTTAAGCACAAGCTGTCAGAGCAGCTCACAGATCACTGCACCTGTCCATAGCCCATCTGTAAATAGCCCATCCAACTACCTCATCCCCATACTGTATTTATTTATTTATTTTGCACCGTTGTACCCCAGTATCACTACTTGCATATTAATCTAATGCCTATCTATCACTCCAGTGTTTAATTGCTATATTGTAATTACTTCCACTATTGGCCTATATATTGCCTTACCTCCCTTACCTCATTTGCACACACTATAGACTTTTTCTACTGTATTATTGACTGTTTGTTTATTCCATGTGTAACTCTGTGTTGTTGTATGTGTCAAACTGCTGTGCTTTATCTTGGCCGTTTCGCAGAACTTGTTCTCAACTAGCCTACCTGGTTAAATAAAGGTGAAATGAAAAAAGAGGCTCTATGGTGTTATGCATGTCAATATTAGTACTAACATACCTCAGGAGTTACCCCTCCCTTTCTGTGATCTAGGAGGCCTGTTTTGAGATGAATCATAATGTACACATATGCACTACTGTTCAAAAGTTTGGGGTCACTTAGAAATTTTCTTGTATTCCATGAAAACATACATTAAATTAGTTGCAAAATGAATAGGAAATATAGTCAAGAAGTTAACATGGTTTATAAATAAGGATTTTTAATTTAAATAATAATTGTGTTCTTCAAACTTTGCTTTCGTCAAAGAATCCTCCAACTAGAATCCTGGCATTCTAGTTGTCAATTTGTTGTGGTATTCTGAAGAGATTTCACCCCATGCTTCCTGAAGCACCTCCCACAAGTTGGATTGGCTTGATTGGCACTTCTTATGTACCATACGGTCAAGCTTCTCCAACAACAGCTCAATAGGGTTGAGATCTGGTGACTGTGCAAAAGGGAGTGATAGCCTTCCTTCTTCAAGATCTCTTTACCCTGTACAAATCTCCCACTTTACCACCACCAAAGCACCTCCAGACCATCACAATGCCTCCACCATGCCTGACAGATGGTGTCAAGCACTCCTCCAGCATCTTCACTTTTCACCTCAAACTTAGATTTGTCTGTCCATAGCACCTTTTTCCAATCTTCCTCTGTCCAGTGTCTGTGTTCTTTTGCCCATCTTAATCTTTTCTTTTTATTGGTCAATCTGAGAGATGGCTTTTTCTTTGCAACTCTGCCTAGAAGGCCATCATCCCAGAGTCAGTCGCCTCTTCTTTGTTGACTGAGACTGGTGTTTTGAGGGTACTATTTAATGTAGCTGCCAGTTGAGGACTTGTGAGGTGTCTGTTTCTCAAACTAGACACTCTAATGTACTTGTCCTCTTGCTCAGTTGTGCACCAGGGCCTCTCACTCCTCTTTCTATTCTGGTTAAGGCCAGTTTGCACTGTTTTGTGAAGGGAGTAGCACAGTGTTGTATGAGATCTTCAGTTTCTTGGCAATTTCTCACATGGAATAGCCTCCCCAGAACCCAGAACAAGAATAGACTGAGTTTCAGAAGAAAGTTATTTGTTTCTGCCTATTTTGAGCCTGTAATCAAACCCACAAATGCTGATACTCCAGATACTCAACTTGTCTAAAGAAGGCCAGTTTTATTGCTTCTTTAATCAGAACAACAATTTTCAGCTGTGCTAACATAATTGCAAAAGGGTTTTATAATGATCAATTAGCCTTTTAAAATGATAAACTTGGATTAGCTAACACAATGTGCCATTGGAACACAGGAGTGATGGTTGCTGATAATGGGCCTCTGTATGCCTATGTAGATATTCCATTCAAAATCAGCTGTTTCCAGCTACAATAGTAAATAACAACATTAACAATATCTACACTATTTCTGATCAATTTGATTTAAAAAACAAGGACATTTCTAACTGACCCCAAACTTTTGAATGTGTGTGTGTGTGTGTGTGTGTGTGTGTGTGTGTGTGTGTGTGTGTGTGTGTCCGATGATAATGAAATAATAATAAAACACAAACAGGCTTCGTTCAATACAAGTGTGTGTTTGAGAGAATGGGACCACAGAGGGAGTGAGAAATGGACAGAGTAAGATTGAGAGGAGAGTTAATGGTGTGTTGTTAGTGAATGATGTCCCTGGTCAGCGGTGCTCTATTGACTGTAAATCACATCAGTCCTGATGGTTGAGCCGGCACCTGAGAGAACACACCCTCAGGGGCCTTTCTGAGAGAGAGAAAGATGTCGTGTGAATGGCGAAAAGAGGAGTGTTGTAAAAAAAGTGATGTTCTCCAACAGTGAGGTGGCTCACACACTTGAGCCTCAATGGTGAGCAGGCTTTGGGCTAGGGTGAATCTGGGTTCTCAGTGCTACGTGAGGCCTAACCTGCTAACCATTGACACATATTGTGTTTTCAGGTGGTGAAGACAGTGGGCCTCCGGGAGGTGTGGTTCTTTGGCCTGCAGTACACAGACAGTAAAGGCTACAGCACGTGGCTCAAACTCAACAAGAAGGTGACGCAGCAGGATGTGAAGAAGGAGAACCCTTTGCAGTTTAAGTTCAGAGCCAAGTTCTTCCCGGAGGACGTGTCTGAGGAACTCATCCAGGAGATCACACAGAGACTCTTCTTCCTGCAGGTAACACACACACACACACACACTGAACAAAAATATAAACGGAACATGTAAATAGTTGGTCACATGTTTTGTAAGTAAGTGAGCTTTTCTCCTTTGCCAAGAACCCATCCACTTGACAGGTGTGGCATATCAAGAAGCTGATTAAACAGCATGATTATTTGCAGCTTGTGCTGAGAACAATAAAAGGCCACTCTAAAATTTGCAGTTTTGTCACACAACACAATGCCACAGATTTCTCAAGTTTTGAGGGAGCGTGCAATTGACATGCTGACTGCAGGATTGTCCACCAGAGCGGTTGCCAGATAATTTTATGTTAATTTATCAACCATAAGCCACCCCCAATGTTGTTTTAGAGAATTTGGCAGTACGTCCAACCGACCACGTAACCACGCCAACCCAGGACGTCCACATCTGGATTCTTCACCTGCGGGATCCTCTGAGACCAGCCATCCGGGCAGCTGTGGGTTTGCTGAACTGAAAAGTTTCTGCACAAACTGTCAGAAACCGTCTTAGGGAAGCTCATTTGCGTGCTCATTGTCCTCACCAGGGTCTTTACCTGACCACAGTCCGGCGTCATAACCAACTTCATTGGGCAAATGCTGAACTTCGATGGCCACTGGCATGCTGGAGAAGTGTGCTCTTCACGGATGAATTCCGGTTTCACTGTACCGGGCAGATGGCAGACAGCGTGTATGGCTTTGTGTGTGTGCGAGTGGTTTGCTGATGTCAACGTTGTGGAAATAGTGCCCCATGGTGGCGGTGGGTTTATAGTATGGGCAGGCATTAGCTACAGACAACGAACACGATTGCATTTTATTAATTGCAATTTGAATGCACAGAGATACCGTGATGAGATCCTGAGGCCCATTGTCATTCCATTCATCCGCCACCATCACCTCATGTTTCAGCATGATAATGCACGATCCCATGTCACAATTCCTGGAAGCTGAAAATGCCCCAGTTCTTCCATCACCAGACATTGAGCATGTTTGGGATCCTCTGGATCGACTTGTACGACAGTGACTTCCAGATCCTGGCAATATCCAGCAACTTTACACAGCCATTAAAGAGGACTGGGACAACATTCCACAGGCCACAATCAACAGCCTGATCAACTTTATGCGAAGGGGATGTGCCAAGCTGCATGAGGAAAATGGTGGTCATACCAGATACTGACTGGTTTTCTGATCCATGCTCCTACCTTTTTTTAAAGGTGTCTGTGACCAACAGATGCATATCTGTATTCCCAGTCATGTAAAATCTATAGATTAGGGCCTAATGAAATTATTTCAATTGACTGATTTCCTTATATGAACTGTCACTGTAAAATCTTTGAAATTGTTACATGTTACGTTTATTTTTGTTCAGTATTTATTGGTGTCCTTCATACTCAGAATGTACATTGCAAATCCAAACAAAGTACTTAAACAAGTGTGTGTGTGTTCCCTGCCCATACCAGGTAAAGGAGGCCATCCTGAATGATGAGAACTACTGTCCTCCAGAGACAGCCGTGCTGCTGGCCTCCTACTCTGTCCAGGCCAAGTACGCAGACTACAACAGAGACCTCCACAGGCCTGGCTACCTTACCTCCGACCGCCTGCTGCCACAGAGGTCCGTACCCCACACGCACCTCTCTCTCTCTGTCCCCTCTCTAACCCTCTCTGTGCAGAAGAGACTTCCACATTTCCACCTTCACTTCCTCTGTCCCACTCAAAGAATACCAGGGGAAGAGTCTTGTTGTCATAGCAACTCAGAGAATCTCTATTGAAATTGCTCCTACAATGGTTGAGGAGGCTGGAATGTCCTGCTACTTAATGAATTCTCTCCATTCTCCCCCGTTAGTGTGTGCTGGAGGGAGGGATTGTGTGCTTTTGTAAAGGAGTTGTTCTTCAGTAGAGTGGCTTGCCCCTCCCTCACTATAAATCTGTTCTGTCTTTTGATGCTAGGCCTCTAGTGTGGCCCTTTTTGAATAACCCTGTTTGAATAACCCGTTGTATTTTTTTGTGTGTCCTGCAGAGTCTTGGAGCAGCACAAGTTGACTAAGGAGCAGTGGGAGGACAGAATACAGACCTGGCATGAGGAACACAGAGGCATGCTCAGGTAGGGCTTTGTACAAGGCTCTATATGTGTGTTTCGTTATGAGTCTGTTAGTGTCAAACTTGCTTCTCTACACAAGTTGTAATGTGTGTTTGTGTCCACAGAGAGTACTCAGTGATGGAGTATCTGAAGATAGCCCAGGACCTGGAGATGTATGGCGTCAACTACTTTGAGATCAAGAACAAGAAGGGAACAGAGTTGTGGCTGGGTGTGGATGCACTGGGACTCAATATCTACGAACACGAGGACAAGTACGCAATACTGATATACAGTTTTTTGTTGTTATTTTAGAGTGGAAGGTGGAATATGCCATTCATCCACTAAGGTGGAACGTAAGAGAGCATACCTGAGCATGGCCTTGTCAGATATACTCCATGACACTATCGCCCTCTGCTGGGCATGGATGGTGCCTCTAGCTTAATTTAATACTACACTGATATGGGTGGGTAGTTACCTTCACATGGCATTGTACTGTACTAGCATAGTGTTGAGACAGTCCGTATTTTTCCTTCCCTTCTCCCCAGGTTGACACCAAAGATTGGCTTCCCCTGGAGCGAGATCAGGAACATCTCCTTCAGCGACAAGAAGTTTGTCATCAAACCCATCGACAAGAAAGCTCCAGTAAGTCAGTCTACCAGGAAGGTAGGGTTAGGCTTAGTCAGTCTACCATGAAGGTAGAGTTAGGTTTAGGCTTAGGCATAGTCAGACTACCATGAAGGTAGAGTTAGGTTTAGGCTTAGTCAGTCGAACAGGAAGGTAGGTTTAGGCTTAGTCAGTCTACCGGGAAGGTAGGGTTAGGTTTAGGGTTGGTCAGTCTACTGGGAAGGTTTAGGGTTGGTCAGTTTACTGGGAAGGTTTTAGGGTTGGTCAGTTTACTGGGAAGGTTTAGGGTTGGTCAGTCTACTGGGAAGGTTTAGGGTTGGTCAGTCTACTGGGAAGGTTTAGGGTTGGTCAGTCTACTGGGAAGGTTTAGGGTTGGTCAGTTTACTGGGAAGGTTTAGGGTTGGTCAGTCTACTGGGAAGGTTTAGGGTTGGTCAGTCTACTGGGAAGGTTGGGGAAGGTTTAGGGTTGGTCAGTTTACTGGGAAGGTTTAGGGTTGGTCAGTTTACTGGGAAGATTTAGGGTTGGTCAGTTTACTGGGAAGGTTTAGGGTTGGTCAGTCTACTGGGAAGGTTTAGGGTTGGTCAGTCTACTGGGAAGGTTGGGGAAGGTTTAGGGTTGGTCAGTCTACTGGGAAGGTTGGGGAAGGCGGGAGGAAACAATACAACACAATGTACAATAAACATTGATAATATAATAAAGACATTGCACTAATCTGTAAATTCGTAAAATGAGTGCTAAATTCCTTAAATGTAAAATTACCTGCAAAATGAGTCAACCCCTTTTCCTTTTCTTCCCTCCTCCTTTCCTCTCTCCTCTCTTCCTCTCTCCTCCTTGCCTTCCTCTCCCTCCTCCTCTCCCTTCCTCCGTTGCAAAATGAGTCAACTCCCTTCCTTTCCTTTTCTTCCCTCCTCCTTTCCTCTCCCTTCCTCTCTCTCTCCCTTCCTCCGCCTCTCCTCTCCCTTCCTCCGCCTCTCCTCCCCCTTCCTCCGCCTCTCCTCTCCCTTCCTCCGCCTCTCCTCTCCCTTCCTCCGCCTCTCCTCTCCCTTCCTCCGCCTCTCCTCTCCCTTCCTCCGCCTCTTCTTCCTTCCTCCCCTCTCCCCTTCCTTCTCTCTCCCTTCCTCCGCCTCTCCCCTTCCTCCTCCTCTCCCTCCTCTCCTCTCCCCTCCTCCGCCTCTCCTCTCCCCCTCCGCCTCTCCTCTCCCTTCCTCCCTCCTCTCCCTCCTCCGTGCCTCTCCCTTCCTCCGCCCTCCTCCCTCCTGCCTCCTCCCTCATCTCCCCTCCGCCCTCCCCTCCTCATCCCTGCCTCTCCTCTCCCCTTCCTCCCTCTCCCTCATCTCCACCTCCCTGCTCTGCCTCCCTCCCTCCCTCCCACTCCTCTTTTCCTCTCCCCTTCCTCTTTTCCTCTCCTCCCTCTCTCCTCCCTGTCCCTCCTCTCCCCCTTTTCCTCTCCACTCCTCTCTCTATAGGATTTTGTGTTCCCCTTCCTCCGCCTCTCCTCTCCCCTTCCTCCGCCTCTCCTCTCCCCTTCCTCCGCCTCTCCTCTCCCCTTCCTCCGTTGCGGATCTTCCAAGCGTATCCTGGCACTGTGTCCCTCCTCTCCCCTTTTCCTCTCCACTCCTCTCTCTATAGGATTTTGTGTTCTATGCCCCGCGGTTGCGGATCAACAAGCGTATCCTGGCACTGTGCATGGGGAACCACGAACTGTACATGAGGAGGAGAAAGCCTGACACCATTGAGGTTCAGCAAATGAAGGCCCAGGCCAGGGAGGAGAAACACCACAAACAGATGGAAAGGTACAGAAAGAACACATGCAAACATGAGGTTGTGATTCTGACCAGAAGGGGGCAGCATTGTATAAAATATCTCTGTACCAGAGCTATATAAAGGGTGGATCTCTGTATTCCCTTGATTCCTCAAAGGAGGTGAGAAGAGCGGATATTGGGAATTACAGAAATACAATTGAAATATTAGGCCGATCCACCATCCTAACACTGCTCTCGTGTGTCTAATGAGGCCATTTGGAGACAGCTATGGACTGGATATCTCTGTATTGCTCTTATGTGCATTTTTGTGTTTTACCTTTTTGTAAAGCATCTTGAATTTGCAGAAAGTTGCACCAGTGTTGTGATCATATTTTATACAACAATATATTGAATGATATGAGTAAGATATTCAACAATTAATTACATTTAATTTGAATATATTATTAGCCCATGCATTTTCATCAACTGAACTATGTCTCTTTTGTTTTACAGAGCCCAGCTAGAAAACGAGAAGAGAAAACGAGAGCATGCGGAGAAGGAGAGGGCGAAGATAGAGAAGGAGAAGGACGAGCTTGTCGAGAGGCTCAGACAGATTGAGCAACAGACGCTAAAGGCCCAGAAAGGTATCTACAGTTGAAGTTGGAAGTTTACATACACCTTAGCCGAATACATTTAAACTCAGTTTTTCACAATTCCCTGTATTTGGTCAGTTAGGATCACCACTTTATTTTAAGAATGTGAAATGTCAGAATAATAGTAGAGAGAATTATTTATTTCAGCTTTTATTTCTTTCATCATATTCCCAGTGGGTCAGAAGTTTACATACACTCAATTAGTATTTTGTAGCAATGCCTTTAATTGTTTAACTTGGGTGAAACGTTTCGGGTAGCCTTCCACAAGCTTCCCACAATAAGTTGGGTGCATTTTGGTCCATTTCACCTGACAAAGCTGGTGTAACTGAGTCAGGTTTGTAGGCCTCCTTGCACACACTTTTTCAGTTCTGCCCACAAATTGTCTATAGGATTGAGGTCAGGGCTTTGTGATAGCCACTCCAATACCTTGACTTTGTTGTCCTTAAGCCATTTTGCCACAACTTTGGAAGTATGCTTGGGGTCATTGTCCATTTGGAAGACCAATTTGCGACCAAGCTTTAACTTCCTGACTGATGTCTTGAGATGTTGCTTCAAGATATCCACATAATTTTCCTTCCTCATGATGCCATCTATTTTGTGAAGTGCACCAGTCCCTCCTGCAGCAAAGCACTCCCACAACATGATGCTGCCAACCCTGTGCTTCATGGATGGGATGCTGACCTTTGGCTTGCAAGCCTCCCCCGTTTTCCTCCAAACATAACGATGGTCATTATGGCCAAACAGTTCTAATTTTGTTTCATCAGACCAGAGGACATTTCTCCAAAAAGTACGATGTTTGTCCTCATGTGCAGTTGCAAACCGTAGTCTGGGTTTTGGTTTTAGAGCAGTGGCTTCTTCCTTGCTGAGTGGCCTTTCAGGTTATGTCGATATAGGACTCGTTTTACTGTGGATATAGATACTTTTGTGCCTGTTTCCTCCAGCATCTTCACAAGGTCCTTTGCTGCTGTTCTGGGATTGATTTGCATCTCTGAGACAGAACGGGTTTCCTTCCTGAGCAGTATGACAGCTGTGTGGTCCCATGGTGTTAATACTTGCGTACTATTGTTTGTACAGATGAACGTGATACCTTCAGGTGTTTGGAAATTGCTCCCAAGGATGAACCAGACTTGTGGAGGTCTACAATTGTTTTTCCTGAGGTCTTGGCTGATTTCTTTGGATTTTTCCCATGAGGCACTGAATTTGAAGGTAGGCCTTGAAAGACATCCACAGGTACACCTCCAATTGACTCAAATGATGTCAATTAGCCTATCAGAAGCTTCTAAAGCCATGCCATCCCTTTCTGGAATTTCACAAGCTGTTTAAAAGCACAGTCAACTTAGTGTATGTAAACTTTTGACCCACTGGAATTGTCATACAGTTAATTTATAAGTGAAATAGTCTGTCTGTTAACATTTGTTGGACAAATTACTTGTGTCATGCACAGTGTAGATGTTCTAACTGACTTGCAAACTATAGTTTGTTAACAAGAAATTTGTGGAGTGGTTGAAAAATTAGTTTTAACCTCTAGGCTAGGGGCGGTATTTTCACGTCCAGATGAAAAGTGTGCCCAAAGTAAACTGCCTGTTACTCAGGTCCAGAAGCTAGGATATGCATATTATTAGTAGATGTGGATTGAAAACACTCTGACGTTTCTAAAACTGTTTGAATGATGTCTGTGAGTATAACAGAACTTATTTGGCAGGCGAAACCCCCGAGGACAAACCATCTAGTAATCTTTGTTGTTGTTGAGGTGACAGTGTTTTCAATGTTTTTTCTGTGTGGATCTAGATTTCTAAGGCACTTGCTTGAAGTTCATATCGCTTCCACTGGATCTCAACAGTCTTTAGAAATTGGTTGATGTTTTTCCTTTGTGTAATGAAGAAGTAAGGCTTTTCAGAACCAGGGTTGAGTCTAGTGTACTGGTTGGGGCGCATGACCTGAAGCTTGCACCACCACCACTTTTTATCCGCCATTGAACACAGTTTATCCCGTCTTAAATTGCATCGAATATATACGTTAAAAATAACCTAAAGTTGTATTAGGAAGGTTGTTTGAACAAAGATTACAGGTAACTTATTAGATATTTTGAAGTCATGTTGAGCGAGTTGGATCCAATGTTTTTCTGTATCAAACGCGCCAAATAAATAGACATTTTGGAGATATAACGATATAATCGATATAAATGAACAAAATTAAAATTTTTGATTTTTATGGGACATATTGGAGTGCCAACAGAAGAAGCTCTTCAAAGGTAAGGCATGAATTATATCGTTATTTCTGAGTTTTGTGTCGCGTCTTGCTGGATGAAATATTGTCTGTGTTTGTTTGTTAGGGTGCTGTCCTCAGATAATAGCATGGTTTGCTTTCGCCGAAAGCCTTTTTGAAATCTGACACGGTGGCTGGATTATCAAGAAGTAAAGCTTTAATTTGGTGTATTGCACTTGTGATTGTATGAAAGTTAAATATTTCTAATAAATCAATTTGAATTTGGCGCTCTGCCATTTCACCGGATTTTGTCAAATTGATCCCGTTAATGGGATTTGATCCCTAAGAAGTTTTAATGACTTCCGACAAGCGCATGAACATTACACACGTGCATGCATTACACACGCTCGCACACACACTTACATGCGTGCATTACACACGTGCACACACACTTACATTACATAAATGCACACAAATTACATGCACATGCATTACACATACACCAACAACGGATACAACTTCAGAGGAACAATGTAAATGGGACTGATCATCTCACTTATTTTACATGTCATAGGTTATCATGCAACCAACACCCTGGAGTAACACTTACACCCGCTGTAGTTCACAGCTGGTGTTCAGACAAGTTCACAGCTATAGTACGCAACACTGGGATTTGCATACTAGCTCTTATTAGGAGGAGTGAGGAATGGGATATCATTTAGAGACCATAGGAGGACTGTTAGCTGTTTTATCATGTTACAGGGAGGGGGACATGAACATTCATTCTCTATAGTGTTGGCCCTAGCACCACGGCTGTCATAACCGAAAAGGACAGAACACACTATTTACATAGTGAACGGCTGGAGGGAGAGAGTTAGCTACAGCCCTGAAATCCCCAGCAGATCTAACGAATCACTGCAGAGCCATTCTGTTGGTAAAAGACAGGAGTTTGATTGGCTAATATAAAAAATGATTTGATCCTGAAAGTGCCATTCCAATCAGAATGATTGATTTCTACAGAATGTTGCCTCTAGAAATGCTCTCATCAAATATAGGTCGGGCCTGTCTCAGAGGTATCTCCCTATATAAACATTTGTGTTCCAGATTATTGGGAGATTATTCAAGTCCTCTTGTATTTCATGAGATGAATGTGTGAATGTGTGTCAGGAAAGATGGGTGCTGTAATGAACACAATGGGAGACGGAGAGCTGGTTTCAAGAGCAGGGTGCAGCAGGTGTTTATTTGTAAAGGACTACAGGAGGCGGCAGGTAGCTGGTTCCAGGGGCAGGCAGAAGGTCATACACAGGGGGTCCAAAAAGGCAACAGTACAAGCAGGGAAAAGACTAGTAACGTCATCCTGTGAGATCAGGCAATAGGTAGATAACAGGAAATACGATAAAGTACAGGCAGGGAATAGGCAAAAGGGGTCATTAGTGAGGCAGGCAAAAACTAACATACACGGGAGGTTTCAATTATGGGAAAAACAGAGCTCCGAATAGAAGTGTGTCACAAAACAAATACCTCACAATGATGGGGTGCAAAGAACTGAACCAAATGGTGTGTGATAATGACATACAAGTGTGTGATTGGGATCTGGAGAGTGAGCTGCGTTCAGGGGATCTATGTATTTGAGTGTGTGAGTTGCAAGCAAACGCTACAGGTGCGACTCTCGCTAAGATCTGATTATATTTGTTATACAGTAACATTGTTGTGTGTGTGTGGTGTGTGTGTGTGTGCACAGAGCTGGAGGAGCAGACACGCAGGGCCCTGGAGTTGGACCAGGAGAGGAAGAGGGCGAAGGAGGAGGCGGAAAGGTTGGAGGGAGAGAGACAGGCAGCAGAGGAGGCCAAGGCAGCGCTGGCTAAACAGTCCGCTGACCAGATGAAGAACCAGGAACAACTGGTAACACTTCACTTCACCACTTTCGATTAGGGTCCCGTTAACATACTTTCAGTGCATCCTTCTTTCCTTCCTTCCTTAAAGAAATCACTGATTTTATGTTAAATGATTGATGAATGCAATATAATAGACACCCTACTCAACTTCCTATTGATTGATTACCTGAAGGATGTACATATACCTACTGTAGACAGGTATACAGCAATTCTCTAAGCCATCGGTCTCTTCTGGATTGTCCAACACACTAAAACCTTTGTAAACACTCTAACCTACAACATATCTGCACTGTACCTGCTAAATTAGTATCACGTCAATACCTATGGTTCTATGTAAATGAGTGACACTGACTGACCTCTTGTAAACACCTCCCTTGCTTACAGAAAATGTATGGATGCTTTTACGACATGCACTCCAAAGGTGATATGGTTATTCCTCATGGTATTTAACCTGGAATCCCATAGCTCTACTAATGGCTTACAGCTCCAAGTGACTGACAGTAGGCTTATTGTTCATGTAACTGTTTCCACATCAAATTTGATTGGTCACATAGACATATTTAGCAGATGTTATTGAGGGTGTAGCAAAATGCTGGTGAGTTACCACCGCTCTAATATCCAAACGTTATTTCCGGCTGTATGTAATAATGCAAAGGATGCGTTCTGAGCTACAGTAATAAGGTGTGAAATAACATCCCAAAAAAGTACTGCCAAGTTAGTAGAGTTACGAGTGATACGGAGAGAGGGAGACAATAAGCCAAAGAGACTAGACACCTTTTCATTGGGTGTAGGGAAATAACATTTATACAGTTTTGGAAGGCCCTGAGGCAGTAACCTTTTAAGGGAAAAGGAGATACCTAGTCAGTTGTACAACTGAATGCATTCAACTGTAATGTGTCTTCCGCATTTTACCCAACCCATCAAAATCAGAGGTGCTGGAGACCGCCTAAATCAACATCCACGTCATCAGTGCCCGGGGAACAGTGGGTTAACTGCCTTGCTTGGGGATTTGATCCAGCAACCTTTCAGTTATTGGCCCAACGCTCCTACCCGCCAGGCTACCTGCCTATTTTGCAATGATAACTAGATATAATCTCTGGGTGCTGACAGATATCTGTGATTGAGGTGTTAATGTGCAGACGGCGTGCCCTAGGGGAAGTTCTCTGCTCTCACCACCCCCCACTCTCTCTTTGGTATTTCAAATAATATTTAATGGGTGGTATTACATGGTTAACAGTACTCACCATGAAACCATGTGTCAATTACATTTTCATACTGGTTGGCCCATTAAACCTCATGGGCGCCATGGTCAGCTCTTGCAGTCTGGTGGCCAGTGTGTTGGTGTATATGTCTGACAGAAGAGTGCTTTGTGCTTGTCTCTCGCAGGCCGCTGAGCTAGGAGAATTCACTGCCAAAATCGCTCTGCTTGAAGAGGCCAAGAGGAAGAAGGAAGAGGAGGCAACTGAATGGCAACACAAAGTAACGGCTACCTCTCTCTGATCCAGTGGCAGCTACTGAGGGAAGGATGGATCATAATAATGTCTTGAATAGAGTTAATAGAATGGTATCAAACATAAACATATGGTTTTCATGTGTTTGATACCATTCCATTCACTCCATTCCAGCCAGAACACTCAGTTCCAGCCATTATTATGAGCCGTCCCCAGCAGCCTCCACTGCTCTGCCCCCTGGGACTGACACATAAATAATAGTGTCTGTATTCAAATGTGTGGGGCTGTATGCCCTCAAACCAAATAATTTAACAGCATTCATAAGATCTAATGTACACTGAACAAAAATGTAAAGGCAACATGTACAGTGTTGGTCCCATGTTCCTTGAGCTGAAATAAAATATCCCAGAAATGTTCCATACACACAAAGCTTATTTCTCTCAAATTGTGTGCACAAATGTATTTATATCCCTGTTAGTGAGCATTTCGCCTTTGCCAAGATAATCCATCCACCTGATAGGTGTGGCATATCAATAAGCTGATTAAACAGCATTATCTTTACACAGGTGCACCTTGTGCTGGGGACAATAAAAGGCCACTTTAATAGGTGCAGTTTTGTCACATGCCACAGATGTCTCAAATTTTGAGGGAGCACGCAATTGGCATGCTGACCGCAGGAATGTCCACAAACTGTTGCCAGAGAATTTAATGTTAATTTCTCTACCATAAGCCGGCTTCAACATAATTTTAGAGAATTTGGACATGCGTCCAACCGGCCTCACAACCGCAGACCACGTGTATGGCATTGTGTGGGTGAACAGAGTGCCCCATGGTAGAGGTGGCCTTATGGTATGTGCAGGCATAAGCTATGGATAAGGAACACAATTGCATTTTATTGATAGCAATTTAAATGCATAGAGATACCGTGATGAGATCCTGAGGCCCATTGTCGTACGCTGCCATCACCTCATGTTTCAGCATGGCCCCATGTCGCAAGGATCTGTAAACTATTCCTAGAAGCTAAACATGTCCCAGTTCTTCCATGAACTGCATACTCACCAGGAATGTCACCCATTGAACATGCTCTGGATCTACATGTACGTCAGTATGCTCTAGTCCCCCCCCCCCCCCCCCCAATAACCAACAATTTAGCACAGCCATTGAAGAGGACTGGGACAACATTCCACAGGCCACATTCAACAGCCTGATCAACTATATGTAAAGGAGAGAAGTCACGCTGCATGAGGCAAATAGGGGTCACACCAGATACTGACTGGTTTTCTGATCCACGCCCCTACTTTTTTTCTTTGACCAAAAGATGCATTTCTGTATTCCCAGTCATGTGAAATCCATAGTGAATTTATTTCAATTGACTGATTTCCTTATATGAACTGTAACTCAGTAAAATCTTTGAAATTGTAGCATGTTACCTTTGTATTTTTGTTCAGTATATGTATGAGTAAGAGCTGAGTTTTTAAAATGGTGTGCTTGAGCCAGAACAATATGTTTTTAAGATGTTATTGTGTCCCTTATTTGCATGTTAACCCCCAGTTTAGTATGTGTGTGTCTGCGTGAGTGTTTTATTGTTTTTGGAAAGTCTCTGGTCTACTCAGGTCCCACACCGGCAAGCAATTTAAATACAGGTGTCCCTGTCTTTTGACAAAGTTGTCTTGAAATGTGTTTGTGTTTGTGTGTGTGTGTGTTTGTGTGTGTGTAAGCAATAATGTTTTTGTGTTTCCTGTTCCAAATAGAATATTGAAATGTGTCAGTACTGTATGATTTTTATATATGATACAATAGATGAGTAGTTTATTGAACACCAAATGACAAACAGTTATTCCCACATTAACCCTCCCGCCAGGCCATCTCAGCCCAGGAAGACCTGGAAAAGACTAAAGAGGAGCTGAAGTCTGTGATGTCATCACCCCCGGCGCCGGAGCACGATGAGCAAGATGAGACTAACGCAGAGGGCAGTACCGAGCTGCACAGTGACTGGGTCACCAGCCACCGCAGCGAGGAGGAACGTGTCACAGAGGCCCAGAAGAAGGAACGCGTCAAGGAACAGCTGCAGGTAGGCTCAGGAAGACGTGGCCTCATATCATTAGGATGGATAGACCCCATACAGGCTCAACAAGATAATAATCAAATACGGTTTTATTGGTCACTCGCATATTTAGCAGATGTTATTGTCGGTGTAGCGAAATGCTTGTAGCTATCAACTGCAAAAAAATGTAGGGTTATGTTTAGGGCTAGTGTTGGGGTCAGTAGATCAACAGTTTGCTGATAATATGTTGAACAATACACCATCTGTCTGCAACTGTCAAAATGAAGTGTTCTTTGCTTTCCCCTCTCCCTCTTTGTCAGGCTCTGAGTTCAGAGTTGGCTCAGGCGAGGGACGACACCAAGAAGACCCAGAATGACATGCTACATGCGGAGAATGTGAAGGCTGGGAGGGACAAGTACAAAACCCTGCGCCAGATCCGACAGGGCAACACCAAGCAGCGCATTGACGAGTTCGAGTCCATGTAAGAGTCAGCGCCCTCCCAACCCTGCGTTGCCATGACAACAGCTCACTTTCTTGGATAGCCGACCCTGCTCGTTCCCACCCCGTTCCCCCAAATCCGTACTTTCAAAAAGGCCAGAGGTGTGTGGATTCAATGTCCCACCCACTACTCCTTGCCAAAGCTCTGCCCACTAGCGGTTGGCCAATCAAACCGCTCCATGCTTAGAGCTCCACCCAACCACATCTGGAATCATCCAATCTGGAATGACAAGCAACATATCCTGCCGAAATGAACTTCTCCTTGAGCAAAGGATAATTTAACCCTTGCATGTCTGATGTAAGAATTGATTTTTTTTTTAATAATGTAGAGAGAAATTAGTGAATATCTTGCTTTTATTGAGAGAATTGCCATCTGTAGCTTTTTGATGTTGACAAGCATGTATGTAAAGCTTTAAATATCGTACCTTACTTTTTTTTGTTTGTGATCAAGTATTTAAATGGTTTTCTTAAACTGCCTTATTCGTCTCATTTCATTTACATTACTTCAGTTTTGGTTTCATATTTAACTGTGGTGAGTTAGTTGTGCTCTAGTCTTGGGTCAGCTGATGTTGAACCAGTGGTTTAATTCCTTCAGAATTTGAACACAGCTTTTTATTTGTCCCTTCAAACCTATACGTTTGATGTGTGATTCACCGTCCATTGACGGTTTTGTTAACATATATTTTGGTTCACAATAAAGAATCCATGTATATTTCTTACTTCCAGCTAGTTAAAGTATTTATCCCAGGTTGGATGAGGGTAGAATGGGAGGGAGGCAGCAGTTCAATATTATATGGATAGAGTGGTATGAGGAACTGTTTATTTTGAACATTCCAGATGAATCACCTTCCAGGCATTTTATCAAATTTATTTATATAGCCCTTCGTACATCAGCTGATATCTCAAAGTGCTGTACAGAAACCCAGCCTAAAACCCCAAACAGCAAACAATGCAGGTGTAAAAGCACGGTGGCTAGGAAAAACTCCCTAGAAAGGCCAAAACCTAGGAAGAAACCTAGAGAGGAACCGGGCTATGTGGGGTGGCCAGTCCTCTTCTGGCTGTGCCGGGTAGAGATTATAACAGAACATGACCAAGATGTGCAAATGTTCATAAATGACCAGCATGGTCAAATAATAATAAGGCAGAACAGTTGAAACTGGAGCAGCAGCACAGTCAGGTGGACTGGGGACAGCAAGGAGCCATCATGTCAGGTAGTCCTGGGGCACGGTCCTAGGGCTCAGGTCCTCCGAGAGAGAGAAAGAAAGAGAGAATTAGAGAGAGCATATGTGGGGTGGCCAGTCCTCTTCTGGCTGTGCCGGGTGGAGATTATAACAGAACGTGGCCAAGATGTTCAAATGTTCATAAATGACCAGCATGGTTGAATAATAGTAAGGCAGAACAGTTGAAACTGGAGCAGGAGCATGGCCAGGTGGACTGGGGACAGCAAGGAGTCCTCATGTCAGGTAGTCCTGGGACATGGTCCTAGGGCCCAGGCCAGTTGAAACTGGAGCAGCAGCATGGCCAGGTGGACTGGGGACAGCAAGGAGTCATCATGTCAGGTAGTCCTGGGGCATGGTCCTAGGGCTCAGGTCCTCCGAGAGAGAGAAAGAAAGAGAGGAGAGAATTAGAGAACGCACACTTAGATTCACACAGGACACCGAATAGGACAGGAGAAGTACTCCAGATAAACAAACTGACCCTAGCCCCCCGACACATAAACTACTGCAGCATAAATACTGGAGGCTGAGACAGGAGGGGTCAAGAGACACTGTGGCCCCATCCGAGGACACCCCCGGACAGGGCCAAACAGGAAGGATATAACCCCACCCACTTTGCCAAAGCACAGCCCCCACACCACTAGAGGGAAATCTTCAACCACCAATTTACCATCCTGAGACAAGGCCGAGTATAGCCCACAAAGATCTCCGACACGCATTTTAAGAATGATTGAAGGGAAAATAATCATAAAACCACCTGAGACATTTTAGTGGTCTAAATCATGGTTTTGACACTAAGGTTATGTAACAAAGGATATGTCTAGCTCCTCCTACAACTGGTAAAACAGTCTCTAGTCTAGACTGACGGGTTCCCTCCCACAATGTAACCAATGATCTGTCTTGCTCCTCCTACAACTGGTAAAACAGTCTCTAGTCTAGACTGACGGGTTCCCTCCCACAATGTAACCAATGATCTGTCTAGCTCCTCCTACAACTGGTAAAACAGTCTCTAGTCTAGACTGACGGGTTCCCTCCCACAATGTAACCAATGATCTGTCTAGCTCCTCCTACAACTGGTAAAACAGTCTCTAGTCTAGACTGACGGGTTGCCTCCCATAATGTAACCAATGATCTGTCTAGCTCCTCCTACAACAGGTAAAACAGTCTCTAGTCTAGACTGACGGGTTGCCTCCCATAATGTAACCAATGATCTGTCTAGCTCCTCCTACAACTGGTAAAACAGTCTCTAGTCTAGACTGACGGGTTGCCTCCCATAATGTAACCAATGATCTGTCTAGCTCCTCCTACAACTGGTAAAACAGTCTCTAGTCTAGACTGACGGGTTGCCTCCCATAATGTAACCAATGATCTGTCTAGCTCCTCCTATAACTGGTAAAACAGTCTCTAGTCTAGACTGACAGGTTGCCTTCCACAATGTAACCAATGATCTGTCTAGCTCCTCCTACAACTGGTAAAACAGTCTCTAGTCTAGACTGACGGGTTGCCTCCCACAATGTAACCAATGTTCCAGTCTGGGAAATCTAAGACTAGGTCAAATAGTCATGTCAACTGTGTTATCCTTAAATGTCAACCAAAGTACAGTATGTACTATATGTACTGACCTCTTCTAGATGTGAAATCATTTAAGTTAAACCCATAACTATAGTGGTGGTAACCCTTCCAAAGTACATGTGTAGTGTTGTGGATGACAACACACCAGGTTATTCATTCAACTTCATCACCACAGTAAATGTAACAACTGTTTTGATTTTAAATTTAATTTCAGATGTTGGAGTTTATTTATGTACGCATCATCTTCAGACATTCCGTTCAGTATGACAATAATAAAACAAATAGATATAAAAGTTGTGAAGAATATTTCAGGTAGGCCTATTTGAATTGACATGCAAAAGTGGAGGAAAGTCTCGCATTATTATCATGATGTTGAAATGACGAGCTTCTTATTAAGTGTCATTAACCTGTCATCCCATTCAGTGTAGGCTACAGTACATGTCTGACATATGCCCCCCAAGTGTTGAAATTTCATTATCACATGATGATACACACATGCCTCACTAGCATCCTACTGTATCTAAATGAACCTGAGAACAATTTAGGCAGCAAACCCATTCCTTTCCCCCCGAAAAAGACTCATCGTCACCACCTTGAGTAAGGCTTTATTGCTTTATTATTCATAACTCATGAGGAGTCAACATTTTCCATTTGGCCTCAGTTCCCTGAATCAGCAAGTAAGACTGCTACACATGCCAGAGTATTATAAAGAGTCACGTGCTCTGGGTTTACGGCACTTAAAGCTCATTGTTTTAACATGCGTTGCCCCCCCATTCACATACTGTACAGTCACTAAGGCAAGAACATCAACATCATATCAGGTCACAGTTCTCCATTTTCCTCCATTACATTTTGGCTTGAAATGACCCATGTTGACCTGTGAAGAGAGGATCATCATAATACATACATAACATAGGCTAACCCTCAATCATTTTGCCAATTGCTTTGGTCCCTGACGGAATACTGCATCCCAACCTTATTTTTCACACTTTTATAAGGCATTTATTAGATTTAACAGTTATTGTAGCACAAATTATGTTGGATTTAAAGCACAACAGGGATGGATATTTGAATAAATTATACATGGTATTTGGAGAAGTGTCTGACAAACTGTTTTTTAAACCTGAATTGTAGGCCTTGGATACAGACGGACACAATGAAACAAACAGTCAAATAGAATAATATACTAACCAGTCAGATAAAATAAAATTAACCAAATTCCAAAATGATTTAAAAAAAATTGGTGGAAGAAATACTTTATACAAAAAATAGCACATATACAGTGCCTTGCGAAAGTATTCGGCCCCCTTGAACTTTGCGACCCTTTGCCACATTTCAGGCTTCAAACATAAAGATATAAAACTATTTTTTTTGTGAAGAATCAACAACAAGTGGGACACAATCATGAAGTGAAACGACATTTATTGGATATTTCAAACTTTCTTAACAAATCAAAAACTGAAAAGTTGGGCGTACAAAATTATTCAGCCCCCTTAAGTTAATACTTTGTAGCGCCACCTTTTGCTGCGATTACAGCTGGAAGTCGCTTGGGGTATGTCTCTATCAGTTTTGCACATCGAGAGACTGAAATTGTTTCCCATTCCTCCTTGCAAAACAGCTCGAGCTCAGTGAGGTTGGATGGAGAGCATTTGTGAACAGCAGTTTTTCAGTTCTTTCCACAGATTCTCGATTGGATTCAGGTCTGGACTTTGACTTGGCCATTCTCTAACACCTGGATATGTTTATTTTTGAACCATTCAATTGTAGATTTTGCTTTATGTTTTGGATCATTGTCTTGTTGGAAGACAAATCTCCGTCCCAGTCTCGGGTCTTTTGCAGACTCCATCAGGTTTTCTTCCAGAATGGTCCTGTATTTGGCTCCATCCATCTTCCCATCAATTTTAACCATCTTCCCTGTTCCTGCTGAAGAAAAGCAGGCCCAAACCATGATGCTGCCACCACCATGTTTGACAGTGGGGATGGTGTGTTCAGGGTGATGAGCTGTGTTGCTTTTACGCCAAACATAACATTTTGCATTGGTGCCAAAAAGTTCAATTTTGGTTTCATCTGACCAGAGCACCTTCTTCCACATGTTTGGTGTGTCTCCCAGGTGGCTTGTGGCAAACTTTAAACGACACATTTTATGGATATCTTTAAGAAATGTCTTTCTTCTTGCCACTCTTCCATAAAGGCCAGATTTGTGCAATATACGACTGATTGTTGTCCTATGGACAGAGTCTCTCACCTCAGCTGTAGATCTCTGCAGTTCATCCAGAGTGATCATGAGCCTCTTGACTGCATCTCTGATCAGTCTTCTCCTTGTATGAGCTGAAAGTTTAGAGGGATGGCCAGGTGTTGGTAGATTTGCAGTGGTCTGATACTCCTTCCATTTCAATATTAGCGCTTGCACAGTGCTCCTTGGGATGTTTAAAGCTTGGGAAATCTTTTTGTATCCAAATCCGGCTTTAAACTTCTTCACAACAGTATCTCGGACCTGCCTGGTGTGTTCCTTGTTCTTCATGATGCTCTCTGCGCTTTTAACGGACCTCTGAGACTATCACAGTGCAGGTGCATTTATACGGAGACTTGATTACACACAGGTGGATTGTATTTATCATCATTAGTCATTTAGGTCAACATTGGATCATTCAGAGATCCTCACTGAACTTCTGAGAGAGGTTGCTGCACTGAAAGTAAAGGGGCTGAATAATTTTGCACGCCCAATTTTTCAGTTTTTGATATGTTAAAAAAGTTTGAAATATCCAATAAATGTCGTTCCACTTCATGATTGTGTCCCACTTGTTGTTGATTCTTCACAAAAAAATACAGTTTTATATCTTTATGTTTGAAGCCTGAAATGTGGCAAAAGGTCACAAAGTTCAAGGGGGCCGAATACCTTCGCAAGGCACTGTACCACAGGAGGTTGGTGGCACCTAAATTAGGGAGGACGCCTCGTGGTAACGGCTGGAGCAGATTAAGTGGAATGGTATCAAATACATGATTTCCATGTTTGATGCCATTCCATTTACTCAATCCATCCATCATTAGGAGCTGTCCTTCCCTCAGCAGCCTCCACTGACATACAGTATACATACACTGTCTGCAAACCGAACAAACCGAACCGAACAAGTCACCTCATCAAAGGGTGTTTCATTATAGCAGAGATTAACAGTAGAGTACAGCACAGGCCATATCCAGTGACACTGAGGGAAACCACCCAAACAATTCCCCTCAAATATCTTAATGCTGATAAAAAAGTAAAAACATCACCCAGAATTCCAAAAACATCTCTTTAAAAATTCTGAACATGGAAAAAATATTACATTTTTTAACTGAACATGGTTCAGACTATCATCAGATGTGGTTAAAAGAAGCACAATGCCATGTAGAGGCATTTAATACTCTGCCACACACACAAGCACACTGGCACATAGTGCCCGAGAAGGTGCTACACGTTGCTCAGCTAAAAAAAATCACTTTTGGCTGTTGTCATGTTGAGAAACTGGTTCCAGAGACTTAAGTGCTGTCTTTGTCAAGTCAGCGGTGTTCCACTGATCCTCTGAAGGGATAGCCTTAGTTTGAAGAGAGAGCTGAGAACCACTGTACAGAAATATATTAAGAGAAAGATCATGACTGTCAATAGAGGCTGATGGTGAACAAATAATGGCTTCACCATAAAGCTGACCCCCACAGTCCCACTCACATGACTGAGAACACAATTTCAGTTCAACAATAATAAAACAACAACCCACCTTTTCCTGTCGATCAGTGCTATCCGGAATCCTTGGGACATCCCTACCTTAAACCTTCACCTCCATCCTAACCATTACCTAACCCAAACCTTAACTATTTCAAATGTCAACTTCAATGGAGTGGGGATGTCCCAAGGAACCCGGATATCACATACCTTTTTCTGTCCTCTCTGTATGCTGATCATCAATCACAGTAACAGTAGTTTGAAGAAATTGCATTTGATGCCCTTTTCTTTCACAAATCCCAAAATATATACTGAACAAAAGTTGCTCTTGTGTAATGATAATGCTGTTTAATCAGCTTCTTGATAGGCCACATCTGGATTATCCTGGCAAAAAATAAATGCTCATTAACAGGGATGTAAGCATTTGAGAGAAATATGCTTCTTGTGCGTATGGAAAATATCTGGGATCTTGTATGAAACATGGGATCAATACTTTACATGTTGCGTTTATATTTTTCTTCAGTATATTTTAGAACAGTAACAAATGTGACCAATTACGCCACATATACTCAAAATACCTTTTGTATAAATATTCTCCTATAAAACAATGATCTGGTTTAAGTTAATAGGATACAATTTGTATCAACGAGGAGAGGCATTCTCTTGTTCACTAAAGTATGTGGTGGTCAGGTTACCTTGGCAACACAAGTCCAGTGTTTTGGACTGCTGTGTGAGAGGTGTCATTGCCTAACTATTTATTATATTCACTCAGTGATAGTGACAACTTGCAATGGATTCTAAGCCAGGAGGTAGAGTTTAGAAATACCCTCTCCACAGACTGAAGTTACAGTTGTCTGTCTGTCTGGATGGTTACACCAGACGTCTTCTCTTGTAATGATACCCTCTTTAACTAAAATACTCTTACTCATAATGAAAATGACAAAGGGACAAATAAATTAACACATTCATACGTAAAAGAAAATATATATTTTTAAAAACTGTTAAAACGAACAGTGCACCTGCACTAGTTTGAATATCCTCAAGAACCATCTTGATATGATTTCAATGGCCAGAATGTTTTTTGGAGGACAAAGAAAAATGATTAAAAAAAGGAAAAGAAAATCAATATCGCAATGTTCCATGCTGTGACGTAAGTTTTTGGTCTCTCCCCAGAGAGGAACTAGCTCCTGTATGTAAGAGTAAACAATAATCTGGGGTTTTCACATAAACTTTATCGGGCCTTTAACAGTTGGAGTTCCTGCGTTTCACTTCTCTAAAGGGGAACATTCATTAAATCTTTCAACAATGATATCAAATTCACCACCTGTTTTAACAATTCTCTGATGAGAAATGACAGGGATAAAATTAAATCAGTGTAGCTTGGACTTATGTATTTGCTTTGTCTTTAAATTTAAATGTTTGGAAGTGTAATTTTATGACGACAAACCATACCCTAGATTTGGAATCCCAGAATTCACCCTGTTTTGACACCTCAGGACTTTCCCTAACTCTGAAGCACCCTGAAACACTTGAGCCCTCCTTACACTATGATATGATTTCCACAAATAAAATAAAAATCATAAATAAATCTATGAAAAGTGCCCTTAAAAAATATGAAAAGCTATAGAAATAATTTAAAATATATTACAAAATAAATTAATTAAAGCAACACATCCCATTCAGAATCTCCGGAATCCTGACCTTAGTGCTGAAGATGTTCTCATACCACACAACAGTAATGAATGAGCAGGGCAGTGAAAAAAAAACCAATAAGGTTGAAAAAATAATATTTGATGGAAAAAGATAAAGCATCTTCCCCTGCCATTGTAGATGTTTTGGGGAGACTATAGAGTTGAGCACGCCACTTATTTCCTCTGCTACAGTAGTGTCAGTATTCAGTAGCCAGCCTGGGACTTCTCAGCCAGGATGGCTGCAGCCAGCTGCTGGGCATCCATCACATGGGGGTTCCTCACCATCACCACCCTCACCAGCTCTGGGGGGAAGATGTTACACAGGTTGACAAACACATTCTCCCTGACGTTCTGGTATCTGCCCAGTGCAGGGGGCTCCTGGTGCTGGGGGGCCGTAGAGTGGTGGGTAAGAGGTTGAAGATGGGAGGAGGAAAGGGATTGAGGATGGGGAGAGTGTGTCCCCCTGGGCCAGGGCGAGTGCCAGGGTTGTTTGCGGCCCTGAGGCAGGGACTGGAAAGTGAAAGGCTCGTAGCAGGCCTGGGGGGGATGCTTGTAGTGGGGGTCCCATCTGGCCAGTCGCTGCTCCTGTCCTGGCCCAGGGTAGATCCTCCTTGGGTGGACAGGGGATTGCTTGTAGAGGCTGTTGTTGTCCTGCCAGGTGGAGCCCCCCAGGTTATGCCCCAGAGGAGAGTTGTGAGAGTGGGAGAGGGGGCTTGAGATCTGGGATAGAGGTTGGGGAGGGTAGTTCCCAGAACAGCCAGAGTGGCTCCCCACAGACGGTTGCTGAATATGGGGAGGAAGGTAGGAGAGCTGGGCCTTGAAGTGGTGGAGGGAGGAGGGAGGATCCTCCAGGCTGCTCTGAGCTAGAGGGTAGCCATGGTGGGAGCCTCCATGGGGGTGCTGGGTCAAACCAGGGGGTGGGTGGTTGGGGTGTTGTGGGTAGCAGCTAGGGCAGTGATGGTGGTGGTGATGGGGGTGGGGATAGTGGCACTTGAGGCTGTCATCCAGCAGGGGATCAGGGGAGAAGGAGTCTGAGCTCACGCTGCCCTCGCTGCTGCAGTCAGACACCATTGAGCCCGTCCGTAGGTCAGCTGGGAACAGCCGATCGGGGCTCCGCGGCACTACCAGGCTTAGGCTGGAGTAAGCCCCCATCAGGGAGTGGTAGTTTAGCTCCGGGGATTCACAGGTGGAGTATGACTTTGAGTGACCAAGCCCCGACAGCCCTGGAGCTCTGGAGGAGGTGTTCCCCCAGTCCCGAAGAGAGAAGCCGTGGCTGGAAGGAGGTCCCCCAGGAGCAGAAGCCAGGAGGCTGCTGCTGCTGCTACTGCTGCTGCTACTCCCTCTGCGGGCCTCTGCTTTAGTCCTCCTGCCCAGACGCTCTTCCAGGAGGTCGTTGTAGGAGGGGACGCAAAGGCTGGGGTCCGACTGTCTCTTTGGGGGAGCTTGGTGGGGGTCTGGCATCCCGTCTACCCTGGAGCTGCTGGACATGCTGTGAGTCTTCACCATCAGAGCCTCGCCCACCATTTTGGAGGAAGACGTAGAGGATGAAGAGGAGTTCTTGGCACGCAGCTCGTCGGCCACAGCGCATTGGGGCTGACTGCCTCTCTCAGGGTGGAAGAACTTACACTTGTGGCCGTAAGTGCACTTCTTCCCTAAGGAGAGAATACAGGATGGTTAACTCTCAATTTTGAGACAAACCAAAAGAGGCTGAATGAATGACGCATAAGAGAGAATGGCTAGGTGTTACCATAGGGACATTGCTGCTTCCTGTGTTCTGGGATAACTGGTCTCTTCCTCAGGAAGTTCTCCAGACTGGGACCATGGCGACCCAGAGGATCATCAGGAGGCATGAACCTGGACACAACCACATACCAGACACACCATCAGATATCCACAGATCAATCCCCTTGGAAAAACAACTCCAGATACTAATAGTGATAGGCTCTTTGTCCACTGTGTTGGTGGGACTTCCATACTTGTCATTGACGAACGTATACATGAGCAACCGCTCGTCAATGAACTTCTTCCACTCTGGCTTCTCATTGGCCAGGTCCCGGTAGTTGTCGTTAGAGACGATTATACCATCGGACTCGTAGGCCAGCTTGACGATGAAGCGGTCGTCATAGCAGACCACCCGGCGGCCCTGGACCCGACGAGAGGGAGTGAACACAAGGATCTTGTCTTTCTCCAGATGCCGCAATATCTCCTGGTCTAGAGAGAGAAGAGATAGAGAGAGAGGTATGCATTATGTAACGCAATTGCAGAGGCCAAATTGAGGACCGTAACATATCTTATATATATAACATACTCTCTCCTCTTCCATCCTATCATCTCTTCCCTCTGCTCAAACCTTCTCCAACCTATCTCCTGATTCTGCCTCCTCAACCCTCCTCTCCTCCCTTTCTGCATCCTTTGACTCTCTATGTCCCCTATCTTCCAGGCCGGCTCGGTCCTCCCCTCCCGCTCCGTGGCTTGACGACTCAATGCGAGCTCACAGAACAGGGCTCCGGAAGGCCGAGCGGAAATGGAGGAAAACTCGCCTCCCTGCGGACCTGGCATCCTTTCACTCCCTCCTCTCTACATTTTCCTCCTCTGTCTCTGCTGCTAAAGCCACTTTCTACCACTCTAAATTCCAAGCATCTGCCTCTAACCCTAGGAAGCTCTTTGCCACATTCTCCTCCCTCCTGAATCCTCCTCCCCTCCCCCCTCCCCCTCTCTGCAGATGACTTCGTCAACCATTTTGAAAAGAAGATCGACGACATCCGATCCTCGTTTGCTAAGTCAAACAACACCGCTGGTTCTGCTCACACTGCCCTACCCTGTGCTCTGACCTCTTTCTCCCCTCTCTCTCCAGATGAAATCTCGCGTCCTTGTGACGGCCGGCCGCCCAACAACCTGCCCGCTCGACCCTATCCCCTCCTCTCTTCTCCAGACCATTTCCGGAGACCTTCTCCCTTACCTCACCTCGCTCATCAACTTATCCCTGACCGCTGGCTACGTCCCTTCCGTCTTCAAGAGAGCGAGAGTTGCACCCCTTCTGAAAAAACCTACACTCGATCCCTCCGATGTCAACAACTACAGACCAGTATCCCTTCTTTCTTTTCTCTCCAAAACTCTTGAACGTGCCGTCCTTGGTCAGCTCTCCCGCTATCTCTCTCAGAATGACCTTCTTGATCCAAATCAGTCAGGTTTCAAGACTAGTCATTCAACTGAGACTGCTCTTCTCTGTATCACGGAGGCGCTCCGCACCGCTAAAGCTAACTCTCTCTCCTCTGCTCTCATCCTTCTAGACCTATCGGCTGCCTTCGATACTGTGAACCATCAGATCCTCCTCTCCACCCTCTCCGAGTTATGCATCTCCGGCGCGGCCCACGCTTGGATTGCGTCCTACCTGACAGGTCGCTCCTACCAGGTGGCGTGGCGAGAATCTGTCTCCTCACCACGCGCTCTCACCACTGGTGTCCCCAGGGCTCTGTTCTAGGCCCTCTCCTATTCTCGCTATACACCAAGTCACTTGGCTCTGTCATAACCTCACATGGTCTCTCCTATCATTGCTATGCAGACGACACACAATTAATCTTCTCCTTTCCCCTTCTGATGACCAGGTGGCGAATCGCATCTCTGCATGTCTGGCAGACATATCAGTGTGGATGACGGATCACCACCTCAAGCTGAACTTCGGCAAGACGGAGCTGCTCTTCCTCCCGGGGAAGGACTGCCCGTTCCATGATCTCGCCATCACGGTTGACAACTCCATTGTGTCCTCCTCCCAGAGCGCTAAGAACCTTGGCGTGATCCTGGACAACAAACTGTCGTTCTCAACTAACATCAAGGCGGTGGCCCGTTCCTGTAGGTTCATGCTCTACAACATCCGCAGAGTACGACCCTGCCTCACACAGGAAGCGGCGCAGGTCCTAATCCAGGCACTTGTCATCTCCCGTCTGGATTACTGCAACTCGCTGTTGGCTGGGCTCCCTGCCTGTGCCATTAAACCCCTACAACTCATCCAGAACGCCGCAGCCCGTCTAGTGTTCAACCTTCCCAAGTTCTCTCACGTCACCCCGCTCCTCCGCTCTCTCCACTGGCTTCCAGTTGAAGCTCGCATCCGCTACAAGACCATGGTGCTTGCCTACGGAGCTGTGAGGGGAACGGCACCTCAGTACCTCCAGGCTCTGATCAGGCCCTACACCCAAATAAGGGCACTGCGTTCATCCACCTCTGGCCTGCTCGCCTCCCTACCACTGAGGAAGTACAGTTCCCGCTCAGCTCAGTCAAAACTGTTCGCTGCTCTGGCTCCCCAATGGTGGAACAAACTCCCTCACGACGCCAGGACAGCGGAGTCAATCACCACCTTCCGGAGACACCTGAAACCCCACCTCTTTAAGGAATACCTAGGATAGGATAAAGTAATCCTTCTCACCCCCTCCCCCCTTAAAATATTTAGATGCACTATTGTAAAGTGGTTGTTCCACTGGATGTCATAAGGTGAATGCACCAATTTGTAAGTCGCTCTGGATAAGAGCGTCTGCTAAATGACTTAAATGTTAAATGTATATATCGCCATGCGCCTTTCAAATTTTGTAATAATGCGGAGGGCTCTGTATAGCTCCATATAGCTCCCCATTCACATGATTGGTTGACGGTAGGTGGGGGTCCTGTATAGATACAAACTCACTTCCTTGACACTAAGGTAACCTGCCTAAATGACTACCGACCCATAGCACTCACGTCTGTAGCCATGAAATGCTTTGAAAGGCTGGTCACTTCCCTCTGCAACTGGATCCTGGACTTCCTGATGGGCCGCCCCTAGGTGGTATTGGTAAGTAACAACACATCCTCCACACTGATCCTCAACACAGGGGCACCTCAGGGGAGCGTGCTCAGTCCCCTCCTGTACTCCCTGTTCACTCATGACTGCATGGCCAGGCACAACTCCAACACCATCATTAAGTTTGCCGATGACACAACAGTGGTAGGCCTGATCACATACAATGATGAGACAGCCTATAGGGAGGAGGTCAGAGACCTGACCGTGTGGTGCAAGGACAACAACCTCTCCCTCAACGTGATCAAGACAAAGGAGATGATTGTGGACTACAGGAAAAGGAGGACCGAGCACGTCCCCATTCTCATCGACGGGGCTGTAGTGGAGTGGAACAGGTTAAGAACTTCAAGTTCCTTGGTGTCCACATCACAAACAAACTAACATGGTCCAAGCACACCAAGACAATCGTGAAGAGGGCACGACAAAACCTATTCCCCCTGAAAATGACTGAAAATGATTTGGCATGGGTCCTCAGATCCTCAAAAGGTTTTACAGCTGCACCATTGAGATCATCCTGACGGGTTGCATCACTGCCTGGTATGGCAACTGCTCGGCCTCCGGCCGCAAGGCCCTACAGAGGGTAGGGCGTACGGCCCAGTACATCACTCGGGCCAAGCTTCCTGCCATCCAGGACCTCTAAACCAGGCGGTGTCAGAGGAAGGCCCTAAAAATTATCAAAGACTCCAGTCACCCTAGTCATAGACTGTTCTTTCTGCTACCGCACAGCTAGCGGTACCGGAGCGCCAAGTCTAGGTCCAAGAGGCTTCTAAACAGCTTCTACCCTCAAGCCATAACACTCCTGAACAGGTAATCAAATGGATACCCAGACTATTTGCATTGCCCCCCCACCCACGCTGCTGCTACTCTCTGTTATTATCAATGCATAGCCACTTTAATAACTCTACCTACATGTACATAATTACCTCAGTTACCTTGACGCCGGTGCCCCCACATTGACACATTGATTCTGTACCGGTACTCCTTGTATAAAGCCACACTATTGTTATTTACTGCTGCTCTTTAATTATTTGCTATTCTTATCTCATACCTTTTTTAGGTATTTTTTAAAATCTGCATTGCTGGTTAAGGGCGTGTAAGTAAGCATTTTGGCGCATGTGACAAATAACATTTGATTTGATTCCTTCACAACAGCTCTGCGCTGCTCTACAAAGCGCAAGAAGTTTGAATGCCCTGACTTCTGCAGAGGCCGTATCACCGTAAATTATGTTTGACCCTGCTGGTCATATATGAACGTTTGAACATCTTGGCCATGTACTCTTATAATCTCCACCCGGCACAGCCAGAAGAGGACTGGCCACCCCTCAGAGCCTGGTTCCTCTCTAGGTTTCTTCCTGGGTTCCTGCCTTTCTATGGAGTTTTTCCTAGCCACAGTGCTTATACATCTGCATTGCTTGCTGTTTGGGGTTTTAGGCTGGGTTTCTGTATAGCACTTACATCGGCTGATGTAAAAAGGGCTTTATGAATACATTTGATTGATTGATCGAACTTATACAGTATAATATAAACTAGGAACTTAGGTGCAGAAATCGACTATGGCTTCAGACTTTTACTCTGGTGAGACATGTAAAAACCAATGAATTAAGATGGCAATGACAGAGAGGGCTGCCTCAATTCTAGTCCTTTGGAAACTTTGCAGTACACTCGCAATAACATCTGCTAACCATGTGTATGTGACCAATAACATTTATTTTGATTTGATTTGAATTCATGAACAAAGCCACCCAGCGTTTGTCTGTGATTATTTTCTGATGAAACATTTAAATGTCAAGTAGCCTAACACCAGGGCTCGGCTTGTGCCTATAGAGAATGTAAAAGTACGCAATTCCCACCTATATGACAATAAGCAATGATATCAGTAAAATGTTAGACAAGTCTATAACAGTCTAAAGTGGCTTCATGTTTGTCCTTGAATTGGTGTGCATCCCTCGCCTTTGCAACCATGAAAAACACTTTAAAATTGACATATAGTTACACATCATATATGTTTGTGTTTATGTTGAACTTTTATCAATGATAAAACATATCAATGAA
Source organism: Oncorhynchus gorbuscha (assembly GCF_021184085.1). Lineage (NCBI taxonomy): Eukaryota > Metazoa > Chordata > Actinopteri > Salmoniformes > Salmonidae > Oncorhynchus > Oncorhynchus gorbuscha. Next base: position 77,792,420 of record NC_060181.1, read on the forward strand.
GAACATAATGCAAGTCCTTTATACTGCAGAAATGTATGTTTATGCCTTGAAACAAAGTATCATTGGTGTTACTCAATTTCAATTAAAGGAAATCATTTATCTTATCCTCCATTTTTGTCCTCTCTAGTGAACATCAGTTCTTGGTCCGTATCTCTAAGGCCATGCAAGCCACTGTAATAAGTCATGTTGTCCCTTTGAGAGGACATTCTGGGATGTTCAATTATATCACGTGTGGTGGTATGACCTTGACAACTTTATCTTCCTGGTAGAAGAAAATGGCTGTCGTCAGAATCAGCACATTTGTAATGTGCAATTAATAATGATCATTTTTGTCAGTTTGATATTCAAATTACTTCTAGCGAGTGAATATCCCAGGAATAGTTAAAACCTTTTGTGACTAGGGGGCAGTATTTTCATTTTTTGAAAAATAACATTCCCGTAGTAAATGGGATATTTTGGCAGGACAAGATGCTAGAATATGCATATAATTGACAGCTTAGGATGGAAAAAACTCTAAAGTTTCCAAAACTGTAAAAATATTGTCTGTGAGTATAACAGAACTGATATTGCAGGCAAAAGCCTGAGAAAAATCCAATCCGGAAGAGCCTCATGTTTTGAAAGCGCTGCGTTCCAATGCGTCCCTATTGAGCAGTGAATGGGCTATCAACCAGATGACTTTTTCTCCGTATTCCCCAAGGTATCTACAGCATTGTGAGGTAGCCATTATTCCAATCAGTCCTACTGAAAAACCAATTGTCCCGGTGAATATATTATCGAATAGATATTTGAAAAACACCTTGAGGATTGATTAAAAACAACTTTTGCCATGTTTCTGTCAATATTATGGAGCTAATTTGGAATATTTTTAGGCGTTTTTGTGACTGCAATTTCCGGGCGATTTCTCAGCCAAACGTGAAGAACAAACGGAGCTATTTTGCTTACAAAAATAATCTTTTGGGAAAAAAGGAACATTGGCTATCTAACTGGGAGTCTCGTGAGTGAAAACATCCGAAGCTCATCAAAGGTAAACAATTTAATTTGATTGCTTTTCTGATTTCCGTGACCAAGTTACCTGCTGCTAGCTGGACAAAATGCTATGCTAGGCTATTGATAAACTTACACAAATGCTTGTCTAGCTTTGGCTGTAAAGCATATTTTGAAAATCTGAGATGACAGGGTGATTAACCTGTTAATCCTACCCCCTACTTTTTCGAACATTCTGTTAAGAATCGCGCAACATTTCAGCGTCCTGCTACTCATGCCAGGAATATAGTCTATGCATATGATTAGTATGTGTGGATAGAAAATACTCTGACATTTCTAAAACTGGTAAAATCACGGCTGTGACTATAACATAACGTGTGTTTCATCGAAAAGCGGAAGAAAAACTGATCACCAAAATCTGGAAAATATATCAATGCGCCACTTGCATGTATTGTTTATGGGAAACCAAATTACATGGGGCTGAGATTGCAATTCCTACAGCTTCCACAGGATGTTGCCAGTCTTGTCAATTGCCTGGCCTTTGTTTCTTGGTCAAACGAGTGAGAAAGAGCCCATTCCTTCCGGTCTCCGATAGGATGTTTTGGATGAGAAATTTCCGACCATGATTTTAAGACGTGGAGCTATTGAATACACATCGCCCGTGATCAATTTGATAGATTATTAACGTTTACTAAAAGCCTAAAGTTGGATTACAAAAGTATTTTGAAGTGTTTTGTGAAAGTTTATCATCAACTTTTTTAATAAAAAAAATGACGTTGCGTTTTAAAACGCTGTTTTTTCCTTGATCACACACTCTTCATAGATCGATATTTAGGGTATATATGGACCGATTTAATCGAAAAAAGACCCAATAGTTATGTTTATGGGACATCTAGGAGTGCCAACAAAGAAGATCATCAAAGGTAATAAATGTTTTATATTTTATTTCTGTGTTTTGTGTAGCGCCGGCTATGCTAATTATTTTGTTTACGTCCCCTTCGGGTATTTCAGGGTGTTGCATGCTATCAGATAATAGCTTCTCATGCTTTCACCGAAAAGCATTTTAAAAATCTGACTTGTTGGCTGGATTCACTACGAGTGTAGCTTTAATTCAGTACCCTGCATGTGTGTTTTAATGAACGTTTGAGTTTTAACGAGTGCTATTAGCATTTACCATAGCGCATTTGCATTTCCAGATGGCTAGATGGGACGCATGCGTGTTGGGTCGACGTAAGAGGTTAACGAGAGAATCGCTGACATGATGTCAGCTGGTACTTTTGTGACAGGGCTGAAATGCAGTGGAAATGTTTTTGTGGGATTCAGTTTATTTGCATGGCAAAGATGGACTTTGCAATTAATTGCAATTCATCTGATCACTCTTAATAACATTCTGGAGTATATGCAAATTGCCATCATACAAACTGAGGCAGCAGACTTTGTGAAAATTTATATTTATGTTATTAATATATGTTATTACATTTTTCGCCCTTACTGTACATGTTTTCATAATTAAATCCTAATGACCACTACAGAGGACAATTTTGCTCTTACCATGAAATATAAATATCTTTTTTTTAATAACTAAATAATTTTTTCTAAACACATTTTTTTGTAACATGTTGTTTTCCACCCCAAACACTTATGTTGTGTAAAAAAAAGGAGGATAGATCACGTTTTTTTAAGGGTTAATGTCCTGAGATTTGAGCATCCTCAATTACCTCAAATATGCTATTGGTGTTACTGTCCTTAAAGGGAAAAGGGAAGACACAAATGTTGGGAGAAAGAGGTGATTTAAAACAGGAGTGAGGGTGGAGTTTAATCTAAATAAGGTTGGGGTTTGGAGAGTTATGGAATGTTGAGGGTGCACGTGGAAATGCTGGTTAACCTGTGATAAGGGTGTCCGGTCTGGACTGTTCCTTTCTCCAGGCGGGCACAAACACAGTGATGTCACGGTGACCGCGCTCAAGGAACCAATCAACAGCCAGCTGGATGCCGTGACAGGAGAACACTTCCTTATTCCCATGGCTGTGGAAAAACATACACAAATCCATGGTCATGAAATTCTTGGCGTCTTCGTTTATTTCTATAATACTACAGAATGAAGATTAGATGAACTAGTGGATAAGCTTTTTCAGAGTGAACCTCAGTAAAGTGTTTCTGAATGCAGCAGCAGTTTGTGTTGACTCACCTCATGGCTACATTACTCCCATCCACCACCACAGGCCTGATGTTCTCCTTGTCATCCAACAGCAGCTGGGAGGAGCAGTCCAGCCTGCAGGAGTCCAGAGAGGAGGAGGATAAGGAGGAGGAGGAGGGTGAGTGGGAGGTGGCTGACCCCCCAGCCTGATTCATTTCTGACTTGGTGCCCAGTTTGACCAGTTCTCCCAGTATGTCATTGATGAGGGCGTCGGGCCCTAGCTTCCGCACAACCAGCAGAACCAGCTCCTCAGAGTAGCCCAGCTTCAGGGCAAACTCCATCTTGGGGCGAAACTCTGTGAAGGGGTTGGTGGAGTGTTTTGGGTCTCTAGAATGGGGGCTCTGTGCCGGGCCCTGCCCAGCTGGGTGACAGGGGTGTGGGTGGGTGGTCTGAGCGTCAGAACCAGAGCCATGTTGGACCCCTCGCTCATCCTCGCTGTCCGACGCAGCACTCTCTTCAGAGGAGTTACTACAACTACTACTACTGCTGATGCTGTTACTACTGACACTGCTATGGGTGCCTCCTACCTCCGTCTCGTCCCCCTCCAAGGCTCCTGAGTGGGTGCCAACTGTGGCACTCAAGCTGGCCTGGCGGTCGGTGCCTTCCACGTGGAGGTAGTCCAAATCCAGCCCCAGGTTGAGGATGTGGCCTGTTTCATCCTCCAGATGGTCCTTCAGGCCCATTAAGCCGTCTCATACATCCAGTATCTAACACCGGACCTCTGACCCCGGACGACCCCAATGTCACTGCTGCTGATAGGCTGCTCTCTGACCAATCCTGAGACAGAAGCCTGGGGGAGAAGGAGGTGCATTGGTCAGACTGGTTTCCTCCTATAAATCTGGGAAATTTTCAATACTTTTCTATCTGAACCTTTCGTAATGTTACAATTAACCCCCAAGTGATTTGACTCCTATTTCCTAACTTGTTGAGATACTTTATAACAGCCAGAGTAAATCACTGGGCCCAGCCCTCCCTTAAATCACTGAGCCCAGCCCTCCCCATGCTGCAGGTGGTAGGTAACCTTGAAGAGCTCTAATTGAGTAACCTGAGCTGTAGTAGAGCTTATTAAGCGTTAGGCTGAATGACACACCAGATGCATTTCCAAAAGGGCAGGTTTAAAACCATCGTTTCCATCATTCACTTCAATTGATTTGCATTTTAGCAGCGATGAGATCAGCAGTCAGAGAAGCTCTCATCAACGTCGGTGTTAACAACACACCGTGCTAAGACACACAAACCTGGCAGAATTGACACTCAATAACATACTCTGCATTGCATTGTCTTGACATGATTTAAAGGGGACTCTTTACATCCACCACCTGATGTTCAAACTAGGATCAGTGGTTGTGTGCTGGGGTTTGTGATTGGTTGAAAAAAAGAAAGACCTGTTCTAATGGGCCAGCCTCCTAATTTCTCAGTGACCCCTTTAAAAGGGACATGTATTACAGCATCATCTGAACACGGTGACACACTAATCTAGGCATCCAGGGAAACCTGCACTCAGGGGTATACGCAATATAATAAACAATTAGGGTTAGGAGTTATTTATTTATTTCACCTTTATTTAACCAGGTAGGCAAGTTGAGAACAAGTTCGCATTTACAATTGCGACCAGGACAAGATAAAGCAAAGCAGTTCGACACATACAACGACACAGAGTTACACATGGAGTAAAACAAACATACAGTCAATAATACAGTAGAAACAAGTCTATATACGATGTGAGCAAATGAGGTGAGATAAGGGAGGTAAAGGCAAAAAGAAGGCCATGGTGTCAATGTAAATACAATATAGCAAGTAAAACACTGGAATGGTAGTTTTGCAGTGGAAGAATGTGCAAAGTAGAAATAAAAATAATGGGGTGCAAAGGAGCAAAATAAATAAATAAATAAAATAAAATAAATACAGTAGGGAAAAAGGTAGTTGTTTGGGCTAAATTATAGGTGGTCTATGTACAGGTGCAGTAATCTGTAAGCTGCTCTGACAGTTGGTGCTTAAAGCTGGTGAGGGAGATAAGTGTTTCCAGTTGCAGAGATTTTTGTAGTTCGTTCCAGTCATTGGCAGCAGAGAACTGGAAGGAGAGGCGGCCAAATAAAGAATTGGTTTTGGGGGTGACCAGAGAGATATACCTGCTGGAGCGCGTGCTACAGGTGGGTGATGCTATGGTGACCAGCGAGCTGAGATAAGGGGGTACTTTACCTAGTAGGGTCTTGTAGATGACATGGAGCCAGTGGGTTTGGCGACGAGTATGAAGCAAGGGCCAGCCAACGAGAGCATACAGGTCGCAATGGTGGGTAGTATATGGGGCTTTGATGACAAAACGGATGGCACTGTGATAGACTGCATCCAATTTGTTGAGTAGGGTATTGGAGGCTATTTTGTAAATGACATCGCCAAAGTCGAGGATTGGTAGGATGGTCAGTTTTACAAGGGTATGTTTGGCAGCATGAGTGAAGGATGCTTTGGTGCGAAAAAGGAAGCCAATTCTAGCTTTAACTTTGGATTGGAGATGTTTGATGTGGATCTGGAAGGAGAGTTTACAGTCTAACCAGACACCTACGTATTTGTAGTTGTCCACGTATTCTAAGTCAGAGCCGTCCAGAGTAGTGATGTTAGACAGGCAGGCAGGTGCAGGCAGCGATCGGTTGAAGAGCATGCATTTAGTTTTACTTGTATTTAAGAGAAATTGGAGGCCACGGAAGGAGAGTTGTATGGCATTGAAGCTTGCCTGGAGGGTTGTTAACACAGTGTCCAAAGAAGGGCCAGAAGTATCCAGAATGGTGTCATCTGCGTAGAGGTGGATCAGAGACTCACCAGCAGCAAGAGCGACATCATTGATGTATACAGAGAAGAGAGTCGTCCAAGAATTGAACCTTGTGGCACCCCCATAGAGACTGCCAGAGGTCCGGACAGCAGACCCTCCGATTTGACACACTGAACTCTATCAGAGAAGTAGTTGGTGAACCAGGCGAGGCAATCATTTGAGAAACCAAGGCTGTCGAGTCTGCCGATAAGGATGTGGTGATTGACCTAGTCGAAAGCCTTGGCCAGATCAATGAATACGGCTGCACAGTAATGTCTCTTATCGATGGCGGTTAAGATATTGTTTAGGACCTTGAGCATGGCTGAGGTGCACCCATGACCAGCTCTGAAAACAGATAGCATAGCAGAGAAGGTATGGTGAGATTCGAAATGGTCGGTCATCTGTTTGTTGACTTGGCTTTTGAAGACCTTAGAAAGGCAGGGTAGGATAGATATAGGTCTGTAACAGTTTGGGTCAAGAGTGTACCCCCCTTTGAAGAGGGGGATGACTGCTTTCCAATCTTTGGGAATCTCAGATGACACGAAAGAGAGGTTGAACAGGCTAGTAATAGGGGTGGCAACAATTTCGGCAGATAATTTTAGAAAGAATGGGTCCAGATTGTCTAGCCCGGCTGATTTGTAGGGGTCCAGATTTTGCAGCTCTTTCAGAACATCAGCTGACTGGATTTGGGAGAAGGAGAAATGGGGAAGGTTTGGGTGAGTTGCTGTGTGGGGTGCAGTGCTGTTGACCGGGGTAGCCAGGTGGAAAGCATGGCCAGCCGTAGAAAAATGCTTATTGAAATTCTCAATTATAGAGGATTTATCAGTGGTGACAGTGTTTCCTATCTTCAGTGCAGTGGGCAGCTGGGAGGGGGGTGTTCTGTCCCAGAACTGTTTTGTGTTAGTGTTGCAGGAAGCAAATTTCTGCTTGAAAAAGCTAGCCTTGGCTTTTCTAACTGCCTGTGTATAATGGTTTCAAGCTTCCCTGAAAATCTGCATATCACGGGGGCTGTTCGATACTAATGCAGTACGCCACAGGATGTTTTTGTGTTGGTTATGGGCAGTCAGGTCTGGGGAGAACCAAGGGCTATATCTGTTCCTGGTTCTAAATTTCTTGAATGGGGCATGCTTATTTAAGATGGTTAGGAAGGCATAAAAAAAAACAGGCATCCTCTACTGACGGGATGAGATCAATATCCTTCCAGGACACCCCGGCCAGGTCGATTAGAAAGGCCTGCTCGCTGAAATGTTTCAGAGAGCGTTTGACAGTGAGGTAGTTTGACCGCTGACCCATTACGGATGCAGGCAATGAGCCAGTGATCGCTGAGATCTTGGTCGGACAGCAGAGGTGTATTTAGAGGGCAAGTTGGTTAGGATGATATATATGAGGGTGCCCGTGTTTACGGCTTTGGGGAGGTACGTGATAGGTTCATTGATAATTTGTGTGAGATTGAGGGCATCAAGCTTAGATTGTAGGATGGCTGGGGTGTTAAGCATGTTCCAGTTTAGGTCGCCTAGCAGCACGAGCTCTGAAGATAGATGGGGGGCAATCAGTTCACATATGATGTCCAGAGCACAGCTGGGGGCAGAGGGTGGTCTATAGCAGGCGGCAACGGTGAGAGACTTGTTTTTAGAGGTGGATTTTTAAAAATAGAAGTTCAAATTGTTTGGGTACAGACCTGGATAGTAGGACAGAACTCTGCAGGCTATCTTTGCAGTAGATTGCAACACCGCCTCTTTTGGCAGTTCTATCTTGTCTGAAAATGTTGTAGTTTGGGATGAACATTTCAGAATTTTTGGTGGTCTTCCTAAGCCAAGATTCAGACACAGCTAGAACATCCGGGTTGGCAGAGTGTGCTAAAGCAGTGAGTAAAACTTGTTAACATGCATGAAACCAACCAATGTTAACATGCATGAAACCAAGGCTATTACGGTTACAGAAGTCATCAAAAGAGAGCACCTGGGGAATAGGAGTGGAGCTAGGCACTGCAGGGCCTGGATTCACCTCTACATCACCAGACGAAAAGAGGAGGAGTAGGATAAGAGTAAGGCTAAAAGCAATGAGATATGGTCATCTAGAATGTCTGGAACAGAGAGTAAAAGGAGGTTTCTGGGGGCGATAAAATAGCTTCAAGGTATAATGTACAGACAAAGGTATGGTAGGATGTGAATACAGTGGAGGTAAACCTAGGTATTGAGTGATGATGAGAGGGATATTGTCTCTAGAAACATCATTGAAACCAGGAGATGTCATCGCATGTGTGGGAGGTGGAACTAATAGGTTGTTTAAAACCTGTTAAGGAAGTAGAGAATTCAGGCAGCTTTTCGCAGCTTTTTGTTAAAAATCGCGCAACATTTCAGCGCCCTGCTATTCATGCCAGGAATATAGTATATGCATATGATTAGTATGTGTGGATAGAAAACACCCAGATGTTTCTAAAACTGTTTAAATCACGGCTGTGGCTTTAACAGAACGTGCGTTTCATCGAAAAGTGCAGGGAAATCTGTTTACTGAAAATGGAAAAATATATCCTTCCGCGACTTCAAGGAATTGTTCAAAGTGAACCGAATTAAATAGGGCTGAGGTTACACTGCCTACAGCCTCCACACGTTGTCTAGAGTCTTGTCATTTGTCTTGTCATTTGAGTCGCAATTGATTCTTGATTCTTCTAACCGGTTCAAGGGAACTCCTTCCCTCCGGTCTCCGACCGGATGTTTTGATCGAGCTCTCTCAGGACATGTTTTATACAGGGACAGCAAAAGAAATTACATCGCCTCCTGATGAATTTTATCGCTTATTAACGTGTACTAATACCCAAAGTTGCATTAGAACAGTATTTCGAAGTGTTTTGTGAAAGTTTATCGTCGACTTTTTGAATTTTAAAAAATTATGTTATGTTATGAAACGCTATTTTTTCCGTTTATCACACAGTATTCTTAGATCGATATATCTAGGCTATATATGGACCGGTTTAATCGAAAAAAAGACCCTAAATTATGTTTATGGGACATCTAGGAGTGCCAAGAAAGAAGCTCGTCAAAGGTAATGACTGTTTTATATTTTATTTCAGCGTTTTGGTTTGCGACGGCTAATGCAAAATCTGTCGTGTTAGGTGACATTGCAGTATTTTGAGGGTGCATGGTATCAGATAATAGCTTCTCATGCTTTCGCCGAAAAGCATTTTACAAATCTGACTTGGTGGATAGATTCACAACGAGTGGAGCTTTAATTCAGTATATTGTATGTAAATTTTAATGAAAGTTTGAGTTTTATCAAAAACTATACGTGGCGCACTTGAAATTTCCACTGATTTCCACTGATTGATGTTCCCACAGCGGGAGCACTTCCCTAACAAGATAAGGTATAGTGAGCTGGACTAGAGGCTCTACAGTGAAATAAGCCAATAAACACTAACCAGAACAGCAATGGACAAGGCATATTGACATTAAGGAGAGGCATGCTTAGTCGAGTGATCAAAAGGTTCCAGTGAGTAGTGAGGTTGGTTGGGGTCACTGCGATTCAGACAGCTAGCCGGGCCATCAGTAGCAAGCTAGCATAGGATGGAGGTCTGTTTTTAGCCACCTCGTGCGTTTCTGTTGGTAGGATTAGTAGGTTTCCGTGTGGTAGAGGGGATCAATCCAATTCGCAAAAAAAAAAAAATAGATATAGTTATAGAGGCCCAAGAAAGAAAAAAAAATTGTCCGATAGGTCTATTCATATAGCAGCCGATAAGACAGCTAACGATTAGCGGACCGCAGATGGGCGTTCAGGTAACGTCAAGACGGAGGAGCCAGCTGGATAACTCCCTCGGGCAGATAACGTCCGTAGTCCAGTTGTAAAGGCCTGGTGGGGCTCCACGTTGGCAGTAAAACGGGTCCAGATAGGTGATTGTAGCCCAGGAGTGACTGATGGAACTCTTCAGCTGGCTAGCTCCGGAATAATTTATGTTTGCTCTGGAATCGACGTAAGCCGATAGTCACACGGATAGCAGCTAGCTAGCTGCGAGATCCAGGTATAAATGTCCAGAGCTTGCGGTTGAAATCCAGGGACATGGAGAGAAAAATAAGTCCGGTATGTTCCGGTCCGAGCCGCGCCGTACAAAACTGGCGATAGATTTTCGAGCTGAAGGATACCTGATGACCACAAACCGTGGTTAGCTGAATACGAACGATTAGCCAGTAAAGAAGCTAACTAGCTTCTGGCTAGCTTCTGATTAGCTTCAGGCTAGCTTCTGGCTAGCTTCTGGTTAGCTTCTGGCTAGCTTCTGGTTAGCTTCTATGGAGGATTACAGATTTGAGGTAAATAATACTTTCCTTTTTTAAAATATAAATTGGTGAGGCGGGTTGCAGGAGAGTGTTTTGAAGATGAGTTTATGGAAAAGCAAAAAAATATATAAATAGGTATGCGAAGAAAGTTGTAAATATATATATATACGGGACACGACAAGACAAGGACAAAAGACATCTGACTGCTATGCCATCTTGGCGACAATTTAAGTTTAGGGTTAAGGTTAGTAGTTAGGTTAAAGAGTTAAGGTTAGGGGAAGGGTGAGCTAACATGTTAAATTGTTGCAAAGTAGCTAAAAAGTAGTAAGTAGTTGCACAGTTGCTAATTAGCTAAAATGCTAAAGTTGTCAGTAATGAGATTTGAACACGGAATCATTGGGTTGCTAGACTTTTGCATTATACTATTATTTCATCAATGTGCACAAGCAGTTGTCCTATAGCCCTGTATTTACACCAGACCACTGCACATCTAACTTAAGGGAATGTCTGGAGTGGTATATGAGTGTGTTTCAGTGTGTGGAGTGAAATATGAGTGTGTATGAGTGTGTGTGCGGAGTGATATATGAGTGTGTATAAGTGTGTGTGTGTGTGGAGTGATATATGAGTGTGTATAAGTGTGTGTGTGTGGAGTTATGTATTAGTGTGTATATGTCTGTGTGTGTCTGCATGTATAAGTAGGGTAAAGGTGGGATCTCAGTACTGGAAAAAAGGCCTCCTAATGACCTGCCCCTCAGTATCCAAGCTGCTGCCCCATTGTGGGTCGCTATGAATGCCACAAGATGGCTGAAATAATTTAGTCCTCTAACAACAAAAGGGGCACAAACAAAGAAAGAGAGAGTGTGTGTGTGGGAGGGTGATATGGAGGGGCTAAAGTGTGTCTGGCTTGCCGTCCCCAAACAATGCTGCTGCCATCCCAATCTGGACTCCTCTGACAGAGCATTGTTCCACAGCGGCGTGCGGTGTGCACAGATAGAGGATGGGGCTATTCAAACACACACACACACACACCACACACACACCACATACACACACCACATACACACACATACAATTATCCCATTAAAATCAGAACAGATGTACTTGTGCGGGCCTGAGTCACTGCTCATCAGATGGAATCCGCAAGTGTTTAAACATGATAAGACACACTACACACACACCTACACGAACACACTCACCAACACACACACACCAACACTACACACACACAAACACAAACACACCAACACCAACACACACACCAACATGAACACACACATACCAGCACACACACACACACACACACACACACACACACACACACACACACACACACACACACACACACACACACACACACACACACACACACACACACACACACACACACACACACACACACACACACACACACACACACACACACACACACACACACGAACACACACACCAACATGAACACACACACACCAGCACTACACACACACCAACACTACACACACACCAACACTACACACACACCAACACTACACACACACACTCTTATTCTCTCTCTCTTTAAACACAAACACACAACCTCCAAATTTTACCCCAACAATATTCCAAACAAATACAGACACCATTAAAATATTCCATAAGCAGTGGATAAGGAGGTCAGATTATTTCCATGTTTCTACACATCATAGATATACTCATTCTCCCCATGAAGATAAGTAGTACAGTGCAGTTCTCAGTCCATTGATTTTACTGTAGTCAGATGTAAAGGACCATGGCTGAATAGACACTGAATTTAAATTACAATATAGAGGACTTTACTTATTTATATGATGATTTAAGTGTAATCTTGTTTTGTTAAACACAACAACAGAAACCAGAACAATTCTGTATTAGAGATGAAGAGAAACTTGAATGGCTATTTAGAAAATAAGTGAGCCTGGTTGCACATTTTATTTAGCATACAATAACCACAGACACTAGCAGTCCTAGAAACGCCACAACTGCTCTTCTCTCTGCACTGCCTCAGTCTCCAGCAAAGATGAGTGGAAGTAAATGTAAAGCTATACTTCCAGCTGAAGAGAGATACAAATAAAGACAAAGAATGATATGGAAAAATGGAAATAAAAGGCAAGCTAGATCTAGACATGGAGATAGAGACAGAGATGGAAGTGGGCGTTAAGGTCCTACTACAGTGAGCAGATGCTGCGGCCTCCTCCTCAGTGTTCGGGATGGTTGTACCTGGGGCTGAGGGAGAGAGCCAGGGTTAGCCCCCTTAGGCCCTGCTATTTCCCCTGGGGCTGGGGAAGCCCTGACCTATTCCCCTCTGAATGCTGAGCCATGACACTCTGAAGTCTGCACTGAAAGAGTGAAAGAGAGGGGGGGGGGGGACAGGGTGAGTGTATAGGCAGCAGGGGCAACAGATGCCTACTGAAACCACAGGGGACCACGGAAACTGGCGCTCAGTAAAGGCTGATACATATCACCACTGTCATGTGACCCGGTAATGGACCTCACTTTCACCCCTCAGCACAGACATGAACACAAATTTCCATTTGCTCAGTCCTTCACTCATTTTATATTCTGCCCCCCCATCTCTCTCTCTCTTGCTCTTGCTTCTCTCTCTCGCTCTCTCCATTAAATTAAATTAAATGGGGCTTTATTGGCATGGGAACATTGCCAAAGCAAGTGAAATAAACAATAAACAAAAGTGAACATATTTAAATATTAAAATGTATCAGTAAATATTGCACTCAAAAATAAATTCCATGTGTTATATTATCAGCTATGTACAGTGTTTTAGCAATGTGCAAATACTTCTAGTACGAATAGTAGAGGAAGATAAATAAACAGATAAATATTGGTGTTATTTACAATGTGGTTTGTGCTCCACTGGTTGCCCTTTTCTCGTGGCAATGTGCCACAAATCTTACTGCTGTGATTGCACACTGTGGTATTTCGCCTGACAGATAGATATGTGAATTTATCAGTGTTTGATTTGTTTTAAAATTTGTTGTGGGTCTGTGTAATCTGTGGCAGGAGGTTAGGAAGTGCAGCTCAGTTTCCACTTCATATTGTGGGCAGTGTGCACATAGTCTGTGTCACGGGTGTCGTTGGATGAAGGACGAGACCAAGGCGCAGCGTACTTTGAGTTCCACATACTTTATTAACGAACTGAAACTTTAGAAAAGACAAAACAATAAAGAATACAACAACCGACCAGCTTCGTTGTGCAAACTACCTGCACACAAACAAAGACAAGATCCCACACAGAAGGAGGGAAAAGGGCTGCCTAAGTATGATCCACAATCAGAGACAACAATAGACAGCTGCCTCTGATTGGGAACCACACTCAGCCAGAAACAAAGAAATAAAGAACATAGAATGCCCACCCAAATCACACCCTGACCAAACCAAAATAGAGACATAAAAAGCATGTCTACGGTCAGGGTGTGACAGTCTGTCTTCTCTTAAGAGCCAGGTCTGCCTATAAGTGGCCTCTATCAATAAAAACGCTCACTGTGTCTGTACATAGCGACAGTGGACAGGTTCTCTCTCTCGCTCTCTCAGACAAAATATTCACTGTATCATAATATACTATATGCGAATTGTATTTTCATTGGCAGCAATCCCTGACCTGTCTTTCCCCTGTCATTAAACATGAAGACTGGTGACCCTGAAAGCGCCTGACTACATAGATTGAACAATTTGATCTTTCAAACGTAAACTGTATCTTTAGCCCAAAGGTGAAATGAAAAGTTTCAACACTAACACATTCCATCTTGTATTGTCTACTCCAACACTGTTTTATGGGTTAGAGCTATCTGGGATCCTTGGGCCATCCATACCCATAACCCTTACCTAACACTAACCTTAACCATTGTAAATGTAAACTTCAATGGGGTAGGGATTCCCTGGTTGCTATGTTCAGAGTATAAACATAATAATGTATGCCATTTAGCAGACGCTTTTATCCAAAGCAACTTAAAGTCATGCATACATACATTTTACATATGGGTGGCCCCTGGAATCATACCAATAACCCTGGTGGTGCAAGCACCCTGCGCTACCAACTGAGGACCACATATCTATGTTTAGGACAATTAGCATCTTACATCTTTACTGTTTTACTGATAGTATACCGGTATTATTGATTGTAGTCTATTTATCAATTCATTTATCATAGATATCAAATGAATAAATAATCAAACTGGGATAAAGCTTATCTATCATTAGATATATTTAAGATTGTTTCCAACCAAGATTTCGGAAAACAAAAACACTTAATCAAACACTTAAAGTAAATCACATAATCAATGACAATGAACAATTGTGCACTAAACTGTGCAACGGTCAGGATCAGACAGAGAAAATGTTGATTTCAGATGTAGTTTTTACACTTGTAACTATAAAATGAATGTATATAACTGCCTATACAAATGTTTATTAAAAGACTTACCACAGGCTTCAAGGAAGAAGAAAAGAACAGCAACACAAATACAGAAGGAACTCCTAAAGATATGCTCTGGACAGAATAGCTTTGGTCATTCCAGCATGCCAGAAGGACTTTCTCAGGTTTTTCTACTTTTTGTACGTACAAATCCAGGTTCTATGTATCCAGCAGAGAATGAATAAAGTGACAAAAAATCCAAACGAAGGTGTAGTGAATCAAGCTTCTTTGTAGCACAGTGGTCCAAACTCAACTCAACTCAATGCCCTTTTAGGTTTGGTAGTGCTGCAGTCTGGTCCCAAGGCAGGAGGGTTGAACAATGTGAGTGTGAACAGATGGAGCTGCAGTGTCTACCATTAATTTCCCCATTACACACAGTCTGCCTAGTGACCAATAAGAGCACAGCAGTGACCACCACCAAGCCGTCTACTCCGGCACACATTTATTCACACACGCAAACATAAACACACTGACTCACTGACTCACTGACTGACTCACTGACTGACTCACTCACTCACTCACTCACTCACTCACTCACTCACTCACTCACTCACTCACTCACTCACTCACTCACTCACTCACTCACTCACTCACTCACTCACTCACTCACTCACTCACTCACTCACTCACTCACACACACACACACACACACACACACACACACACACACACACACACACACACACACACACACACACACACACACACACACACACACACACACACCACCCTAAACCCACTACATCGACCCCCCCATCAACACACACAAACCCCCACACACCAATATGGCAATAAAATAAGCACCTCTCCCTTCCCTCCACCCCTCCAGCTCGAGCCATGAATGGACAAGGGGCGTGCACTAACAATGGCAGCCAAACAAAAGGGTCCCGGCCGGCAGGCAGCTGCAGAGGCACCAGGCTACAGCCATTACAGAGTGGGAACACCTGGCTCACTGGGGACCACTGTCTCCCTTGGCCCCTTGTCCCCCAAAGGGTGGGGGTGGGCAGACAATGAGCTGAATTATGTTAAAAGTAGTGCATATTCCTAAATGGTGTTAGAAGAGATGGAATGGGGAATGGGAGGATGGGAAAGAAGGAAAAAAGAGGGGAAAAGTTAAGATGGGGTTGTGGAGAGAGACCCTGCAAAAGCTTTCAGTGTCATTGGAGGTCCAGAGAGAGAGAGTGTTGATATCTCTCTGTCAGGAAACATAACTAATGGTGCCTACACACGTAATGGTGGCTTCACACCTAATGGTGCCTTCACACCTAATGGTGCCTACACACCTAATGGTGCCTTCACACCTAATGGTGCCTTCACACCTAATGTTTCCTTCACACCTAATGGTGCCTTCAGAATCACTACACCCCAACTTGTAATTACAAGTGAAGGGAGACACTGCAAAAATGTTCAGTTTCATTGGAGGTCCAGAGAGAAAGAAAGAGGGAGAGCAAGAGAGAAAGAGAGAGAGGGGGATGAGGGCAGGGGGGTCCTAATTGTTTGGACACACTTCAACAAAATGGTGCACTCTTTTCAAAGGAATCGGATAGCGACAGACAGGGATTACTTTTGGACTTTGAGGTTATCAAAGAGTCAGTGAGGCAACAGTTAAACAACTGGGGTTGGTAACTCTCTGTCCCTGAGAGCCAGGGAGAGGTCGCATTACATTTCCTCTCCAGTTACTGTGACAACATGTATCCCATTATCACCTACAGACACATATTTGCATATAACACAGAAACCCCAAATGCAATATCTCCCAGGCACAAAGCCAAACTCAACTCTCCACACCGCTTTAACAAACAATAGAGAGACGTATATGTTGGATTCTTCCTCTAAATAAACAAAACACAGAACAAGCAAACTCATGCCTTACATCTAAAAAAAATACAGTCTCACAAAAGGCATCTTAGAGGTGCTCCAACACGTTTTAATTTGATAAAAAGAAAAGTGTTGACATAGTGAAATGCACTAAAACCAGTGATGCGTATCTATTTCTAGTCCTGTTGAGATCTGTTGCTAATGGTACCTTTACTTACACCTATGGTGCCTTCACACCTATGGTGCCTTCACACCTAATGGTGCCTTCACACCTAATGGTGCCTTCACACCTAATGGTGCCTTCGGAATGATTAAAAACATGAGTTTCAAAAGATTAGCTTGAACTACACCCCGACTCGTAATTACCTGAGTTTTCCCGAATTGTGACTTTTCATCACTGACCTTTCACCTGTTCAACCAAAAGATGACAAGAAATCAATTTTTTACAACAAAACTCAGCAAAAAAATAAACCCACATTTCACTGTCAACTGCGTTTATTTTCAGCAAACTTAACATGTGTAAGTATTTGTATGAACATAACAAGATTCAACAACTGAGACATAAACTGAACAAGTTCCACAGACATGTGACTAACAGAAATGGAATAATGTGTCCCTGAACAAAGGGGGGGGTTAAAATCAAAAGTAACAGTCAGTATCTGGTGTGGCCAACAGCTGCATTAAGTACATTAAGTTCTTGCTGTGAGATGTTACCCCACTCTTCCACCAAGGTACCTGCAAGTTCCCGGACATTTCTGGGGGGAATGGCCCTAACCGTCACCCTCCGATCCAACAGGTCCCAGACATGCTCAATGGGATTGAGATCTGGGCTCTTCGCTGACCATGGCAAACCACTGACATTCCTGTCTTGCAGGACATCACGCACAGAACAGGCAGTATGTCTGGTGGCATTGTCATGCTGGAGGGTCATGTCAGGATGAGCCTGCAGGAAGGGTACCACATGAGGGAGGAGGATGTCTGCCCTGTAACGCACAGCGTTGAGATTGCCTGCAATGACAAGCTCAGTCTGATGATGCTGTGACACACCGCCGCAGACCATGATGGACCCTCCACCTCCAAATCGATCCCCCTCCAGAGTACAGGCCTCGGTGTAACGCTCATTCCTTTGATGATAAACGCGAATCCGACCATCACACCTGGTGAGACAAAACCATGACTCGTCAGTAAAGAGCACTTTTTTCCAGTCCTGTCTGGTCCAGCGACGGTGAGTTTGTGCCCATAGGCGACGTCGTTGCCTGTGATGTCTGGTGAGGACCTGCCTTATTACAGGCCTACAAGCCCTCAGTCCAGCCTCTCTCAGCCTATTGAGGACTGTCTGAGCACTGATGGAGGGATTGTGCGTTCCTGGTGTAACTCAGGCAGTTGTTGTTGTCGTCCTGTACCTGTCTCGCAGGTGTGATGTTCGGATGTACCGATCCTGTGCAGGTGTTGTTACACGTTGTATGCCACTGTGAGGACGATCAGTTGTCCGTCCTGTAGCATTGTCTTAGGCGTCTCACAGTACGGACATCTGCAGTCCTCATGCCTCCTTGCAGCATGCCTAAGGCACATTCACACAGATGAGCAGGGACCCTGGGCATCTTTCTTTTGGTGTTTTTCAGAGTCAGTAGAAAGGCCTCTTTAGTGTCCTAAGTTTTCATAACTGTGACCTTAATTGTCTACCGTCTGTAAGCTGTTAGTTTCTTAACAACCGTTCCACAGGTGCATGTTCATACATTTTTTTATTTTACCTTTATTTAACTAGGCAAGTCAGTTAAGAACAAGTTCTTATCTTCAATAACGGCCTTGGAACAGTGGATTAACTGCCTTGTTCAGAGAGGGTGCTGTAAATGGGACGTAAATGAGAGTTTACAAAGATAGACATTTGGTTAAAAAGCTATTTTGACCATATTGTCAATGTTAATTGACTGAAATATTATTGGTATGAGAGTTGTTCCGACATCAAAAGCCCTTGAACACAATAATGTCAGAAATACGACTTGAACGTTTTCCATTTGCGACGAGCACGTGAAGGCAGTAAATTAAAATAAAATAAAATCTAATTGTATTTGTCACATTCTCTGAATACAACAGGTAGACCTTACAGTGAAATGCTTACTTACAAGCCCTTAAACAACAATGCTTTAAGAAGTTTTAAGAATAAAAAAAATACTTGTTAAATAAAAAATAGATAAGTAAAAAATTGAAAATGAGTGGCAAATGATTAAACAGCAGCAGTAAAATAACAGGCTAGGCTATGTACAGGGGGTACCGGTACAGAGTCAACTGTGCGGGGGGTAATTGGGGTAATATGTACATGTAGGTAGAGTTAAGGTGACTATGCAAAGATTACAAACAGAGAGTAGCAGAAAGCGTAAGGGAGGGGTCTCGGTAGTCCTTTGATTAGATGTTCAGGAGTCTTATGGCTTGGGGTAGAAGCTGTTAAGAAGCTTTTTGGATCTAGACTTGGCGCTCCGGTACCACTTGTCCGTACTGGGCCGAATGCACTACCCTCTGTAGTGCCTTGCGGTTGGAGGCCGAGCAGTTGCCATAACAGGCAGTGATGCAACCAGTCAGGATGATCTCGAAAGTGAAGCTGTAGAACCTTTTGAGGATCTGAGGACCCATGCCAAATATTTTCAGTCTCCTGAGGGGGAATAGGCTTTGTTGTGCCCTCTTCACGACTGTCTTGGTGTGTTTGAACCATGTTAGTTTGTTGGTGATGTGGACACCAAGGAACTTGAAGCTCTCAACCTGTTCCACTACAGCCCCGTCGATGAGAATTGAAGCGTGCTTGGTCCTCCATGCTGGTATTGCACACTCAGACTGGTTTAAAATGTGAAGACTCTTGCCATTTGGTCAGGGCATGCTCGGAGTACACATCCTTGTAATCCATCTGGCCCTGCGGCCTTGTAAATGTTGACCTGTTTAACCTGTTAAGACTCTAGGGGCAGTATTTCATTTTTGGATAAAAAGACGTGCCCGTTTTTAGCGCAATATTTTGTCACGAAAAGATGCTCGACTATGCTTGGAATTGATAGTTTTGGAAAGAAGACACTCTGACGTTTCCAGAACTGCAAAGATTTTCACTGTGAGTGCCTTAGAACAAAACCTACAGGCAAAACCAAGATGTTTGAGCGACCAGGAAATCAACAGGATTTCTGATGGCACGTTTTCCATGATCGCCTTATATGGCTGTGAATGCGACAGGAATGAACGGACACTTCCTATCATTTCCCCAAGGTGTCTGCAGCATTGTGACGTATTTGTAGGCATATCATTGGAAGATTGACCATAAGAGACTACATTTACCAGGGGTCCCGCACGGTGTCTGTGTGGAAATTGGTGTGCAAAAGTCACCTACCAGTATTTTTCCATCCGAATCTGAGAACAATGCAGGCTTCCAGGAATGGCATTTCAATGAAGAGATATATGACAAAACACCTTGAGGATGGATTCAAACAACGTTTTCCATGTTTCAGTCGATATTATGGAGTTAATTCGGAAAAAAGTTCGACGTGTAGGTGACTGAATTTTCGGTTAGTTTCGGTAGCCAAATGCATAGTAACAAAACGGAACGTTGTGTCCTACACAAGCATCTTTCAGGAAAAACTGGACATCTGCTATGTAACTGAGAGTCTCCTCATTGAAACATCTGAAATTCTTCAAAGGTAAATTATTTTATTTGATCCCTTTGCTGGTTTTTGTGAATATGTTGCGTGCTAAATGCTAACGCTAAATGCTAAGCTAGCTATCACCACTCTTACACAAATTATTGATTTTCTCTGGTTCTAAAGCATATTTTGAAAATCTGAGACGACAGGATTGTTAAGAAAAGGATAAGCTTGAGAACAGGCATATTTATTTCATTTCATTTGCGATTTTTAGAAATCGCTAACGTTGCGTTATGGTAATGAGCTTGAGGCTATGATTACGCGACCGAATGCGGTGTGGGTCGGCCTAAGAGGTTAAAACTTCTTAGGGATAGAAGTTCAAATCACCGTCATCCTGTCACTCATCTCCTCCACATGTTCTATTTTGCTGCGAAGGGTGGTCGGCTGTTCTTCCCAGACCTCCTTGACTAGGCCCGGCAGCCCACGGGACCGACGGCCATACAGGAGCTCAAAGGGGGAGAACCCCGGATGCTTTGGATACCTCGCGCATTGAAAACATCAGGTGGGGCAGCAGCTGGTCCCAGTTCCTCCCGTCTCTCTCGATGACCTTCTTCAGCATCTGTTTCAGGGTCTTATTGAAGCATTCCACCAGCTCGTTGGTTTGTGGATGGTACACACGGGTCCTCACCTGTTTGATTCATAACAGATTGCAGACATCCTTCATCACACAAGACATGAACGCGGTGCCCTGGTCTGTCAGGATTTCCCGCGGAATACCCACCCGGCTAAATAAATGGAAGAGCTCCCGTGCGATACCTTTTGCTGCCGCCGTGCGTAGCAGGATCGCCTCAGGATACCGGGAGGCATAGTCCATGATTACCAGGATGTATTGGTGTCACCTCGCGGTCTTCACCAACGGACCCACCAGATCCATTGCCACCTGCTCGAATGGCACTCCTATAATGGGCAAGGGAACCAAAGGGTTTCGATAATGCACCCTCGGAGCTGTGATCTGGCACTCTGGGCAACTATGGCAGTAGTCCTCCACGGCAGGCTTGACTCCGGGCCAGTGGAACCGGTTCCTGATCCGCTCCCTGGTTTTCTCCATCCCCAGGTGTGCCCCAAGCAGGTGGGTGTGGGCAAGCTGCAGCACATTCCTAACATACTGGCTGGGTATGAGTAACGAGTATTGGGTCTCCCCATTATGCTTTACTACTTGATACAATAAGTTATGCTTGATTGCGAAGTGGTAACAGTACGCCATCCACCGCAATCACCTGGCCCCTAGCGTTCTGGAGATTGGGGTCTTCTAATTGGGCCTCCACCTCCATAAAGGGGAGCCTGAGGTCTTCCTCGCACGGTGGATCGCTTGCCAGAGTGGGGTCGTCGCCCTCCTCCACGTCCGACTCGGGCCCAGTGGACACCTCTCATGGCGGGGGTTGGGTTGCACAGGCCACCGTCATTTTTCCTTTTCTTCCTACCTCCCATGCTCGCCTCCCCAGGTCCCTCCTCCACAGTGCCTGGAATAGAGGACAGTCAGAGGGCATGGCCTCCTCCCGGTAGGGACAGCTCCACGCACGTTGCCCTGGATCACCGCACACATAGCAGCGTCTCTGATCAGGGTCCAGCAGCCGCAGCCGCCGACGTCGTCAGCTTGGGTCACCTTCCCGCTTCACAGCCTCGGCTGGTTCCGTCTTGGCCCCCTTCAGCTCCTCGCCTCTCTTTGTGTTGGTCACACTCCTTGCCGCGTCTCCTCTCTCCGCTCGGCCCCTCTCAGCAGGTCCTGGGTGTTCTGGTGAATTTCCACCTCTGTCAACAACTCCTCCAGGCTCTGGGAGTTCTGCATGCTCACCGTCTTCTTCATCTCGTAGGGCAGGGTCCGAAGATATTTATCCATGATGAGCTTGTCGAGCATCGGGAGGGACGGTAGTTCCGTCAGTAGCCAGCCCTTGGTCAGCCACAAAAGGTCGCTCATCTGAGCACAGGGGGACAGGGTGGGGTCAAAGGCCCAGTCGTGGACCAGTTGTGCTCGGCGTGCGAGATTGAACCCATAGCGGCTTAGTATCTCCCGTTTGAGTCCCTCATAATTCGTGGCCTGGTCCGTGTTCAAATCAAAGTAGGCCTTCTGGGCCTTCCCAGAGAGGTAGGGTGCCAACAGACTAGCCCACTTGGGCCCAAGCCATCCTTCCCGCTGTGCCGTCCTCTCGAAGGTGCACAGATACGACTAACACGTCATCTTCCACCCTTAACTGAACCAGGAACTGATTCGGGCCAGACTCCTGAGCCCTCCCAACCTTCAGCTGGGTTACCTCCTCTACCAGTCTGCGGTTTTGCTGGTGCTGCTCCTCCAGTGCTTGCTCCTGGAGAGCATGTTACTTCTGCTGGCTGAGGATGAACTGAACCACCAGCTCCTCCATGGTAATCTCCGCACACTCGACTCCACGGCACCCAAAGCTACTGAGCTTCCCTCATTCTCCACCATATGTAGTAAACCATGGGGTGGTGCGTTGAGCGTACAGAGATTGACAAAGAGACAGGGAGGCTTTAGTCCACAAAACAACTTTACTAAGACGGAAAATAAATATATCAAAGATATCACTTCGGTTTTGCTCGGTCTTTCTTATCTCTCGTAACTGGTGTCCGTCTCTCCCCCTTCTCCCTGTTGAAATGTATTCCAGGTGACTACCTCACAATGCTGATTGAGAGAATGCCAAGAGTTTGCAAAGCTGTCATCAAGGGTGGCTATTTGAAGAATCTCAAATTCTCAAAATGTATTTGTTTAACACTTTTTTGGTGACTACATGATTCCAAATGTGTTATTTAATAGTTAGGATGTCTTCACTATTATTCTACAATGTAGAAAATATAACAAATAATGAGTAGGTGTGTCCAAACTTTTGACTGGTACTGTATATGTATGCTGGGAGGAATGTAGGTATTAACAGGTTTGGGGCTGCAGTACTGGACGTGTGGAGGGTCTTCATGAATGTGAAAGTGTTATTGGAAGGTGAGTTTGAGGCGGGACATAAGGGTTTGCAGTTGCCTATTTGAGTGTGTGGGCCTACGTACAGTATGTGTGTAACGCTGTAAGTCCATACGTATGTGTATTCGCAGGCGGGCGAGGTATCCTTGGCAGTTTGACTTGCGTTGCTGAGCGGTGCAGTGGGTGACTCAGCTGACAGATTTCCCCTGGGGAGCCATGAACTGGCCATCTGCGATATAAACAGCTGTCCTCCTCCTCCTTCTCCTCCTCTCTGCCTGCTTATCTGCCTGCCGGTCTGGCCCTGCACCTTTCAAACCCTGCGCTAGTCTGTTTATAGAAGAACACACCACTGCGCTGTTCTCCTCTCCTTAACTGGCTCATCTCAGCCTGTAGGGAACTAATGCAACCTGCTCTCCTCACTTAGTTTGATTTAAATCCTTAATTAAAGAAGATGTGTTGGTCTCTTGAAGATGTTGTTACACATCCAAAAGAAGGTGAATTTATTTACACTGAACAAAAATATAAATGCAACATGCAATAATTTAAAACATTTTACTGAGTTACAGTTTATACAAGGAAATCAGTCAGTTGAAATAAATTCATTAGCCCCTAATCTATGGAGTCCACATGACTGGGAATACAGATATGCACCTATTGGTCACAGATACCTTAAAAAAGCTAGGTGCGTGAATCAGAAAACCACCATTTGCTTCATACAGCACTACACATTTCCTTCGCATAGAGTTGATCAGGCTGTTGATTGTGGCCTGTGGAATGTTGTCCTTAACTTATGCCTGCCCATACCATAAGCCAATTGCCACTATGGGGCACTCTGTTCACAACATTGACATCAGCAAACCGCTCGACCACATGACGCCATACACGCTTTCTGCCATCTGCCTCGTACAGTTGAAACGGGATTCATCCGTGAAATGCACACTTCTCCAGCATGTCAGTAGCCATCGAAGGTGAGCATTTTCCGAATGAAGTCGGTTACTACAACAAACTGTTGTCAGGTCAAGACCCTGTTGAGGACAACGAGCACGCATATGAGCTTCCTTAGATGGTTTCTGACAGTTTGTGCAGAATTTTTTTGATTGTGTAAACCCACAGCTTCATCAGCTATCCTGGTGGTTGGTCTCAGAAGATCCCGCAGGTGAAGAAGCTGGATGTGGAGGTCCTCGGCTGGCGTGGTTACACGTGGTCTGCGGTTGTGAGGCCGGTTGGATGTACCAAATTCTCTAAATCGACATTGGAGGCAGATTATGTTTCACACCCTGACCTTAGAGATCCTTTTTATGTCTCTATTTTGGTTTGGTCAGGGCGTGAGTTGGGGTGGGCATTCTATGTTTTCTATTTCTGTGTGTTTGGCCGGATGTGGTTCTCAATCAGAGGCAGCTGTCTATCGTTGTCTCTGATTGAGAACCATACTTAGGTAGCCCTTTCCTACCTGTGTTTTGTGGGTAGTTATTGTCTGTTTTGTGTGTCTGCATTCAGACAGAACTCTTTTGTTTGTACCGCTTTGTTATTTTTTGTTCTAGTGTTCAATTTTATTAAAAATCATGAACACATACCACGCTGCACCTTGGTCCTCTTCTTCAAACAGCCATTACATTATGGGAGAGAAATGTACATTAAATTATTTGGCAACAGCTTTGGTGTGCATTCCTGCAGTCAGCATGCCAATTGCACACGCCCTCAAAACTTGTGGCCTTGTGTTGTGTGACAAAACGGCACATTTTAGAGTGGCCTTTCATTGTCCCCAGCACAAGGTGCACCGGTGTAATGATCGTTCTATTTAATCAGCTTCTTGATTTGCCACACCTTTCAGGTGGATAGATTATCCTGGCAAAGGAGAAATGCTCACTAACAGGGATGTAAACAAATGAGTGCAATTTTTTGTTTGAGAAATAAGTTTTATGTGCATATGGAACATTTCTGGGATCTTTAATTTCAGCTCACGAAACACTTTACATGTTGCATTTAGATTTTTGTTCAGTGTAGTTGTAAAGTGCCATATCTGATTAGGCTGAGCGACTGCCCCTTCTCGAAACAGAAACTAGAGAGACAGAGAGAGATGCTCCATCCCATCAATACTGACTTAAATGAAGGACATGCCACAAGAAAGTAGCAGAGAAAGAGATACTAAAAGATGAACAGTGATTGAAAAAAGACAGAGGAAGGAAGGAGACAGAGGGGGATGGCATTCCCTGGTAGCGCCTCCTCTTCAACCCAAGTGCCACACTTTTTTCAGGCAAGGGCCTCTAAAGGGGAAGAGGTAGTCCAGAAGCCCAGCTGATGCTCTGTCCTTATATCTCTACTCACCACCACACATGGACACTCTCTATTGTGCAAACATACACAGCATGGGGCCCTGTTAGATTCCTTAGTCTTGCTGTCTTCTCCATAGGGGGGAGCATGTGTGAGGGCTGTTAGTATTGTGTTGGGGGGTGTGCATGCTCGGTGTGTGTGGTGTGTGTTTGTACACATTGGTTTAAGTGATCCTGAGGGCAGTAGGCCTAAGGCCAGTCCATTGTACCTCTACGACCCCCCCCGCCCTCCCCCCACCACCTGCTGTTTATTCAGAGCTGTTGGTTAATAGTGATGGAGTGGATTCCTCCCCTACAAACCCAGAGAAAAGGAGTAAAGACTTCACTGAGATACTATGGCCTAACACAACAACACTTTCCTCATCATCCAAGAAACAATGTGCCAGTCAGACTAGCACACTAGGAATCCCAGTGTACTCCCTAACAGAGACTCTGGCCGGACACGCCCTATACAGACCTCCCCAGTCATTTCTACTACTATGATATATGACACAGAGACAAGGTCAAATGTGACACCACACGATTCCCAGTCATTCACTTCAATCACTTTTAATATGCTTTCTATATTGGTGGACAGCCCTTGAACACCCATAGCAGTGGTAGTGACTACATCACAGATTCATGCCTGGGTTATCTATATATCTATATATCTATGTGGTTGTCATTCATTGTGCATCTGGTGTCTGTTTTTAGCGCTCTCTGATTAACTCATGATGGATCGGACCCCACTGGCCTTGCCCCTGAAAGCGTGGGGTTCGGACAGGGGTTTGTTTGGTTCAAGGGGTCCAGAGAGAGGGGTGTGGAGGAGAAGGGAGGCAGGGGGGGACAGCAGGGCGAGTGCCATGTCACTGGGGCCAGAGAGGAACAAAGCCGGGGAGCAGGTCTCCTATGGCCCCGTGCCAGCTGTTAAGCCAAACATCATCTCCATCACTACCCCCAAACATCCACCCTTTCCCATCTGAATGGGAGTGTGCTGGCTTCTGCTGATACACACATGCACATGCACACACACAAACACACACACGCAGTCGGCCCAGGGGGCCATGGTCAAGTCTGGGGCCCACTATAGACTAGGGGAAAGAGCACATGGGAACATGCAGAGAAACGTGTAAATACATCCACAAAACATCCACATGCACAGCAGTCACAACTATAATAAACTTGATGACTGAGAAATGGATGTCTTTCAAGCAGAAGTTGTTGGATGATGAGAGAGTGATGACAAAACTAAAACAACTGTTCCAGACATATGCTGCTTAGATAGATCCTTTGGATGATCACATATTTTGACAGAAACCATTAGCAGATTTTGGCTGTGATTCAACAATTCAAAACTGGCCTTAATGAACACAACCACCTATAAAACAGTTATAAGTCAATGAGTTGAATAAAAACAGATTTTGCACTTTGCAGTCTCACACACAATTGACATAAGTGGTAAACCGTAATGTTGTAAGCACAATAAGAGGCATGGAGAATGAGACTAAGCCAGTGTTGCTGGAGGAGAGGCACAGTCCCAGAGGGCAGTCATCATTTACTAGTGAATCTTTGTTTTCATTTCAACAACTTACTACCTATTTTGTGCTAACTGCCTTGCTTTTAAGATTGATGCAAAATAAATCCACTGGTGTAGATATGCTTGACCCGTTTTTATTGCAGCTTTTCACGTCTTGATTGCTGAATCATTAACACGTATTTTTACTGACAATCGTAACTGGTACTATCCCCAGGGTTTGGAGGGCAGCCCATGTACCTCCTCCCCACAAAGGTGTTTAACCTGGTGACCTAAATAACTATCGCCCTATTTCTAAACATTCCTGCCTTGCAAACATATTAGAATCTTTGATCAATTCTCAGTTAAGATCTTTCCTGTTTGCAAAATGTATTCAAAGTGTTCATCAATCTGTCTTCAGGCCAGGTCATAGGACCATCTCTGCTTCATCATTGTTTATAAATGATATAGTTAACAGCAGGCAACATTGTGCTGCCCTTTTAATTGACCTGTCAAAGGCTTTTGACACTGTGGACCACTCATTATTAATTCAAAAGTTGTCCAAAATTGACCTGGATCAGGCTGCATGTAACTGGTTAAAAACGACCTGAGAGACAGGACAACATGGGTATTTTCTAATGATGTTAAATCAGGTTTCCTTGATGCTACAAAAGGTGTCCAAAATGGTCGATTTTGGGTCCTGTACTTTTTACTATCTATTTTAACAATATTTGTTTGTCTGTAAAAAAAAGGAAAGAAAGAAAAAGTAACCTTCAGTTGTTTGCAGATGATACTACTGTGTATTTTGCTGCCACTTCTGTTTTTTATTTAATTAATTTTTGTAACCTTTATTTAACTAGGCAAGTCAGTTAAGAACAAATTCTTATTTTCAATAACAGCCTAAGAACACTGGGTTAACTGCCTGTTCAGGGGCAGAACAACAGATTTGTACCTTGTCAGCTCGGGGATTTGAACTTGCAACCTTTCAGTTACTAGTCCAAAACTCTAACCACTAGGCTACCGTGCAGACTCTCTCTGATCTACAGTCTGCCTTCATTGTTTTACAGAAAACCTTTATTGACCTCAAACTAGTATTGAAAACTAAGTAAATATTGTATTCTAGCGAGTGTTAAAAGGACACAAATTATTTAAGCATTTGTACTTCGGATGGTGCCCACTTAGATCGTGCCCTGCCTGCAAATATCTGGGCATCTGGATCGACCATGGGCTGTCTTTTAGTTAACATATTGACTTCTTCTATTTTCTTCCTCTATAGAAATACACTACTTGTCAAAACTTTTAGAACACATACTAATTCAAGTGTTTTTCTTTATTTTTACTATTTTCTACATTGTGGAATAATAATAGTGAAGATAATAATAGTGAAGACATCAAAACTATGAAATAACACATATGGAATCATGTAGTAGCCAAAAAAGTGTTAAACAAATCAAAACATATTTTACATTTGAGATTTTTGAAATAGCCACCCTTTGCACACTCTTTGCATTCTCTCAACCAAGTAAGTAAAAACACTTTAAAGTACTACTTAAGTCATTTTTTGGGGTATCTGTACTTTACTTTACTATTCATATTTTGGACTACTTTTACTTTTACTTCACTACATTCCTAAAGAAAATAATGTACTTTATACTCCATACATGTAGTAACCAAAAAAGTGTTAAACAAATCAAAATACATTTTATATTTGAGATTCTTCCAAGTAGCCACCCTTTCCCTCGATAACAGCTTTGCTCACTCTTGGCATTCTCTCAACCAGCTTCATGAGGTATACATCTGGAATGCATTTCAATTAACAGGTGTGCCTTGTTAAAAGTTAATTTGTGGAATTTCATTCCTTCTTAATGCATTTGAGCCAATCAGTTGTGTTGTGACATGGAAGAGGTGGTATACAGAAGATAGCTCTCTTTGGTAAAAGTCAATTTTATGGCAAGAACAGCTCAAATAAGCCAAAATAAACGACAGTCCATCATTCCTTTAAGACATGAAGGTCAGTCAATGTGGAACATTTCAAGTACTTTGAAAGTTTCTTCAAGTGCAGTCGCAAAAACCATCAAGCGCTACGATGAAACTGGCTCTCATGAGGACTGCCACAGGAAAGGTAAACCCAAAGTTA
The DNA here is from genome assembly GCF_021184085.1 of Oncorhynchus gorbuscha. NCBI lineage: Eukaryota > Metazoa > Chordata > Actinopteri > Salmoniformes > Salmonidae > Oncorhynchus > Oncorhynchus gorbuscha. The sequence continues at coordinate 77,821,484 of NC_060181.1, forward strand.
CCTCTGCTGCAGAGGATAAGTCCATTAGAGTTACCAACCTCAGAAATTGCAGCCCAAATTAATGCTTCACAGAGTTCATGTAACAGACACATCTCAACCTCAACTGTTCAGAGGATACTGCTTGAATCAGGCCTTCATGGCCAAATTGCTGCAAAGAAACCACTACTAATGGACACCAAAAAGAAGAAGAGACTTGCTTGGGCCAAGAAATACTAGCAATGGACATTTCACTTGATTATTAGGATCTGTTTTAGTCCTCATTTGGACTAATCTTCCAAAAATCTGGTTTCTGGTTTGCTCAGATACATTATTACATTTCTTTATTGCTCTAAATCAAAATGTTATTTCGCCTATTTCTCTTTCTCTTCTCTTATTTCTCTTCTGGATAATACATAGATGGTGGACAATCTATTCCTAGTATTTCCGGAATGTCTGTCTCTTACCAACCGAAAACTGATATGAATAGAGTTTGGCTGTTTTAAAGGGTGTAAATTATTAAATAAAATAAGAAAATAAGAAAAAATTATTTTGTTGATTGATGACCAACCAAGAGCATTGCACATAACTACAACAGATGAACCATATCTTCACCTTAAAACAATCCTTGCTGCTTTGTTCTGTGCAATCTGCAGCCTCCTAATTTCACTTGCAGATGCATTTCCCCAGACCACAGAACAGTAGTTCACCTGACTCCTAATTAATGCTTGGGTTATTTGCTTAAGAATATTTCCAGGTAAATATGTAGCTATCCTTATGATCATGCATGCAGTTTTAATACTTTTTTTATACATAGATTCGTTATTTGAGATTAACATGATAAGCAGTTGTCTATCTGCATTCCTATTTTTTTGTTTTTGCCACTTCCTCAATTTGTACTCCTCACATACTTAATTTTAATCCCATGCTTTGTTGATGGAACAGACTTTGGTTTTCTTGGTGTTTAAAACAAGTTTGTTCCGGCAAAAACAATCCCTGATATTTTCCAAATCCACTTTTAGAGCTTGCTGTACCTGTTGAACCAATTGTCTTGCTGTATAAATTGTAGTATCTTCTGCAAATATAATAGCTTGAGTTTCCGATAAGGCAAAAGGAAGGTCGTTGGTATATATTAAGTAAAGAAGTGGCCCAAGGCAACTGCCCTGCGGTATTCCACAGTTTAAAGTATGAGGGGAAGAAAATGAACCATTGATATAGGTTGACTGTTTTCTGTCAGTTAGATAAGACTGTAAACAATTATATGCTACCTCCTTAACCTGTTAAGCCTACCCCTGTTTACTGCCCCTTCTGGAGGAATTGGGTACCCATATAAAACAGGATAAATTTTTGTCAAAAGTTGCTAATATATGCATATAAAAAATATTATCGAATAGAAAACACTCTAAAGCTTCTAAAACCGTTTAAATTCTGTCTCTATGTAAAGCAGAAGTCTCAGGGCATGCATTCTCCCAAAGTCTCTCTTGTCATGGAAAAAGTTGGCCCAACTTTGACATCATCGTATACGCCTTCCCAAACAACTACCGCTCTGGGAACAGTCTGCTCACGAGACGTTGAGCGTTCCGAAAGGTCTCGGTCACGCAAAAAAAAAGTGTACGATTATGCGCGCTCTGCTCCGGTGAAGTCTTTTCTTCAGGATCGATTAAAAGACGTGTGTGTTTCGCTTCGTCCTCACAATTGCTGTACACCTTTATAACATGTTAAAGCTTAATTATGAACATAGTTTGACAAGTTTACTCGACATATAATATATATTTTCGACGTTTTGGTGCGCATCCACTTGAATTTTGCCTACATTTCGACCGAAGGATATTTTGAGAACCGAAAGACGCAGACTTGAAAACTAAACGCTGTTTTGGTAAGTATAATCCCTTCCAGGTCTTTTGATGGAAGAACAGCAAAGGTAAGGGAATATTTATGTGTTAATTTGGGGTTTCTGTCGACTCCAAGATAGAGGAGGCATAATGATACATTTGGAGCGCCGACTCCTAGTATAGTCTATTGAACGCTACCTGTAACGTTAAAAATAAATGTAACACAGCGATTGCATTTAGAAGAAGTGTATCTTCCTATACATATGTAAAACATGCATATTTAGTCAAAGTTTATGATGTGTATTCCTTGTTAGCTGACGTTATCTGCCGGAGCTATTTCATTTCTCCTGACATTTTAGTAGCATTTTTTGAACGATGCGTCATTGTAAACAGAGATTTATGGATATTTATTGCAGATTATTGAAAAAAAAATGAATGTACTGTGTAACATGTTATATTACTGTCATCTGATGAAGATTTCAAAAGGTTAGTGAAATTATTATTTTTTTAATCCTGCGTTGGTTGATTGCATATTTTTTCCTACTTGGCTATGCTAATGAGCTATGTCTGCGGTGGTGGTTTGACATAAATATGTGCTATGTTTTCGCCGTAAAACATTTTAGAAATCTGACTTGTTGCCTGGATTCACAACGAGTGTAGCTTTAATTCAATACCCTGCATGTGTATTTTAATGAACGTTTGAGTTTTAACTAATACTATTAGCATTTAGCGTAGTGCATTTGCATTTCCAGAGCTCTAGATGGGACGCCTGCGTGCCAGGTAGGAGCAAGAGGTTAAAACCATAATGAAAGTATTTTGTCAAATAATTTTGTGATCCACTAAATCAAATACTGCACTAAAATCAAAAATTAGTACACCCACAAACCTGCCATTATCTATAGCATTGAGCCACTGGTCAGTCATGTCAACCAATGCAGTGGTAGTGGAATGGTAGTGGAATGGTAGTAGAATGGCTTTTGCAATAAGCATGCTGATCAGATCATTCTTTTTCATGTACTCCCATATTTGTCGACTCACAATACCCTCCAATATCTTAATGAGTGAAGGGAGTAGACTAATTGGTCAACTATTGGCAGGAGTAATGAGTTCTTTGCAGTCTTTCAGAATAGGACACAGTTTAGCGTGTGTCCATACATTTGCAAACATCCCCTTTTCCAATGACCAATTACATATGTACTTCAGTGGAGCTGCAATCTGGGAAGCAGCATAGCAAAGTAAAAATTGTCCATAAGAGCATAACCTGTAGATTCTCCATCGGGTAATGACTTCAATAGGTTTAACACCTCTTCTACTGACACCATTTGTAGACAGAAAGAGCAGGTTTTGTTGCTCATAATATGATCATCAATCCATTGGACAATAGCTTGTTTGGAAGAATGGGTGTTTACATTATCGCTCAGTAAATACATTTTCTTTGGAAAAAAACTGCTAAATTATTGGCAGTATCAGCTGGTTTTGTTATTGTTCTCCCGCCACCAAACTCGACACTAGATTGGCATGATGAGATAGATGTACCACGTAAGCACTTAACTGTATTCCATACCTTTGTTATGACTCCCGCCGAAGTTGGCTCCCCCGCCTGTTCGGGTGGTGCTCGGCGGTCGTCGTCACCGGCCAACTAGCCGCCACCGATCTTTTTTCCTTTCGGTTAGTTTTGTCTCAGTTACACATGTTCCTATTTTGTGAGTTCTTGATTTGCTTCCCTATTTAGCGTGTATTTTGGTGTTCACGTTTGTGTTGTTGGTGTTGTTTGTGCTCCTGACCTGTTACCCTGTGTTTTGGGTTGGTCAGTGTTTTGTGCCCTGTGTGTTTGGGCATTTAATTTTGGTGCCAGAATAAAGTGCATCTTTCCCCTGGAACTCTCTGCTCTCTGCGCCTGATTCCTATCCACGCACCTAGTCAGCCATGACAACCTTTCTAGAAACATTTTTAAAAACAATAAATAAAAGCATTTTTGTTAAATGACGTCTTTTTCTCGTGACTTAATTTAACTGCATAATTCTGTGAATAAATTTCTACTATAGATTTGGCTGCTAAAACTTTGGCATATTTCTTTGAGAAAAAGACTCATCATCAATGGATGAGCCCCAAATGTACTCATTCTTACTGGGGCATGATGGTCCATTACATCAGTGAGCAAATCAATAAAACATTCTGTAGCGTGATTTAAATCATCCTCTAGATAAATCAGCTCCCATCAGCTCCCAGGGTACAGCAGCCAAATTATTTTGTAATAGCTCATGATAAAATGTTTTAAAATTTATCTTGACCACAATTCTTGGGGGTTTCTTTTGAACCTTGGTGTTCATGGTTATGGTCACAATATTATGGTCTGTCCAGCCCACTGGCATTGATCTGGCTTTTAAGAATTGCAATGATATATTACAGAAGATCAGATCAATGCATGTGTCAGGAAGGTGACCCAACTTAGTTGATGATCTAGCAGTATCATTAACCATTTGTTTCAAACCACAGTTCTTGGGATATCTCATACATTTAGTTATTTTTTAATTATTATGATCATTCCAATTTATATTAAAATCACTCAAGATAAATACATATCTGTTACTATCTGTGGCCTGGTCAAACCCAGTGCATAAGTTATCCAGGTAGGACACCTTAGAGCTAGGAGGTCTATACACACATCCTACCAATATGGGTGCCTGATGAGGCAGATGTACTTGAGCCTACAGTGCCTCTATTTGACATATATTAAGGTCATCCCTCCCATTAAAAGGTATATGATTCTGAATGTACAGAGCTCCACCCCCACCATTCCTATTCATGTTCCTTCTAAGTAGACTATATCCATGAATGCTCATTTGCCCATCATTTACAGATGCATCTAAATGCGTTTCAGTGAAAGCCAAAATAGGAATATTATTTATGATGACCAAGTTAAAAACCTCATGTATTTTGTTGGGAAGGCTACATACATTAACCTGAGCTATATGCAGCCCTTTCCTTGTCAGGAGGAGATCAATAGAGCTGTCACGTTCTGTGCATCGTTCGTATGTGTTTTCCTTGTTTTAGTGTTGGTCAGGACGTGAGCTGGGTGGGCATTCTATGTTGTGTGTCTGGTTTGTCTATTTCTATGTTTGGCCTGATATGGTTCTCAATCAGAGGCAGGTGTTAGTCATTGTCTCTGATTGGGAACCATATTTAGGTAGCCTGTTTTGTGTTGGGTTTTGTGGGTGATTGTTCCTGTCTCTGTGTTTGCACCAGATAGGACTGTTTAGGTTTTCACTTTTCTTGTTTTATATAGTCTGTTCATGTATAGTCGTCTTTATTAAAAACATGAATAACCACCACGCTGCATTTTGGTCCGCCTCTCTTTCACCAGAAGAAAACCCTTACAAGAGCATGTATTGGTTATAGTTGAAGTTATCATGATAAACTACAACACACAAACTCAGATTTGAACATTGAATTAAAACAGCCAGGGAGTTACTCTAGAGTCCAGATACAATTGCCTGTTGATGTAAAGTTTATTCATAACCATGGAAACGTTTTGATTCAGGCAATGCTTTTCATTCATGATGGGATACAGTTTTTTCTCCTTTCATTGATCTCTGTGGGGAAGTGATAATTTATTCCCAAATGTTTCTGAGTTCTCTGCCGCTGCTCTTCACCATTTCCTTTTGCTTAAATTTGTCAAAACATGCAATACTAGCCCGTGGCCTATTCCCAGAGGCCTTGCCAATTACATAGTCTGGAGAAAGTGACATTACGCACATCATCAGTGGGCAGTTTCAGTTGAGATGACATAAAGTGTCGGACACTGTCCTCACAGCTTCTGCTGTTGTCATTCTCTGGTATCCCTGAAAAGATTAGCTTGTCCGTATTGATCGACACTGTATATCAAGCGATGTTTTTTAAAGTTATTTGTTCTCCATTTGCACCACCTCCACCTTGCCATGAATAGAATCCACAATTTGTTCTCCCTTGGCACCACCTCCACCTTGCCATGAATAGAATCTACAGTCATGACGTGGCCCTTTCTGGGTATAGATAGTGGCTTCCTCTCTCTCTCTCTCTCTCTCTCTCTCTCTCTCTCTCTCTCTCTCTCTCTCTCTCTCTCTCTCCCTCTCTCTCTCCTACACCCAGGTTCTGTTATCTCAGGTCGTAAATTCCTGGTGGAGACTCTTACCCCTTGACCATGCAGAAAGAGAGACAGGGAGAACAAAGGATTTCACATGGGGAACTCCTAAATCCCCAAAATGGGAATTTGAAACAAAATATCCACTTGTCAGTAGGTGGGAATGGTCTGTGGACACTTAAGGGATGGGTATGACGAGTGTGTTTCAACTGATGACAGGAAACACACTTAACTATATCTCTGAATCAGTGTCTCCTGACCCCTCCTGTCTCAGCCTCCAGTATTTATGCTGCAGTAGTTTGTGTCGGGGGGCTAGGGTCAGTTTGTTATATCTGGAGTACTTCTCCTGTCCTATTCGGTGTCCTGTGTGAATCTAAGTGTGCGTTCTCTAATTCTCTCCTTCTTTCTTTCTCTCTCTCGGAGGACCTGAGCCCTAGGACCATGCCCCAGGACTACCTGACATGATGACTCCTTGCTGTTCCCAGTCCACCTGGCCATGCTGCTGCTCCAGTTTCAACTGACCTGAGCCCTAGGACCATGCCCCAGGACTACCTGACATGATGACTCCTTGCTGTCCCCAGTCCACCTGGCCATGCTGCTGCTCCAGTTTCAACTGTTCTGCCTTACTATTATTTGACCATGCTGGTCATTTATGAACATTTGAACATCTTGGCCATGTTCTGTTATAATCTCCACCCGGCACAGCCAGAAGAGGACTGGCCACCCCACATAGCCTGGTTCCTCTCTAGGTTTCTTCCTAGGTTTTGGCCTTTCTAGGGAGTTTTTCCTAGCCACCGTGCTTCTACACCTGCATTGCTTGCTGTTTGGGGTTTTAGGCTGGGTTTCTGTACAGCACTTTGAGATATCAGCTGATGTACGAAGGGCTATATAAATACATTTGATTTGATTTGATTTTGAATGTTTACATTTCTCAATTATGGGGTTTGCATCTAATTATTGTATAAAATGAATGAGTAGAGATGAAACAAGTTGTGAAATTTTGTCATGTGATGTTAAACCTTTAATGTGAGAGAATTATATTCCCTTCAAAGTTTAACTAAGTACTTGGCCTGCCCCCGTGAGCACAGACATGATCCGGTGTCATGGAACAGCCCTTTCCAATTGTTACGAATAAAACCCACTTCTGAGGAAATCCTCTTTAGACCACGCGTACCTCTGTGGACACTGAGGTTGCAATGGTTGTTGAATTCCTAACCATACCATGTGGAGCATTGGCTACACGGCGGGAAATGGTTAAACTCTGAGACCATTGATCCTGACTCTTATGGCTGTGCGCTGCTAATGGAGAAGTCAGGTGCAGGAGAGCAGGGAGTATTGAACAACTACACACTTTATTATGGCAGTAGAGAAAACAGAAGAACGCAGCTTCTTGAAAACCTCCAGCCCACAAGGCAAAAGTGTAAGGCGCGATAAATGTACAATACAAGACACTGCAATACAAAATAAACAAACTGTGTGCAAAAGACATGGAAACATGAAAACTCAGTCTGGCACGTAAACGATAACCACATAACACTGTCAGGACCCGGTTACGAACCCGGATCTCCGGAGTGAGAAACAGTCACTTAACCAACTGAGCCACGAATAGTCGGCAGAACCCAGAAGATGAGGCAGACACAGCAGTACTTGAGACGGTGTATTTAATGAAGTAAAAAGTGAAGTTTTCAGGAAAACATGTAACTCCACAACCTCAAAAGGAATTCAACAAGAACAAAGGTAATCCTCCAAGACAAAAAGGTAAATCCACAAGGTGGAAGGTAAAGCACAAAAAGCCTCAAAAGATACTCAAAAACAAACAAACAAGAACAAAAAAAAACAGAATTCCACAAGAGAGTCCACCGGGATCAACAAGAGTTCACAGAGTACTAGGGCTGGGTGCTAACATACAGACACAGAGCAAAGAACAGAGGAAAACAAAGGGTTTAAATACAATCAGGGGAAACGAGGCACAGGTGCAAATAATAATGGGGATCAAGGGAAAACAAAAGGTCAAAAGGCACAATGGGGGCATCTAGTGACCAAAAACCGGAACAACCCTGGCCAAATCCTGACAAACACAAAACAATTTCACACTAAGACTTGGAGGGGAACAGAGGTTTGTATGGAACAGAGGTGTGTATGGAACAGAGGTGTGTATGGAACAAGACAAAACAAATGGAAATATGAAAAATGGAGCAGCGATGGCTAGAAAGCCGGTGATGTCAATCGCCGAACTCCGCCGCCGACTAAGGGCGGAAGTCATGACAGTACTCCCCCTTTGACGCGCGGCTCCAGCGGCGCGCCGACACCGGCCTCAGGGACGACCCGGAGGTCGATACGCAGGGCATTCCGGCCAGCGACGATGAAACTCCCGGGACCCAGCACCTCTCCTTCAGGCCGTACCCCCCCACTCCACGAGGTACTGAAGGCCCCCTGCCCGACACCTCGAATCCAGGATGGAACGAATGGAGTACACCGGGGCCCCCTCGATGTCCAAAGGGGGCGGAGGAACCTCCCGCACCTCAGATTCCAGGAGCGGACCAGCCACCACCGGCCTGAGGAGAGACACATGGAATGAGGTAATCAGAGGGAAGCTGTAATCTGTAACACACCTATTTCACCCTCCTCAGGACTTTGAATGGGCCCACAAACCGCGGACCCTGCTTCCAGCAGGGCAGGCGAAGGGGCAGGTTTCAGGTCGAGAGTCAGACCCGGCCCCCTGGTGCAACCACCGGGGTCTCACTGCGGTGATGGTCCGCGCTGGTCTTTTGGCGAAGTGCGGCTCGCTGGAGGTGAATATGTGTCCTCCGCGCGCCTGAATCAGTCGTCCACCGAAGGAGCCTCGGTCTGACCCTGATTCTACGGCTGGTCCCCCAATTCACACTGAAAGGGGGAGAGGTTAGGGGAGGAGTGGCGAAGCAAGTTCTGCCGGGAGTATGGGAGTCTGATCCATGGGCCGCTCCTCTGTGTCATACAGTCGGGACAGTGCGTCTGCCTTCATATTCTGGGAACCTGGTCTGTAGGACAGGGTAAACACAAAACGGGTAAAGAACATGGCGGGTGAAGTAGAGGACCGAATGTACTCCCGACGCAGGGATTCAGAGACAGGTGTCTCCATAGCCACCGTCTCCGCTTGCGACAGGGGATACACGTGACTCCTGGGAAGTGCAGCGTCTGCCAGGAGAGTTATCGCACAATACCCCCGTCAATGAGGTGGTAATTGAGTCACCTTCTGAGCCAAATCGGCATATTCTGGGGGGGTGTGCATGGTGGAGGCTGGACTTTCCACTGTGGTAACACCAACGGAAACCCCTAAACACCTCTCCGAGCACTCTCGCGAGCACCCCGTGAGAGCCTTCTGTTGCCAGAAAATAGTGGGGTTATGATGAGCCAACCAGGGAAGGCCTAGTACCACAGGAAACACAGGACAGTCAATGAGGAAGAGACTGATTTTCTCCTTGTGGCCCCCTGCGTCTCCATGGCCAGGGAGATGGTGGCTTCCCTGATTAGCCCGGAACCTAATGGTCGACTATCCGGAGCATGAACCCGGGAAAGGTCTAACTACAGAAATAATGGGGATCCCTAAACTAAGGACTAACGCTCTTTTGATAAAACTCCCAGCTGCGCCTGAAATGACGAGCACTTTATGCTGGGAATGCAGGGAAAACTCAGGGAAACAAACAGGTGGTCAACAGGGGACTCTGGATGAGTGTGGTGCAGACTCAACTGGGGTGATGACAGAGTGCCCTGCCTGTTGCCTCTACTCCCAGAGGGACCCACCAGGCACCGACCGACAGTGGGACCTCTACAGCCACAGATGGTGCACGTGATGGCCCCTCCTCCAGCCTCCCTACGCGCAGCCCCTCCCAACTCCATGGGCACGGGAGCGCGGGTGTTGGAAGATGGCACCAACAGAGCCCCTCTGGACACGGGTGATGGATAAATCCACCAGTTGCTCAAAGGAGATGGTGGCATCCCTGCAGGCCAACACATGTTGGACGTCCTCACGCAGGCTGTACCGTTAGTGGTCGATGAAGGATCTGTCGTTCCAGCCTGCTCCGGCGGCCAAGGTCCGGAATTCCAGGGCGAATTCCTGGGCGTTCCTCATCCCCTGCCTCAAATGGAGAGCTGTTCCCCTGCCGCTCTACCTTTGGGCGGATGGTCAAAGACAGCTTGAAAGCGGCAGGTGAACTCCTCGAAGTGGTCCAACACCGCGTCTCCTTCTTCCCACATGGCGTTTGCCCACTCCAGAGCTCTCCCTGAGAGGTATGAGACGAGGGCAGACACTCTATCACGTCCCGAACAAACTGGGTGAACAGTAGCCAGGTAGAGGTCCAGTGGTAACAGGAATCCCTGGAAGTCTGTGCTGCCGCCCCATCATACTCCCTGGGAAGGGAGAGACGCATCCCACTGGGACTGGCTCCGTATGGGACGGGTAGAGGTAACCCCAGTTGCGCTGGTCGAAGTACTGGAGAGACTTCCTGTATCTCCCAGTGGTCCATGGACTGAACAACACAATCCATCATGGCACCAAGATGATGTAACATTGCCAAATGTTCCTGGACGCACTCCTCGACTCCTCTAACTGGGGTACCTGCTCCTGCTGACTCCATAGTTTCGTGTGAAATTCTGTTATGGCTGTGCACTGCTGGTTGAGGTCAGATGCAGGAGAGCAGGGAGTATTGAACAAGCACACAATTTATTATGACAGTAGAGAAAATAACAGAAGAACGTAGCTTCTTGAAAACCTCCAGCCCACAAGGCAAAAGTGTAAAGGCGCGATAAATGTACAATACAAGACACTGCAGTACAAAATAAACAACCTGTGTGCAAAAGACATGGAAACATGAAAACTCAGTCTGGTGCGTAACGATAACCACGTAACACGAAACAATTTCACACAAAGACATGGAGGGGTACAGAGGACTAAATATATGCAGTATGATTAGGGAATGAAAACCAGGTGTGTATGGAATAAGACAAAACAAATGGAAATATGAAAAATGGAGCAGCGATGGCTAGAAAGCCGGTGACGTCGATCGCCGAATGCCGCCCCAACAAGGAGGGGAGCCGACTTCGGCGAAATTCGTGACAGATTCCTTTTGTCTTTCACACATGTTCTCAGTCCACACCCATTTCCCTTTGTCCACCAAGCAGTCATATCAGCTTAGCCCAAAAGGGAACCTCCTCTTTCATTTCCTTGTAACCATATCTACCGTTGTTTGTTTATGCATTTCTGTGATTATTTAGTTAGTTAATAAATAAATTATTAAGCCACTTGGTGTATGGATGATTCATAGTAAAGGCTGGATTCGTGCAGATAACCAACAATTTACGACGTTTATAATGAGACTAAGCGAGGTAAAGAATAATTCATTGATTAGAAGACTAATTGATCAGATATTAAAATATCTGAAATAAGATTTTCCTTGGTGCCCCGACTTCCTAGTTAATTACATTTACATGATTAGTTTATTAATGTAATAATAATTACAGAGAATTGATTTGGATAAAATAAGTCTTCACTTTTAATGATGCCAAAGACACAACAACAGCACCTTTCAGCTCTGTTCTCTTTCCTTAGATCATCAATCTGACATTGGCTGAATTCTAGACGAATTGGTTTTGGGGGTGACTAGAGAGATATACCTGCTGGAGCGTGTGCTACAGGTGGGAGATGCTATGGTGACCAGCGAGCTGAGATAAGTGGGGACTTTACCTAGCAGGGTCTTGTAGATGACATGGAGCCAGTGGGTTTGGCGACGAGTATGAAGCGAGGGCCAGCCAACGACAGTGTACAGGTCGCGATGGTGGGTAGTATATGGGGCTTTGGTGACAAAACGGATTGCACTGTGATAGAATGACATCGCCAAAGTCGAGGATTGGTAGGATGGTCAGTTTTTCAAGTGTATGTTTGGCAGCATGAGTGAAGGATTATTTGTTGCAAAATAGGAAGCCAATTCTAGATTTAACTTTGGATTGGAGATGTTTTATATGGGTCTGGAAAGAGAGTTTACAGTCTAACCAGACACCTAAGTATTTGTAGTTGTCCACGTATTCTAAGTCAGAGCCGTCCAGAGTAGTGATGTTGGACGGGCGGGTAGGTGCAGGTAGCGATCGGTTGAAGAGCATGCATTTAGTTTTACTTCTATTTGAGAGCAATTGGAGGCCACGGAAGGAGAGTTGTATGGCATTGAAGCTTGCCTGGAGGGTTGTTAACACAGTGTCAAAAGAAGGGCCAGAAGTATACAGAATGGTGTCATCTGCGTAGAGGTGGATCAGAGACTCATCAGCAGCAAGAGCGACCTCATTGATGTATACAGAGAAGAGAGTCGGTCCAAGAATTGAACCCTGTGGCACCCCCATAGAGACTGCCAGAGGTCCGGACAGCAGACCCTCCGATTTGACACACTGAACTCTATCAGAGAAGTAGTTGGTGAACCAGGCGAGGCAATCATTTGAGAAACCACGGCTGTCGAGTCTGCCGATGAGGATGTGGTGATTGACAGAGTCGAAAGCCTTGGCCAGATCAATGAATACGGCTGCACAGTAATGTTTCTTATCGATGGCGGGTAAGATATCGTTTAGGACCTTGAGCATGGCTGAGGTGCACCCATGACCAGCTCTGAAACCAGATTGCATAGCAGAGAAGGTATGGTGAGATTCGAAATGGTCGGTAATCTGTTTGTTGACTTGGCTTTCGAAGACCTTAGAAAGGCATGGTAGGATAGATATAGGTCTGTAGCAGTTTGGGTCAAGAGTGTGTCCCCCTTTGAAGAGGGGGATGACCACAGCTGCTTTCCAATCTTTGGGAATCTCAGACGACACGAAAGAGAGGTTGAACAGGCTAGTAAAAGGGGTGGCAACAATTTCGGCAGATAACTTTAGAAAGAAAGGGTCCAGATTGTCTAGCCCGGCTGATTTGTAGGGGTCCAGATTTTGGAGATCTATCAGAACATCAGCTGAACGGATTTGGGAGAAGGGGAAATGGGGAAGGCTTGGGCGAGTTGCTGTTGGGGGTGCAGTGCTGTTGACTGGGGTTGGAGTAGCCAGGTGGAAAGCATGGCCGGCCGTAGAAAAATGCTTATTGAAATTCTCAATTATGGTGGATTTATCAGTGGTGACAGTGTTTCCTATCTTCAGTGCAGTGGGCAGCTGGGAGGAGGTGATCTTATTCTCCATGCACTTTACAGTGTCCCAGAACTTTTTTGAGTTAGTGTTGCAGGAAGCAAATTTCTGCTTGAAAAAGCTAGCCTTGGCTTTTCTAACTGCCTGTGTATAATGGTTTCTGGCTTCCCTGAACAGCTGCATATCACGGGGGCTGTTCGATGCTAATGCAGAACGCCATAGGATGTTTTTGCGTTGTTTAAGGGCAGTCAGGTCTGGGGAGAACCAAGGTCTATATCTGTTCCTGGTTCTAAATTTCTTGAATGGGGCATGTTTATTTAAGATGGTTAGGAAGGCATTTAAAAAAATATCCAGGCATCCTCTACTGACGGGATGAGATCAATATCCTTCCAGGATACCCCGGCCAGGTCGATTAGAAAGGCCTGCTCGCTGAAGTGTTTCAGGGAGCGTTTTACAGTGATGAGTGGAGGTCGTTTGACCGCTGACCCATTACGGATGCAGGCAATGAGGCAGTGATCGCTGAGATCTTGGTTGAAGACAGCAGAGGTGTATTTAGAGGGGAAGTTGGTTAGGATGATATCTATGAGGGTGCACGTGTTTAAGGCTTTGTGGAGGTACCTGGTAGGTTCATTGATAATTTGTGTGAGATTGAGGGCATCAAGTTTCGATTGTAGGATGGCTAGGGTGTTAAGCATGTTCCAGTTTAGGTCGCCTAGCAGCACGAGCTCTGAAGATAGATGGGGTGCAATCAGTTCACATATGGTGTCCAGAGCACAGTTGGGGGCAGAGGGTGGTCTATAGCAGGCGGCATCGGTGAGAGACTTGTTTTTAGAGAGGTGGATTTTTTAAAGTAGAAGTTCAAATTGTTTGGGTACAGACCTGGAGATCTGTCCTTCGGTCTGATGAGTCCAAATTTGAGATTTTTGGTTCCAACCGATGTGTCTTTGTGAGACGCAGAGATGGTGAACTAATAATAATATAATATATGCCATTTAGCAGACGCTTTTATCCAAAGCGACTTACAGTCATGTGTGCATACATTCTACGTATGGGTGGTCCCAGGGATCGAACCCACTACCCTGGCGTTACAAGCGCCATGCTCTACCAACTGAGCTACAGAAGTCTCACTAATGATCTAATGATCTCTGCATGTGTGATTACCGCCGTTAATTATGGAAGAGGAGGGGTGATGGTGTGGGGGTGATTTGCTGGTGAAACTCAGTGATTTATTTAGAATTCAAGGCACACTTAACCAGAATGGCTACCACAGCATTCTGCAGCGATTCACCATCCCATCTAGTTTGCTCTTAGTGGAACTATCATTTGTTTTTCAACAGAACAATGACCCAACACACCTCCAGGCTTTGGCCAGAAATGAGAGTGATGGAGTGCTGCATCAGATGACCTGGCCTCCACAATCCCCCAACCTCAACCCGATTGAGATGGTTTGGGATGAGTTGGACCGCAGAGTGAAGGGAAAGCAGCCAACAAGTGCCCAGCATATGTGAGAACTCCTTCAAGACTGATGGTAAAGCATTCCAGGTTAATCTGGTTGAGAGAATGCCAAGAGTGTGCAAAGCTATCATCAAGGCAAAGGGTGGCTACTTTGAAGAATCTCAAATATAAAACGTGTTTTGACTTGTTTAACACTTGTTTGGTTACTACATGATTCCATATGTGTTATTTCATAGTTTTGATGTCTTCACTATTATAATACAATGTAGAAAATAGTAAGAAATAAAGAAAAACCCTGGAAGTTGTGTCCAAACTTTTGACTAGTATATACAAAAGTATATGGACACCCCTTTAAATTTGTGGATTTGGCAATTTCAGCCACACCCGTTGCTGAGAGGTGCACACAACCATGCAATCTCCATAGACAAACATTGGCAGTAGAATGGCCTTTCCGAAGAGGTCAGTGACTTTCAATGTGGCACCGTCATAGGATGCCACCTTTCCAACAAGCCAGTTTGTCCAATTTCTGCACTACTAGAGCAGCCCGGTCAACTGTAAGTGTTGTTATTGTGAAGTGGAAACATCTAGGAGCAACAACAGCTCAGCTGCGAAGTGGTAGACCACACAAGCTCACAGAACGGGATCGCCAAGTGCTGACGTGCGTAATTCGTAAAAATCATCTGTCCTCGGTTGCAATACTCACTACCGAGTTCCAAACTGCCTTTGGAAGCAATGTCAACACAATAACTGTTAGTTGGGAGCTTCATGAATTGGGTTTCCATGGCCGAGCAGCCACACACAACCCTAAGATCACCATGCGCAATGCCTCTTCTCAAAATTTGAGTTAAGCAACATTGAACCCCTCCTTCTCTCATGCCACCTTAAAGGGGAGCTCTTGCAGAACAGGTGCTGCAGGCTGGGGGGCAGGTCTGTGTAGCCCCCCTCCCCCATATCCCCCAGCTGGATGAGGATGACACTCATCTCACTGTGGACCAGAGCCTGGTGGAGCCCCACCTGACAGACAGTCAGTCTTCTGCAGGGGTCAGTGAGGACGAGTAGCCCACTGGCCCCCTGACCCTTGACATCCCGACCCTGAGCCTGACCCTGAGCTTGAGCTGGGGGTCAGGATGACCATCAGCCTCCTGCTCGGCTGAATACATCAGCCTCCAACAGTCTGGGGACACAACAGAGGAGTGGAAGAAGTTCACGTTTTTATCAGTTTATTACTGTTAAATTAGCCTCTGAGAGGGAAGGGAACTGTCTAAAAGAATTTACCTTCTCCAGGTAAGTTGTTTCTGCTGTGGATGAAAAGTCTTAAGCCTCACTTCTGCTGCAGGACAGTTTCTCACAAAGTGACACTTTCTCCTGCATGCCTTGGTCTACACCAACCATCTGGTAGAAAACTTTAAGCATCCTAGACCTTCCGATCTGAAAACACAGATAAAGAGTTTTCTGTCTAACCTCTGCATGTAGGCCATTATTGTAACTAATAATTTGTTCTTATCTGGCTTGCCTAGTTGAATAAAGGTTCAATAAAAAAATGTAGAAAATGAAGAGTGGATTCTAGAGATTAAATTAAATTCTATTTGAACTGAAATGTCATTATTTTATCTTAAAAGGCCAATGATTTATTATTTCAATTCATTAATTTGAGCAAAATTAGCATCATTTTACTTTGAGCAGATAGGCTTTGAGCAGATAGGCCTACTGCAGACTATAGGCCTACTGCACTGCACAATGAGTGGGCCCTATTTAGACTTTCCCCGTGTGGTGTGACTAAGAATCATGTGGGAGAATAAACACACTAGTACATCATAATTTAGCATCCTAGGTCTAGGATCCTAGGTCCTACATTTACATTTACATTTAAGTCATTTAGCAGACGCTCTTATCCAGAGCGACAGGATGCTTAATTACATGTGCATTTATACTGTAACAACTTTTGTAGTTAACTGTAACTACTTATAGTTATAATGTAATAAAAACATGTGCCTGGTGCAAGTTTACACTAATTCACCAACTTAGTGTTTTGCTTCATCTGAGCTGCATCTGATTCATGAACAACTTTGACAAAGGTTGCGATCCCTTGTGGATGTACTGGGTGTCTGAGATATTATAGCCTATGCTCAGTAGACACTAATTACTTAAACATTAATGTGCATTGTTCAAAATATATCTCCAGTCAATGTTGTTGCTAGCACTTGCCCATAAAATAAAGCTTACCATCTGGGTCAACTTGGTTGAGCTAATGAAAACAGATTTAATGCGAGTGTCATCACACACCATTTCAAAGCACATGTGATGGTTGCCTAAGTACAATGTAATTACTAGTTGTTACAGAGCATATAGCTAGTTAAAATGAAGTGCATCTTGAGGGGAACTTGCATGTGATGAATGTGTACTTATACAGTACATTACCCATCCTGACAACCTGGCCCTCATTTTAACGTTTCTGGAAGAGTGATCCATTTTCACTTAGGGGTGTATTCACTTTTGTTGCCAGCGGTTTAGACATTAATGGCTGTGTGTTGAGTTATTTTGAGGGGACAGCAAATGTACACTGTTATACCAGCTGTACACTCACTACTTTACATTGTAGCAAAGTGTCATTTCTTCAGTGTTGTCACATGAAAAGATATACTCAAATATTTACAAAAATGTGAGGGGTGTACTCACTTTTGTGATATACTGTATTTACTCTGAGCTGCGCTTTGGGAGGTTGGTGGTAGATGGGAGGCCGTGTTGCCCAACCGAGTCCTTTGAAGAATGTCTCTGGTTGTCAATTGGATATGTTGTAGTAACGTTGTTGGGTGATAGACGGGATACTCTGTCTGTTCCTTCGTAACCCTTGTTTGCATCTGCTGTTGCTTACTCAACAGCTAGTGAATAAGAGTTAAAAGTTCATACCATTTGCAACCAAAGCTCATGCTGATGTTGGCTTCGTTCTGTAGTTATTATCTGAACCATTCTGACATAGGACCGTCGTCCTCACGTCCTCGGAACAGGAAGTTATATTGTCGTCAAGGGCTTATATAGGAAGAGATAGGAGGGCGTGTTTGAAAAGTTTTATAGCCCATGTCCCTTCACAGGGGCGGGCCACTGATTGAGCAGAGCCCTATCTTATGAAAACCCAAATCTCACATTTTAGAAGCTAAAATAACATTTAATCCCATCACAAATAATTTCCTATTCAAACATTTAAATTGAACAACAATTCCATGTGAATCCGATAACGTTGATGTGTAGATTTTCCACTGTAGATTTTGTCATCCTATCATTGATGAGAATGTCTCAGATGACAACCGATCTGACATCATATTCATTAAGTACCACCGCATATGTTCAATTGGTCGGATTACCAGAATATAGTTAATTTCCTCCCACCTACTGATTTTCCCAGAATCTCTATGTTAACCAAGGGTTTTGCAAATGTAACCTCAGTAGTGTAGAGAGAGGAAAAAGCGGGGTGAAGAGGTATTTATGACTGTCATAAACCAACCCCCCCAGGCCAACATCATGACACCAGTCATCAGAAACAGAGCATTGGGGTCGGTGCATGTCTGACATCAATGTGTGCGCAATTACAATGATGATTTATCATGGTCAATTTAAAAAAAGTTATAACATAAACATACTGTTGACAATTAGGCTATGGTGTAATAGAACGTTTGCCTTGTGTGGTAGGTTTTGTGGGTTTTCACACTCTTATGTAGGGGACATAACCAGTCATAAAATAACGCAATATATTGTGTCACAACAGGTCTAAATATAAACTATTTACACACAAAAGTATGTGGACACCTCTTCAAATTAGTGGATTTGTCTTATTCAACCACACCGTTATTGACAGGCGTATACAATTGAGCACACATCCATGCAATCTCTGTAGACAAACATTGACAGTAGAATAGCATGACTGAATTGCTCAGTGACATTCAAGGTGGCACCGTCATACATTTACATTTACATTTAAGTCATTTAGCAGACGCTCTTATCCAGAGCGACTTACAAATTGGTGCATTCACCTTATGACATCCAGTGGAACAGCCACTTTACAATAGTGCATCTAAATCTTTTAAGGGGGGGGGGGTGAGAAGGATTACTTTATCCTATCCTAGGTATTCCTTAAAGAGGTGGGGTTTCAGGTGTCTCCGGAAGGTGGTGATTGACTCCGCTGTCCTGGCGTCGTGAGGGAGTTTGTTCCACCATTGGGGAGCCAGAGCAGCGAACAGTTTTGACTGGGCTGAGCGGGAACTGTACTTCCTCAGTGGTAGGGAGGCGAGCAGGCCAGAGGTGGATGAACGCAGTGCCCTTATTTGGGTGTAGGGCCTGATCAGAGCCTGGAGGTACTGAGGTGCCGTTCCCCTCACAGCTCCGTAGGCAAGCACCATGGTCTTGTAGCGGATGCGAGCTTCAACTGGAAGCCAGTGAAGAGAGCGGAGGAGCGGGGTGATGTGAGAGAACTTGTCATAGGATGCCACCTTTCCAACAAATCAGTTTGTCAAATTTCTGCTCTGCTAGAGCTGCCCCGGTCAACTGTAAGTGCCATTATTGTGAAGTGGAAATGTCTAGGAGCAACAGCGAAGTGGTAGGCCACACAAGCTCACAGAACGGGATCGCCGAGAGCTAACGTGTGTAACTCGTAAAAATCCTCTGTCCTTGGTTGCAACACTTATTACCGAGTTTCAAACTGCCTCTGGAAAAAACGTCAGCACAATAACTGTTAATCGGGAGCTCCATGAAAGGGGTTTTCATGGCCGAGCAGCCGCACACAAGCCTAAGATCACCATGCGCATTGTCAAGCGTTGGCTGGAGTGGTTGAAAGAAGCGGTTGAAAGGAGGTGCGAGTAGTATGCACCAGATCTCCAGTGCTCACCCACAGCTCAGTTCAACCTGTGCCTGCATTCTGGATGGTCCGGGCTAAAGTGGTCATCCAGCCTGGAGGAGTGGTGCCAAGGCTGCGCACCAGAGCTCCAGTGCTCCCCACAGCCCGGTCCATCCGGTGCCTCCTCCACGCACCAGGCCTCCTGTAGGTCTCCCCAGCCTGGTGGGTCCTGTGGCAGCCCCACACACCAGGCTGTCTCTCCTTCTCCTCCCTCCAGGTTCTCTCTCCAGGCCAGAGCCTCCCATCTGTCCTGAGCTGCCAGAGCCACCCGTTTGCACTGAGCTGCCAGAGCCGCCTGTCTGTCCTGAGTTGCCAGAGCCACCTGTCTGTCCTGAGCTGCCAGAGCCGCCCGTCAGTCAGGAGCTGCCAGAGCCGCCCGTCAGTCAGAGGCTGCCAGAGCCGCCCGTCAGGAGCTGCCGGAGCCGCCCTTCACTCCGACGCTGCCGGAGTCATCCTTCACTACGCCGCTGCCGGAGTCACCCGTCTATTCAGGGCCCGCTGTTAGGGTCCCCAGTATGAGGTCCGGGGCGAGGGTCGCCGCTCCAAAGGCGCCACTTAAGTTGGCCAAGACTATGGTGGAGTGGGGTCCATGTTCTGCGCCAGAGCCGCCACCGCGGACAGACGCCCACCCAGACCCTCCCCTATAGGTTCAGGTTTTGCGACCGGAATCTGTACCTTTGGGGGGGGGGGGGGGTACTGTCACGTTTTGACCTTAGTTCCTTTTAAATGTCTTTGTGTTAGTTTGGTCAGGGCTTGAGTTGGGGTGGGTAGTCTATTGTGTTTGGCCTGGTATGGTTCTCAATCAGAAACAGCTGTCAATCGTTGTCTCTGATTGAGAGTCATACTTAGGTAGCCTGTTTTCCCATTTTGGTTGTGGGTGATTGTTTTCCGTTTTGTGCGTATTCCTTACAGAACTGTTTCGTTTTCGTTCTCGCTCTTTATTATTTTTGTCATTTCAGTGTTCAGTTTATTTTGTTTATTAAAATGAACACTTACCACGCTGCACCTTGGTCCTCTTCTCCTTCACCCAACGAAAACCGTTACACACTGGGCAACAACTGATTGAATCAACGTTGTTTCCTCATTATTTCAACAAAAAAGATAAATTCCGATGACACTGAATCAACGTGGAAAACTGATTTGATTTAGAAAAAGTCACTGCCTCCTTTTTTATCACCAGACTTTTAACCAAAATCCAATAACATGGTGAAATGTTTTGTTGATTTCGCGTTGAATTCACGTTAGTTGATAACTGAACCAAATGTAAATCAAAATTAGGCGTTTAACTGACGTCTGTTCCCAGTGGGCAGATAGGTCACATTCATTCACCCCAAAATATTAATTTCATAAATAATATGCTATTTATCCGAAGACAGGCTATCCATAAACAAACACAAAAACTTGGATGTCTCACATGGTTTGAGAGACAGAGCCATATATTTAAATAGCATAGTGTCACGAATATTACCGAAGGTGACTCCCCTTCTTGTTCGGGTGGCGCTCGGCGGTCGTCGTCGCCGGTCTGTCTACTAGCTATCACCGATCCGTTGTTCTGTGTTCCTTTGGTTTTGTCTGATTGGTAGCACCTGTTTCTTGTTTGGTTGTTAGGGTAGGGTTATATATAGTTTGTTCAGCCCGCTTCTGTTTCGTGCGGGCTTGTTCGTCTGTTCTTTGTTTGAGTGTATTTTGTTCATGTTATTTATCCGGGACATTAGGGCGTGTTTTTTCCCACATCTTTTGCTCTCTGCGCCTGACACCACACCTCCTCACTCATCTGCCGTAACACATAGTTGTTTCGAGATAAGCACCCGTAACAATGCATGACTATGAATGACTGAATAATGATGATGACTTTTGAAAGGTTGATAAATAATTCTCATGAGTGAAAGGTACAGTACTATCTACATTGTATAGTAGATATAACTGCAAACTGCCTTTGCACTCAGTCGATTAGTGTAGTTGAGGGGTCACAGAGTGTAAGTGCAGCCTGTAGCCTCCCTGTGGACAGGATTGAGTTTGACACTTGAAACATCCTTTTTAATAACATGTTTAACAACTAATTAGAAGCTGTTCGTGTGTGTGTGTGTGTCTGCGTGCTCACCTTGTCCCCCCCAGGTGTGTGTGTGTGTGTGTGTGTGTCTGCGTGCTCACATTGTCCCCAGGTGTGTGTGTGTAGCTGTGTAACATGAGAAGGTGTGTGCCAGAGAAGAGTCTAAATGTCATGAGAACAGATGGTTGGGAGATGATTAGATACAGCAGTAGCAGCAACATTTGGCAAACCAACATCAGTGCAGCCAAACCATTCACACAGACCTCAATAAATACTGACAGAAAGGACAGAAACATGATCGTTTTCTCTTTATTGCATGTCATGAGTAAATGATAGGCAGCTCTTTACAAACTCAAAGGCAACCTACAGTAGACCATCTTGTGCTTTTATTTTATTTTCATAATAGTCAACCCTTCTTTATGTAAGTAGACAGGCAGGTTTCTCAGAGGTCCGAAAAATATAGTTTTCCATTGATTTAGAGCATGTGATACCCCGCCTTCCCTCATGCCACCTTAAGGAGGCCCTCTTACTGTAACGGCATTCGTCTGTAGAAAGAGAGTCGGACCAAAATGCGGCGTGGTGGTTACTCATGTTCTTTAATGAAATTAGAACGATACATGAAATAACTAAATATGCAAAACAACAAACGAAACGCGAAAACAAACACACAGTGAAACCCAGGCTACCTAAATATGGTTCCCACTGGACTGAGGGGCAGCTCGGGACTGAGGTGGAAGCTCGGGACTGAGGGGAAGCTCAGGACTGAGGGGAAGCTCGGGACTGAGGGGAAGCTCAGGACTGAGGGGAAGCTCGGGACTGAGGGGAAGCTCAGGCAGGTAGTTGGCTCCGGCAGATCCTGGCTGGCTGTCTGGCGGATCTGGTAGAGTCTGGTTGACTGGCAGATCTGGAAGAGTCTGGTTGACTGGCAGATCTGGAAGACTCTGGTTGACTGGCAGATCTGGAAGAGTCTGGTTGACTGGCAGATCTGGAAGAGTCTGGCTGACTGGCAGATCTGGAAGAGTCTGGCTGACTGGCAGATCTGGAAGATCATGGCTGATTGGCGGATCCTGGCTGACTGGCGGATCCTGGCTGACTGGCGGATCTAGCTGCACTGGCTGCTCCATGCAGACTGGCAGCTCTGGCTGCTCTATGCAGACAGGCAGCTCTGGCTGCTCCATACAAACTGGCAGCTCTGGCTGCTCCATGCAGACTGACAGCTCAGGCTGCTCCATGCACACTAGCATCTCTATGCAGACTGGCAGGTCTGGCTGCTCCCTGCAGACTGACAGCTCAGGCTGCTCCATGCAGGCTGGCAGCTCAGGCTGCTCCATGCAGGCTGGCAGCTCAGGCTGCTCCATGCAGGCTGGCAGCTCAGGCTGCACCATGCAGGCTGGCAGCTCAGGCTGCTCCATGCAGACTAGCATCTCTATGCAGACTGGTAGCTCTGGCTGCTCCCTGCAGACTGACAGCTCAGGCTGTTCCATGCAGGCTGGCAGCTGTGGCAGCACTGAACATGTGGGAGACTCTGGCATCACAGGAGAGGAGGAAAGCGCTGGCTGCGCTGAACAGGCAGGACGCACTGAAGGCCTGGTGCGTGGTGCTGGAACTGGTGGTACTGGACCGAGGACACGCACAGGAAGCTTGGTGCGGGGAGCTGCCACCGGAGGACTGGTGTGTGAAGGTGGCACAGGATGGACCGGACCGTGAAGGTGTACTGGAGAGCCTGAGAGCAGGGCTGGCACAGGACGTGCGAGGCTAGGTAGGTACACAGGAGGCCCAGTGCGTGAGGCTGGCACAATTTTCACTAGCCGACTAACACGCACCTCAGGACGAGTATGGAGCGCTGACCCAGGTGCCATCAAATCTCCGGCACGCTCCGTCGGACGAATATCGTACCTAAAGCACCAAGCTAGCAACTCCCTCATTACTCTCTCCTCCACTTTCCCCATTAACTCCTTCACAGTCTCTGCTTCGCTCACCTCTAACACCGGCTCTGGTTCTGGTCTCCTCCTTGCCTCCTCACGATAAACAGGGAGAGTTGGCTCAGGTCTGACTCCTGACTCTGCCACACTCTCCCTGAGTCCCCCCCCAATACATTTTTTGGGCTTGACTCTTGGGCTTCCTTCTGCGCCGCCGTGCTTGTCTCTCCAACTCCATTCTCATATAACCCTCTTCGCACTGCTCCAGCGAATCCCAGGCGGGCTCCGGCACTCTCTCTGGGTCGACCGCCCACCTGTCTATTTCCTCCCAAGTAGTGTAGTCCCGATATTGTTGCTCCTGCTGCCGCTGTTGCTTCTCCTCATACCAGCGCCTCTCAGCTGGGGCGGAGATATTCTCCAGGCTGATCCCAGGGTCCTTCTCCGAACAATTCATCCTCCCATGTCCGTTCCTCCTTTCGCTGCTTCTGCTGTCACTGCCTGTCACCACGCTGCTTGGTCCGGGTGTGGTGGGTGATTCTGTAACGGCGTTCGTCTGTAGAAAGAGAGTCGGACCAAAATGCGGCGTGGTGGTTACTCATGTTCTTTAATGAAAATAGAACGATACATGAAATAACTAAATATGCAAAACAACAAACAAAACGCGAAAACCTATACAGCCTATCTTGTGACAACAAACACAGAGACAGGAACAATCACCCACAAACACACAGTGAAACCCAGGCTACCTTAATATGGTTCCCGATCAGAGACAACGAGAATCACCTGACTCTGATTGAGAACCGCCTCAGGCAGCCATAGACTATGCTCGACAACCCTACTCAACCACAATCCCAATACCTACTAAACCCCAATACAAAAACACACCACAAAATAAAACCCATGTCACACCCTGGCCTGACCAAATAAATAACGAAAACACAAAAACTAAGACCAAGGCGTGACACTTACGGAACAGGTGATGCAGGCTGGGGGTAGGTGTGTGTATCCCCCTGCCCCATAACCCCCATAAACATCTCACTGTGGACCAGAGCCTGGTGAAGCCAGGTTACACCAGAGAAGTGCGTCATCAGAGAAGCAGAAACGGTCCATGTAGAGACCCCCATCAGAGACCTTCAACACGTAATTACATCATTATTTTCTGACCGATAAGAGCGGCAGTTCGGGGCAAGGTTAGGGTTAAAATAAGCATCGCTGACAAATGCACCCAAGTGTAGTTTTCTCTCTTGTACTCTCTCTCGTTCTCTCTTTTAAATCACCATGTTATGTAACACGTGTCATATTGTGTTGGCCCACTAGGGAGCTGTTTTGTTGTACTAAGTTCTAATCAATAGCCTAGACCAGGGGTGTCAAACATACGGCCCGCGGGCCGGAACCGGCCCCCAAGGAGGTTCGATCAGGCCCGCAGAATAATTTGAAAGTGGAAAAAATGCATAAAAGACATGGAATTAATATTTTTAATTCGCTGCAATTCATGGATTATCCGCTAAGGGGCGCACTCTTTCCATCAGAGTAGAAGACAAGCCGCATCACTGAGACAGACTGAAAACAGCAGACGGTATCAATGCGCCATCTGCTGCTTGTTACGACGTTGTTAATACCTTGGTCTCTACCTCTCCGCTACACCTTCTTTAGCCAAAATGTCGTTATCCAAACGGAGAAAAGTAGATAAGGAGTGTAGAATTTTCAAAGAAAAATGGACCACGTCCTATTTATTTACAGAGATGCACGGAAAACCTTTGTGCTTGGTGTGTTTGCAACAAGTTTCGGTATTGAAGGAATATAATATTCGACTCCACTACGAGACTCATCACAGCGAAAAATATGACGGCTTGCAAGGACAACTGAGAAGAGATAAGATTAACGAATTGCTGGCGGGTCTGAGGAAACAGCAGTCAACTTTCATCCAGAGCCGAGAAGTCAGTGAAGCAGCGGTAAAAGCCAGCTACCTAATTGCTAGCGAAATAGCATTAGCATCGAAGCCGTATTCCGACGGTGACTTTGTTAAACGATGCATGATGAAGGCGGCTGAACTTGTATGTCCCGAGAAGCGACAAGCTTTTGCCAATATTAGCCTGACGAGGAATACTATAGCAGAGAGGATTTCGGAACTATCGGCAGATTTAGACAGTCAATTGAAACAGAGAGTCAAGTCATTTATTGCATTTTCCGTGGCAATTGACGAGAGCACTGACATCACAGACGTGGCCCAACTGGCCATATTTATTCGAGGAGTTGATGAGACATTGACTGTTACTGAAGAGTTTCTTGAGTTGGTGCCAATGATGGACACCACAACAGCCGAGGACATTTTCGGCTCTGTCGTTGCTGCATTGGACAGAGTTGGAGTGGACTGGTCCCGCGCTGTCAGCCTGGCTACAGACGGCGCGCCATCCATGGTCGGAAAGAAAGCAGGTGTCGCGACAAAGTTCAAAGACAAAGTACAAGCCCTTAATGGAGGAGATCGTTTCTGGACATTTCACTGTATTTTGCACCAGGAGGCATTGTGTTGCAAGTCGCTGAAAATGGACCACGTCATGGAGGTGGTTGTTCGCACTGTAAATTTCATCCGGTCCAGAGGTCTGAACCATCGTCAGTTTGACAAACTTCTCAGCGACAGCAACATTACCCACAGCCTGCCATACCACACTGAAGTGAGATGGTTAAGCCGAGGCGCTGTGCTGAGGCATTTCTTTGATCTACGAGAGGAAATCGGACAGTTCATGGAGAAAAAGGAAAACCGGTGTTGGAATTACAATCTCAGGAATGGCTACGGGACCTTGCATTCTTGGTTGATATTACTGAACACTTGAACAATCTGAACAAAATGTTGCAAGGCTGCAAAAAAGTTGTCACACAGTTTTCTGACAACATACATGCATTTAAGTTGAAGCTGACTTTGTGGGAGATGCAACTGGCAAATGGCAACCCTGCTCATTTCCCTGTCTGAGAGATGTGTGTGTGACCAGACCTGATGCGGACATGAAACGGTACAAAGTGCAGGACTACTGCGGGAGTTTGAGAAACGTTTTCAATTTGGTGAACTTGAGACAGAATTTTCAGTTTTTCGCTCACCTTTCACAGTTAAAGCTTCTGATCTGCCGGTCGAAATTCAGCTAGAGATAATTGATTTGCAGTGTGATGCAGATTTGAAGGGCAAATTTGCCTCTGTAGGTCTGGACAGATTTTATCAGTATCTACTACCAGGGTACCCCAAATTAACAGCCCTGGCTGCTAAAATTTTGTGCATGTTTGGGACAACCTACCTTTGTGACCAAATTTTCTCAGTGATGAATATCAATAAAACAAAAATGCGTTCAAGGCTCACAAACAAGCACTTAAATGACATTCTGAAAGTGACAGCTAGTCAGGACATGACACCTGGTGTTGATGCACTTGTACAGGTCAAAAGATGCCAAGTTTCAGGTACAAATACAAGTCCAGACTAGACTAACACCTTTAAAATGCTGCCTTAGATACTGTTTGCATTGAAAGAATACAGCTCTGTGAAGATGAATCCTTACTGTGGTGATTTAAAAAATGTGCACTTTAATGTTAGTCAGCAGCTTCAAAACAAAAGTTGTGTGATGGAATTCTACTGTTCATACAACTCCATACATTTTCAGTATGTATTGTATGTGTATGTATGTTTCATGTATGAAGTTTACAGATTTACAGGACAGGCAACACTTTCTTCATTACACATTTAAAATCACTCTCCTTAGTTTGTAAGGTGTACGCAGGATTACATTTAGATTTTATATGCGTATGTGTAAGTGGTTTAAAAATTCCTTTCTTTAAAAGTCTCATTTAATCTTAAAGTGCATTACTATATTTTTCAGTACCAATTAAAGTTTTGTGCCTTTGTACAATCAGTGGGATCAGTTGCAATGCATATTTGTGAATGATTAAATTGCACATTTGTCTAAGGAAATATGAGGTGTTTCATGAAATGTTTTGTAAAAGGATAGTTCATTAAATTTCAATATTTTCCTAATGTTCTTGTGCTTCTTTACACCAAAACAAAGGAAAGACATGATATTTTGGTTATTTATAGCAGAGTATGGTATAATTTTAATGGTCCGGCCCACTTGACATCTCCCTAGGCCGTATGTGGCCCACGATGCGAAATGAGTTTGACACCCCTGGCCTAGACTGTATGTTTGTGTATGTGTATCTTATATTATAATTTTAGCTTGTTTGTAAATATATAATCAACTCAACTGGTGTGGTACGGACTCATTGGTGGGACTCGGGTTTGTGCAGAACTACGGATTATGCGACATTCAGAATGAGACTGTAGAGGAAATTGATTAATTACCGACTGTTGTAAAATCGATATTCTGATAGTCTTTGAGTTAATTTGGGAAATAGAAACTCGATAAAACCAAACTTTCCCCATGGTTCCCCAGGTTAATGAGTTAATAATGACCTAATTCATTTAATCACGTAATTATGAACCATTAATCATTTGATGAGCAGCAGTCGTCACATTAATCAATACAACATCACGGAAATGACCATCAGCCTCCTGCATATACCACCAGTCTGGGTACACAACAGAGGAGTGGAAGAAGTTGATGTTTTTAACAGTTTATTACTGTTTATTGCTCTCCACGGAAGAGGAGAGCCACACACTTGAACTCTGACTGGAGGTCCTTGATAATCACGGTCAGGATAGTCATGTCTATGGTCAGGATAGCCATGAAGATACTCTGCCTTGAAGATATCTCCACACCTCTACTAGAACTGGGAAATGCCAATGACCTCACGATACAATATTGTTATGCAGGTGAATGAGGACCCAAAAGCGACTTGGCGAAAACAGAGTCTTTAATCCAGTTTAAGGAAATAGCAATACTCCTAGACAAATCGGAGCGGTAAATAAAGCATAAGAAACCATTTCACTCGTAATCACGAGAACTGACTGGAGACTCGATAATGAACTGCAGGTTGCCTCGGGAAGGCACTTGACCGTAGCAGACTCAGACACCTGCTCACCACGCAGCATCTGAGGGAAACACGACACGACAGGGCGAAACAAAGACACAGCACGGTGAACAGTATACAAGGATCCGACAGGACAGAACCGGAAAACAAGGGGAGAAATAGGGACTCTAATCAGGGGGAAAAGATAGGGAACAGGTGTGGGAAGACTAAATGATTAATTAGGGGAATAGGAACAGCTGGGAGCAGGAACGGAACGATAGAGAGAAGAGAGAGAGAGAGGGAGAGAGAAAAAGGGGAACGAACCTAAAAAGACCAGCAGGGGGAAAACGAACAGAAGGAAAAGCAAAATGACAAGACAATATAAGACAAAACATGACAAATATTATCACAATACTTAGGTGCAAATATGATATGTATTGCGATTCTTAGGATTATCCTGATTCTTTACGTATTGCGATTTGATAGTGATTTCATTGCGATTCGATGTTCCAAACATATTGCTCACCATATGTCTGTTTTGATCAGTCATGGAAATAAAAAACTGAAAATAAATTGGCTCTCTATTTAAAAAGAAGGTTTTGAAGGAAAAATACTGGAGTTGTGGTGAAAATAACTAGAGAAAATATGTTATTAAAATGACACAATATATCAGGGTCTCAACTTTGGTTCTAGAAGTGGGGGGGACATAACCTGGCAGAGGGTCCTCCCTCAGAATTTCTTTGGGCATCTAAGCTCATTACCTGCATTTCTACTAGGGCCGTCCCCGACTAAAGCAAATCTTGGTCCACCAAGAGTATTCGTTTAACTAGATACATAACTAGGCTTATGGTAGAGAAAGGAACATTAAATTATCTGGAAACAACTCTGGTGGACATTCCTGCAGTCTGCATGTCAGCAGTCAGCATGCCAATTGCACGCTCCCGCACGCTCCCTCAAAACTTGAGACAACTTTGGCATTGTGTTGTGTGACAAAATTGCCCATTTTAGAGTGGCTTTTTGTTGTCCCCAGAACAAGGTGCACCTATGTTATGATCATGCTGTTTAGTCATATTCTTGATATGCCAGACCTGTCAGGTGGGTGGATCATCTTGGCAATTAAGGAAATCTCACTAACAGTGATGTAAACAAATGTGTGTGCAACATTTGAGAGAAACACGATTTTTGTGCTTAAGGAACATTTCGGGATCTTTTCAGCTCATGAAACATGGGACCAACACTTTACATGTTGCTTTTATATTTTTGTTCAGTGTATAAGTCTTTGTATCTCAAAATCATTGTCTGGTTAATCTATATTCTATCTACAGTAAATCACAATTATACAAATCTAAACATTCCCGAGCTCACTGGCACAGGAAACTCTGAGGGCCTGGAATATTTTAGTTCGCTAGTGCAAGATTCAGGCTGGACCCAAGTTAATAGTTGATACAATATTTCAAGTTTGTTGCAGACAGCCAATATGTAGCCAATGTGATTAATAGGATATTTATTTTTCTCAGGACAATTTCTACCTGCAGGCTGCAATGTATTTATTTGTTGGCTTTATGTCGGCTATTTTTACATAGTTGGCAATGGCAATAGAAGTTACTTTTTAGGATTGTATCATTTTAATTTAGATTTGGATAGAATTGTGATTAACCACATAACCACACAGATTTTGAGATATGAAGATGTTATTATAAATTAAATTAAACTGTTTCCCTAGAAACGGTAAGATAAATTGTCATTCAACATGAGAAAGGTTGCTGACTCCTCGTGTAACCTATTACCGGCAACTCTAGGAGAGTAATAGCAGAATCTGCAAAAGCCAGCAGGAGCGGGAGGAGAATAGTTGGGTCAGGTTAGGTTTTCTGATTATTCTGATCTCTGGTGCCCTCTTGAGGCAGTTGTCTTATTTCATCAAACCGTAATCTTACAGCATCAGACAAGCTCAGTGAGTATAGGTGATTTTCACTACTCTCTACAGTAACAAATACACACAGAACATTCACACATTAATGAATTATCAATAGCAAATCGGAGGTGTTGTTTTCAAGGAAGTGTTTACATTCTGTTGCTTTTTTCTAAAAAAACAAGGGGGTGTGTGTGCCTGCATGCATGCGTGTGTACCATAGAGGACTCTTTTTATCTGTCCCATTATGGTGTCTGAGTGCCAGTGGCATGCATTCATGGATGCCAAGGGAAGCCAGACCAAAAATGACCAAAAAACATTCAAATGAATTGATCTTTTGTCTTGCTGTGTTTCATAAATGTCCTTCCATTTGCAAGAGGCTGAATATATTTCACTGGAGAAAGCATCCAAGCGAACGAAACAGCTCCCCTCGGTCTCTGTATGTCTCGCCCATCTATCCTGTCTGGTCAAAAAGAGTATGACATTTTTGCCGCCTGAGCATTGAATTTAGGGGAAACCAGCGAGCATTTATGTTCCCTTGATAAAAAACAATTCAATAATAATAGCCAATAAGCATTTACCTACACTGAGTAAGCTAAGCTGTGAATTGTCCTTGGCACACCCCAAAAAAGTCTCAAGGGAAGCCAGTTTGGATTAGAAGCCAAACGTCATTGACAGAAAACTTGAGTTGTTGCATCCCATTGTGTCGTTGTTCTCCAGTGGCTAGCTAACTAAAATCGTCCCTTTCCTGAATTAGCTATGGATGGAGATAGAGATTTGGACTTGTGGCTTTACTTAATTCTCCGTATTGGCCAATGGTTATAACGGTGATTCTGATCCAACCATAAATTCATATGTTGTGCTCCTGAAAAAAACTGGAAAAAATCCATTGTGCTCCTGGCCTGAGAGGATGGAAATTTAACATGGAGCTAGATGTAGTAAACGTTAGGCTAATGTTAACTAGCTGGCCTGGCACATAGTTGCCCATGAAAGGAAGTTAGGCTAGTGAGCAAGCATTTTACCCAGGTAGCCTAGGACAACAAAAATGAAAAGTGTGTATGACCGTTTCGGTAACATGAAAGAGGAGGGTGGCATTGGCGTTTCTCTACAAGTAGGGTGAGTCAACATGTTTTTTCTACACACACACCTTGTAATCCGAAAATGTCAGAAACATTTAACTTGCTTGACCATGCTGTAGGTCATGTAACTGTTTATTACATGCAATACGTTTTGTGAACTTCCTCAGACAGATGTAGCTGTCTTGTGATGAAACAACGGTGTGGTTGATTTTATTTTGGCACTGTGTCTTCTTATTGTCTCGGCCTTAGGCCTACATATCAGTGTGTCAAGGCATATGAGCTAACAGGTTGTAGAGCAAACAAAGCAATTATCACAACGCATAGGTTGTAATATGGATTTATTTCCCTGGCTTGTTTTCCTGCTGATTTGACCCACTTACTGCTACTGGTGAGCACATGGGCAGCGCCATTGAGGCATCTCCATTTTCATGTAGTCAATTTTCTTCTTCTACTATGCTATGAGTTAGTAAACAAACTGAAAGGGTGCATACTGCCAACAGGTATAAAGCCAAGTTTGGCGATTTACTGCCACCTGCAGGTGTGGAACGTTTGCTCAGGAGTATAAATCATTGGCTGATCCATTCTGATGACCCATATGGAATTATGTAATCCTTCCTTAACGCATAGAAAGTCCCACCTAGTTGACTACTTTAAAATGATGAAAGTCCTCAATGGTGCTGCCCTTGATAAAACCAGATTGTGGGCACTAGAGTCCTCTATCTATCTATATGGTCAAGTTCACTGAGTAGTCTTGCTTCTGCGATCACACTTTCTCTCCATTCATGTCCCACCACGTGACAGTTGTCTATGATGTTTTGTCCACAAAACGCTTCACAACTCAACTTCTTAGTGGTGCCCATAAAGAACGAGCGATACTGTGAAGACTGACAGATATACAGAGCAAACCAAATCAAGCAGAATTATTTGAAAGTGTTTGAGCCAGGTGTGCTCCCTACCCAGGTCAGTGGTCTCTGTGCTTCTGTCTCTAGGCACGTTGTCTGAGGAGGATGGGAGGTGGAGGGAGCTGAAGGAGACTAATACACAGAAAATAAAGATACTTTTGGATACTTTTAAAAAGTGGTTCGACAAACATGTTATTGATTATTGTGGCTGCCGCAAGTGCCACTCGAGATAAGCGGGTTGCTTGTATTTCCCCGTTTGTATTTGTAAAATTGCTGACCCTGTGTCACGTTCTGTCCATTGTTCATATGTGTTTTCCTTGTTTTAGTGTTGGTCAGGATGTGAGCTGGGTGGGAATTCTGTTGTGTGTCTGGTTTGTCTATTTCTATGTTTGGCCTGATATGGTTCTCAATCAGAGGCAGGTGTTAGTCATTGTCTCTGATTGGGAACCATATTTAGGTAGCCTGTTTTGTGTTGGGTTTTGTGGGTGATTGTTCCTGTCCCTGTGTTTGCACCAGATAGGACTGTTCATGTTTTTATATAGTCTGTTCATGTATAGTCTGTTCATGTATAGTCTG
Source organism: Oncorhynchus gorbuscha (assembly GCF_021184085.1). Taxonomy (NCBI): domain Eukaryota; kingdom Metazoa; phylum Chordata; class Actinopteri; order Salmoniformes; family Salmonidae; genus Oncorhynchus; species Oncorhynchus gorbuscha. Next base: position 77,854,262 of record NC_060181.1, read on the forward strand.
TTCATGTATAGTCTGTTCATGTATAGTCTGTTCATGTATAGTCTGTTCATGTATAGTCTGTTCATGTATAGTCTGTTCATGTATAGTCTGTTCATGTATAGTCTGTTCATGTATAGTCTGTTCATGTATAGTCTGTTCATGTATAGTCTGTTCATGTATAGTCTGTTCATGTATAGTCTGTTCATGTATAGTCGTCTTAATTAAAAACATGAATAACCACCACGCTGCATTTTGGTCCGCCTCTCTTTCACCAGAAGAAAACCCTTACACCCTGCAACTACAGTATGTTGGACGAGGTCTCTATCTCAGTAAAGATTTAATCAATTAAATCAAATGCTGAGCAGACTGACAGAGCAGTCATCAATTCACAGCCTACTTACCTTGGACTTTTAGTCCCCTGGATGCAGAAGTGGTAAGAACCTTCCCACTGTGCTCCCACAGGCACACACACACACACGGGTAGATACCCTCCTCTGCTTTGGAAGCGCCGTAAACTGACAGAACTCTCACATTCGTTTGGAATTAAAGACAAAACAGCAGACCAACATTTAAAGCAGAGCTTGATGATGAGTTGGTTGTTAGTGCTGGGCTACAACAAAAACACAGGCAACCCTTAGGAGCTTTAGGGCAGGAGTTGAGAACCAATGGTACATCGCTTGTGTTAGTATTCCGGTTAAATTTCCTTTCCCATCCTGACACAGTTGTTCCACGAGGGTCAGGACATGGGATAGCGATGCTGTCTGCTAGCTCTGAGATATGGCTGAACAGGACTGAGTTGTTGAACAGTTGGGCTTTGACCACAATCACCTCTGTCACAGACATGAGGCAGGTGTCTGCTGCCTTCCTCCTGGAACATAGATACATTAAAATATGCAGTGTACAACAAGCTATCAGAAATACACACACTAGTTTGAATTTAATCTGGGCCCGTAATGAAACACTGTCATAACTAATGATCTTCTCTAACATATCAGCCATTATATTCAACAGCTATTGATAAGAACATTGTCCAGTTCAACACACTTCATCATATTTTAAATGTACAGTCTAAAATAAACAAATAAAGTACAAAAGGTACGCACAGCTGATGTGGTTCCTGTACCATTAGAGACTGAAAATAGACTTACTAAGTCAGTGGAGACCTTGGTTGAGACCATGCAGTTTCCAACCCAACCACAGTTTATACTGACACTACTGTAAATAGTACCAGGCCAGTCGTACCAGTGTATACAGTACCACTACACTGACATATTACACTAATAGTTCTGTTATTGATAAAAAGCCTCTCAATTTGCACAATTTACAAATTTCTTAAGAGGATACTCAATCACACTGGTATCTCAATCATATAAATTGGAAAAGAAAATGCCCAATGCTTGTTCACCATCAAAAACATATGTTGTTCTTTATGATAAAAGCTTAAATACTTTGTTTTTAATGGTCAGCGAGTGCTGTGCCTTTTCCTTTTCAATGATGATACATGTTTTGGGTTGCATCTTGACTCATCTTGATCGCCCTCCACTTCTTTCCATCTTAATCATTAAAATAAACAAACAGGTCATTGTCACGCCCTGACCATATTTATCTATGTTATGTGTTATTTTGATTAGGTCAGGGTGTGACAAGGGTGGTTGTGTGTGTTTTTGTCCTGTCTATGTTTTTTGTATATCTATGGGGTTTTCGTATGTCTAGGTAATGTAGGTCTATGGTGGTCTGCATTGGTTCCCAATCAGAGGCAGTTGTTTATAGTTGTCTGATTGGGGATTCTATTTAGATTGCCATTTTCCATTTTGGTTTGTGGGTTATGTTCTATGTTTAGTTGCCTGTTTGCACTAGTCATATAGCGTCACGGTTCGTTCTTTTCATTAAAAGAGTTACGTACGCTTATCACGCTGCGCCTTGGTCTCCTAATTATGACGACAGTCATAGTATAATTCAAGGCTTGACTTGAGGTCACAGTTCAATTACACAGCAAAAGGTTTCCAGGAATAAGCTCTAGGACCAAGGTTGGCCATCCAAGCCATAGAGCAAAATATCCATATAAAGACATTATACACATTGTCAAATACCTAATACAGTTCTGTGCTATAGTATGTCCCAGGTGTTTGATAAAGTTCTATACATCGCAGTTGTTGGCTGAGGATTCAGACCCCCTTTTTGGCTCAGAGGGCATGTGGTATCTCATACACTTCCAGAAGTAGCCATTAGGAGCTGCAGTTGAGCTGCTGTTTCCAGAGCTGGGCCTCCACCTCATGGCTTCCTCCTACTGTAGCTTAGTGACTCAAGCAGGGAGGTGTAGTCTCCCTTGGCATCTGTCTCCACCAGGACCACCTGGAGCCCATGTTGGATCAAAGCGTCGTATAGGCCAATCTGTTGGTCTTAGCCAGGGTGGTCCTGCAGCTTCTGTTGCATAATAACTGGTAATCAGGATTCATGTTGGAGTCCAGAGGGGATCCACTCTGGGCTGACAGGAGGATTATGAGTCGTCTGCTTCTCTGTAAAGTATCAAATCAAATGTATTTATATAGCCCTTCGTACATCAGCTGATATCTCAAAGTGCTATACAGAAACCCAGCCTAAAACCCCAAACAGCAAGCAATGCAGGTGTTGAAGCACGTTGGCTAGGAAAAACTCCCTAGAAAGGCCAAAACCTAGGAAGAAACCTAGAGAGGAACCAGGCTATGAGGGGTGGCCAGTCCTCTTCTGGCTGTGCCGGGTGGAGATTATAACAGAACATGGCCAAGCTGTTCATATGTTCATAAATGACCAGCAAGGTCAAATAATAGGTCTGGTACAGGTAGCACATCCGGTGAACAGGTCAGGATTCCATAGCCGCAGGCAGAACAGTTGAAACTGGAGCAGCAGCACGGCCAGGTGGACTGGGGACAGCAAGGAGTCATCATGCCAGGTAGACCTGAGGTATGGACCTACGGCTCAGGTCCTCCGAGAGAGAGAAAGAGAAAGAGAGAATTAGAGAGAGCATACTTAAATTCACACAGGACACCGGATAAGACAGGAGAAGTACTCCAGATAACAAATTGCCACTAGCCCCCCGACACAAACTACTGCAGCATAAATACTGGAGGCTGAGACAGGAGGGGTCAGGAGACACTGTGGCCCCATCCGATGATATCCCCGGACAGGGTCAAACAGGAATGATATAACCCCACCCACTTTTCCAAAGCACAGCCCCCACACCACTAGAGGAATATCTTCAACCACCAACTTACCACCCTGAAACAAGTCCGAGTATAGCCCACAAAGATCTGCTACGGCACAACCCAAGGGGGGCGCCAACCCAGACAGGAAGATCTCATCAGTGACTCAACCCACTCAAGTGACTCACCCCTCCTAGGGACGGCATGAAAGAGCACCAGTAAGCCAGTGACTCAGCCCCTGTAATAGGGTTAGAGGCAGAGAATCACAGTGGAAAGAGGGGAACCGGCCAGGCAGAGACAGCAAGGGCGGTTCGTTGCTCCAGAGCCTTTCCGTTCACCTTCACACTTCTGGGCCAGACTACACTCAATCATATGACCCACTGAAGAGATGAGTCTTCAATAAAGACTTAACGGTTGAGACCGAGTCTGTCTCTCACATGGGTAGGCAGACCATTCCATAAAAATGGAGCTCTATAGGAGAAAGCCCTGCCCCCAGCTGTTTGCTTAGAAATTCTAGGGACAATTAGGAGGCCTGTGTCTTGTGACCGTAGCGTACGTGTAGGTATGTACGGCAGGACCAAATCAGAGAGATAGGTCGGAGCAAGCCCATTTAATGCTTTGTAGGTTAGCAGTAAAACCTTGAAATCAGCCATTGCCTTGACAGGAAGCTAGTGTAGGGAGGCTAGCACTCTCGCTCTGGATAAGAGCGTCTGCTAAATGACTTAAATGTAATGTAATGTAATGAGTAATACGATCACATTTTTTGGTTCTAGTCAAGATTCTATCAACCGTATTTAGCACAAACCAAAGTGTATTTATTGCTTTATCCAGGTAGCCAGAAAGTAGAGCATTGCAGTAGTCTAACCTAGAAGTAACAAAAGCATGGATACATTTTTCTGCATTTTTGGACAGAAAGTTTCAGATTTTTGCAATGTTACGTAGAAAAAGCTGTCCTTGAAACAGTCTTGATATGTTCGTCAAAAGAGAGATCAGGGTCCAGAGTAATGCAGAGGTTCTTCAGTTTTATTTGAGACAACTGTACAACCATTAAGATTAATTGTCAGATTCAACAGAAGATCTTTGTTTCTTAGGACCTAGAACAAGCATCTGTCACTTCCTTATGTCTGAAACACAGGCTTCTAGCGAGGGCAATTTTGGGGCTTCACCATGTTTCATTGAAATGTACAGCTGTGTGTCATCCGCATAGCAGTGAAAGTTAACATTATGTTTTCGAATGACATCCCCAAGACATAAAATATATAGTGAAAACAATAGTGGTCCTAAAACAGAACCTTGAGGAACCCCTACATTTACAGTTGACTTGTCAGAGGATAAACCATTCAGAGACAAACTGATATATTTTGGACAGATAAGATCTAAACCAGGCCAGAACTTGTCAGTGTAGACCATTTGGGTTTCCAATCTCTCCAAAAGAATGTGGTGATCGATGGTATCAAAAGCAGCACTAAGGTCTAGGACCACGAGGACAGATGCAGAGCCTCGGTCTGATGCCATTAAAAGGTCATTTACCACCTTCACAACTGCAGTCTCAGTGCTGTGAGGGGGTCTAAAACCAGACTGAAGCATTTCGTATACATTGTCGTCAGGAAGGCAGTGAGTTGCTGCGCAACAGCCTGTTCTAATATTTTTGAGAGGAATGGGAGGTTCGATATAGGCCGATAGTTTTTAAAATATTTTCTGGGTCAAGGTTTGGCTTTTTCAAGAGCGGCTTTATTACTGCCACTTTTAGTGAGTTTGGTACACATCCGATGGATAGAGCGCTGTTTATTATGTTCAACATAGCAGGGCCAAGCACAGGAAGCAGCTCTTTCAGTAGTTTAGTTGGAATAGGGTCCAGTATGCAGCTTGAAGGTTTAGAGGCCATGATTATTTTCATCATTGTGTTAAGAGATATAGTATAGCAGAGTTGTGCAGACTTAGGACAACGAGCTTTGAAGGAATACGCAGATTTAAAGAGGAGTTTGGGTATTTTCTGTATACCAGGGAGCTAGTTTCTTATGAGAAATGGTTTTCGTTTTTAGTGGTGCAACTGCATCTAGGGTATTGCGCAAGGTTAAATTGAGTTCCTCAGTTACGTGGTTAACTGACTTGACGTCCTCTGACATCCTTGGGTAGGCAGAGGGAGTCTGGAAGGGCATCAAGGAATCTTTGTTGTCTATGAATTTATAACATGACTTTTGATGCTCCTTGGTTGGGGTCTGAGCAGATTATTTGTTGCAATTTCAAACGTAATACAATGGTGGTCCGATAGTCCAGGATTATGAGGAAAAACATTCAGATCCACAACATTTATTCCATGGGACAAAACTAGGTCGAGAGTATGACTGTGACAGTGAGTAGGTCCAGAGACATAGTCGACAAAACCCACTGAGTCGATGATGACTCCAAAAGCCATTTGAAGTGAGTCTGTGGACTTTTCCATGTGAATATTAAAGTCACCAAAAATTTGAATATTATCTGCTATGACTACAAGGTCCGATAGGAATTCCGGGAACTCAATGAGGAACACTGTATATGGCCCAGGAGGCCTGTAAATAGTAGCTATAAAAAGTGATTGAGTAGGCTGCATAGATTTCATGACTAGAAAAAAAGTTTAAAACGTCATAAACATGGGAATTTAGTCTTATTTGTTGAACGGGGATTATGCAGTAGATTTAAGATTCAAAGTGCCACGATTGAGTTCTCGAAAGCAAATTTTATGTGCCTAATTGATCTAGATTAAGGCCGGGATTCAATCTGATTGTGGGTTGTCAACAGTGCAGCTTTTAAAGGCAATATTCCTGCAATCCCAGAGATCGCAATTACGGTGAACACTGTATATGTCGGCTCAATTAGAAAGTGCCTTTAAAAGCTGCATTGTCAACAGCCCACTATCAGATTGAATCCTGGCCCAAAGCAGTAACATGACACAGAGCATTAGCAAAACTTCAATAGAAATGTGTTTGTGTCTGGGTACCTTCTCCAGGGAGGTCGTCCTGGCCTGCTGACAGAGTGTGTATCCGTATCGTCTCTCCAGCAGCTCAGATAGAACCTGCAGAGCAAACGTCTCTGCCCTGGACAACCCATGGTGCTTTCAAAACTACTGGGAACAAAAAAAAAATGAGGAATCATGATGACGTCACATCAGTGATCTTCATGTCGTATATCTAGAAAGAGGCCAGAGTTCCGAATTTACAATTCCGAGTTCCCAGTTGTCTTGAACTCACTAAAGTCAGATTTTGCAGTTCCAAGTCAAGTTGTTTTGAGCACGGCACAAATCATGCTTCATTGACAGCATGGCCAATGTTGACTGTTTAGAATTTTAAACTAGGAAAAAAATAGCCTTAATCTTAGACTTGGGACCACACAGCTACTCCACTGAATAGCAGGCTAGTAATTGCTTCGCAATGCTTGCAGTTAGCCACACTGATTCCTTCTAAACCACTCATTGAATTTGCATCCAATGTGAGTCTTTATGTTGAATGGCCGATGAGCATTGTCTATCATTCATCTTCCTTATTTCTCTCCATATGATAAGGATTAAAAAGGATTGGCCAGTAGACTATCAACTTGATTCATGAGGATGACTGCTAGCTAGACTTTGAAAGTATGTTGGATCAGTCCAATCAAAGCTATTGTAGATTTAATGTGATTTGACGTCATTTTATCTGTGGCCAATTATCTTGAGCCTCTAAGGGCACTTCTAATGTAACTCTATGGCAGCACCCAAGTGTCTTGAATTTTCTAGCTCTACCCTTAGACTTGGCAGTGACGTAGTGTCCCCATGAGTGACAGAACACTGAGCCAATCACGGCGCAACGCTGCGTATTTTCTGCTGGTTTGCCCCACCACAGAAAGCACTGAGCTAGAATAAAACACCTGAATTTTGTAACTGCCTTAATCAAGAAAACCAAAAAAGGCCATGTTTGTATGCGGCTTTATTAACTCAATGATATATATTTTTACATTATTTACAAACTGATGTGTGACATATTAATGACAAAAATAACATGCAAAACAGGCAAAGCCCCCCAAAAAAACCAAAGCATTTTGGCTCTGCCCCACCTGCCCTGAATGACAAGTCGCAACTGGGCGGCACCCACATCTCCATAAAAGAACCTTCCAGAAATGAAAATCTTCCACTCTTAATGTGCAGGTGATAGGTCGTGATGCGTAAAAGACACTGCTGGTTAGTGGCAAGGTGGAACGCATGACTCGTTCATTCGTCAGAACAGAAATGTTGGTCTATAAGCCTACAGGAGGGAGCTGTTGAGGATAGTTTGCTTTGAAGTATATTTGCCATTGCTAAAGCAACTTGAATTATCTGAATGGTACTCTTTTTTTACTTGTGAACTGAGCCAGCCGAATGAAACCTTTTGGTTGTACTAGATTTGACACTAGCACCCCAATTTCACTTTTGGTTAAGTTTTATTTCTCAGCATTTTTTTGTATTTCTTTTTTGTATTACATGGTGTGGCGTTGTATATTCCCCTCTGGCTTTAAAGGGATGATTTTTGACCATATGATTAATTAGGAGCATTTTGAAATGCAAATAGCCAAGGTCGTGCACAAGCACAGAGGCTGAGAACAATTGGTATTTATCAATGGTTATTTTATACTGGTGTGCGTATGACACTCGTAGGATTGTTTGATAAATCACACTTTCTATGCATATGAACATTAAATTCCGTTCGTAAGTAGTATTTATGGAATTGTTTCTACACAATTTTGAATAAACTAGTCAAACTAAGTAGAGAATCAATCTTCAGGATGTTATTTTCATATACAGTGCCTTGCGAAAGTATTCGGCCCCCTTGAACTTTGCGATCTTTTGCCACATTTCAGGCTTCAAACATAAAGATATAAAACTGTATTTTTTTTGTGAAGAATCAACAACAAGTGGGACACAATCATGAAGTGGAACGACATTTATTGGATATTTCAAACTTAACAAATCAAAAACTGAAATTGGGCGTGCAAAATTATTCAGCCCCCTTAAGTTAATACTTTGTAGCACCACCTTTTGCTGCGATTACAGCTGTAAGTCGCTTGGGGTATGTCTCTATCAGTTCTGCACATCGAGAGACTGACATTTTTCCCCATTCCTCCTTGCAAAACAGCTCGAGCTCAGTGAGGTTGGATGGTGAGCATTTGTGAATAGCAGTTTTCAGTTCTTTCCACAGATTCTCGATTGGATTCAGGTCTGGACTTTGACTTGGCCATTCTAACACCTGGATATGTTTATTTTTGAACCATTCCATTGTAGATTTTGCTTTATGTTTTAGATCATTGTCTTATTGGAAGACAAATCTTCGTCCCAGTCTCAGGTTTTTTGCAGACTCCATCAGGTTTTCTTCCAGAATGGTCCTGTATTTGGCTCCATCCATCTTCACATCTATTTTAACCATCTTCCCTGTCCCTGCTGAAGAAAAGCAGGCCCAAACCATGATGCTGCCACCACCATGTTTGACAGTGGGGATAGTGTGTTCAAGGTGATGAGCTGTGTTGCTTTTACGCCAAACATAACATTTTGCATTGGTGCCAAAAAGTTCAATTTTGGTTTCATCTGACCAGAGCACCTTTCACATGTTTGGTGTGTCTCCCAGGTGGCTTGTGGCAAACTTTAAACGACACTTTTTATGGATATCTTTAAGAAATGGCTTTCTTCTTGCCACTCTTCCATAAAGGCCAGATTTGTGCAATATACGACTGATTGTTGTCCTATGGACAGAGTCTCCCACCTCAGCTGTAGATCTCTGCAGTTCATCCAGAGTGATCATGGGCCTCTTGGCTGCATCTCTGATCAGTCTTCTCCTTGTATGAGCTGAACGTTTAGAGGGACGGCCAGGTCTTGGTAGATTTGCAGTGGTCTGATACTCCTTCCATTTCAATATTATCGCTTGCACAGTGCTCCTTGGGATGTTTAAAGCTTGGGGAATCTTTTTGAATCCAAATCCGGCTTTAAACTTCTTCACAACAGTATCTCGGACCTGCCTGGTGTGTTCCTTGTTCTTCATAATGCTCTCTGCGCTTTTAACGGACCTCTGAGACTATCACAGTGCAGGTGCATTTATACGGAGACTTGATTACACACAGGTGGATTGTATTTATCATCATTAGTCATTTAGGTCAACATTGGATCATTCAGAGATCCTCACTGAACTTCTGGAGAGAGTTTGCTGCACTGAAAGTAACTGGGCTGAATAATTTTGCACGCCCAATTTTTCAGTTTTTGATCTGTTACAAAAGTTTGAAATATCCAATAAATGTCGTTCCACTTCATGATTGTGTCCCACTTGTTGTTGATTCTTCACAAAAAAATACAGTTTTATATCTTCATTTTTGAAGCCTGAAATGTGGCAAAAGGTCGCAAAGTTCAAGGGGGCCGAATACTTTCGCAAGGCACTGTATATCCAATAACGTTCCAACCGGAGCATATGTTTTCATCTGCGGCCAAATGGAACAATGGTGACATCCACAGACAAATGCGCAACAGGGAAATTGCATTCTGCCAGGACAGTGACTCATTCCCCTCCCATTCGGTCAAAGTTCACACTAGAGGCTCCATTCCACGTTCTACTGAATGAGGACATCTAATGGAAGGAGTAGGAAGTTCTAACAGATCCATATATCTTATTTGGAAGTGAAGAGGCGATGACTTAAAATTAGACCCGCATTCAGAATTTCACTTCCTGTTCGGAAGATTGCCTGCCCTATGAGTTCTGTTATACTCACAGACATAATTCAAACAGTTTTAGAAACTTCAGAGTGTTTTCTATCCAATAGTAATAACAATATGCATATATTAGCAATCTAGGACAGAGTAGGATACAGTTCACTATGGGCACGCAATTCATCCATAGTGAAAATACTGCCACCTATCCCCAACAAGTTAAGGGGAATAAAGCCCATATTACGGAACCGAATGACAAAGTGCGTGACAAAACACACAAATGAAAACCCAAGGGATATCCAGCCCTATTCAGCAGTGAATGCACTTCATTTGCGGGAAATCCATTTCTACGCCTACTGGTATTTTGCCAGAAAATGTCTTCGGCTATAGTTTACACACAATTATTCCCTCAAGGCGCTACTCTCAGTGCGTCTCTGCTTTTAGGAGTGAATGAGTATTTACAACTAACCACCATTTCTCTGTTGAAATGTAGACACCATAAATTATGTTCAAACTTCTAAATTCATTAATAATTGTTTTGTTGTAAATTTGTCAGTCAAACTTACATTAGAAATGTAGTTGGATGCTATTTGCTTTGTTTGTGGTGGAATGAACACCTCCTCATTTGGCATGGAGCCTATCTATAGGCTCTCCCTTGGCGGAGTTTCCAGACCCGACACTGTGACCTGGTCTCAGACCATGTTGTAGAATTCTGTATGTAAATCCAATATACTCCATTTAGTATGATATGTTAGGTTTCGTGTGGTATGTATTAATTTGTGGATGTCTAACACCCATTTCGTATGACTTATATCAAATGACGCAATTCGTATTATATGTTATGAATTGCAAAAAGTATTATGTGATATGAATTCTAGCTAGCTGGCTAACGTTAGCTAGGCTAGTGTTTAGGGTTAAGGTTAAGGTTAATTTTAGGAGTTAGGTTAAAGGGTTATGGTTAGGGTTAGGAGAATGGTTAGCTAACATGCTAAGTAGTTGCAAAGTAGCTAATAAATTAGTAATAGTTGAACACTTGCCGTGATAAGATTCAAACTCAAAACCTTTGGGTGGCTAGATGTTCGCATTATACGTCCACCATGACCAACCACCCTATTTTAGTTTTTTCCTTAAGCAATCATCTGTCTTATGTAACCATACCAAACATAACATATCATACTAATTTGAATGTACCGGATTTACATTTACTACGTTATGTCTAGTTCATGAGACCAGGCTGGACACTTTTAACCTACATTTACATTTACATTTAAGTCATTTAGCAGACGCGCTTATCCAGAGGGACTTACAACATTTCATATGTCAACAGTCTTAAGCCCAAGTGGCTAACCTACAGTACCTAGACCTGCTTTTGTCTCAAGTGGGCATCTTATGCCTGGTTCCATTACACAAGCCCGTGTTCTACTTTGCGCCACTGCCACTGGGCATTTGTGAGCTTAGAACTTGGCCTAGTAACAATTGAAATGTGAAGTGTATATATTTTAGAGAAGCAATTCTTATCTAAAAAGGTGGATGAATGTTAGTTCTACTGATAAAAAAACCTCCTTGTTAATGTTTAATTATCACGCCAATGTATCTTTATAGGCCTACATATTTCGTCAATGTTTCACAACTCATGGATTTTGAAATCAATATAAGTCAACTCATTAGTTAACACTGTTTAATTGAACCACTACTAGAATGAACCATTTGATTATTTCTCATATTAACTTCACTCGACATGAGTTAAAATATTTTTGAAAGATTACATAAATTATTCATTTCAAATGGCATTGGATAACAGTTAAACATGTTACCAGTCACATCTAAAGGCCTACTTGAATGAAGGTTAGCCATAACAAAAGAGCTGGCACACAACCAACTTCTGCAAACATCACACCCTTTTCGGTGAAGTTTCTAGGAAGTTTCAGAGAACAATACAATAATATGCTTAAGGCTTGCAAGCTGAAGAACTGAAGAACACCATCCCAACTGTGAAGCACGGGGGTGGCAACATCATGTTGTGGGGGTGCTTTGCTGCAGGAGGGACTGGAGCACTTCACAAAATAGACGACATCAAGAGGAAGGAAAATGATTTGGATATATTGAAGCAACATCTCAAGACAGCAGTCAGGAAGTTAACCTTTTTGGGATAGGGGGCAGCATTTTCACTTTTGGATGAATAGCGTGCCCAGAGTGAACTGCCTCCTACTCTCTTCCAGATGCTAATATATGCATATTATTATTACTATTGTATAGAAAAGTTTCTAAAACTGTTTGAATGATGTCTGTGAGTATAACAGAACTCATATGGCAGGGGAAAACCTGAGAAAAATCCAACCTGGACATCTGAGGTTTGTAGTTTTTCAAAGCTTTGCCTACCGAGTACACATTGAGGTATGGATGAGGTTGCACTTCCCGGGCTTCCACTAGATGTCAACTGTCTTTTGAAAGTTGAATGAGGATTCTACTATAAAGGAGGGGCTCATGAGACCTGTTTGAGTCAGTGGTCTGGCATAGTGCCTCGGTCTCATGATGCACGCTCCCGACAGATTTACCTCTCATTCCAGTGCCTTTTCTGAAGACAAAGGAATTCTCCTGTTGGAACATTATTGATGTTTTATGTTAAAAACATCCTAACGATTGATTCCATACATCGTTTGACATGTTTCTAAAGGACTGTAACGGAACTTTTCAAGTTTTTGTCTGGATGAACGCTCGCGCCTCATGAAGATGGATTACTGGGCTGAACACGCTAACAACAAGTGGCTATTTGGACATAAATGATGATAAATTAACATTATGGAACAACATCAGTCATTTATTCTCGAACTGGGATTCCTGGGAGTCCCTTCTGATGAAGATCATCAAAGGCAAGTGAATATTTTATATATATATATATATATAATATTTATGGTGTTGTTTCTAACTTTGTTTTTTCCGAAATGGCGGCTAATCCTCTGGCTGTTTTGAGTTCTGAGCACCGTTCTCTGATTATGCTTTTTCTGTAAAGTTTTTTTTTTAAATCTGACACAGCGGTTGCATTAGGGAGAAGTCTAATTCTTTAATATCTTTAATTCTGTGAATAACACTAGTATCTTTTATCAATGTTTATTATGAGTATTTCTGCTAAAATAACCGGATGTTTTGGAATCAAAACATTACTGCGCGTAAGGCGCCAATGTAAAATGAGATTTTTGGATATATATATGCACATTATCGAACAAAACATACATGGATTGTGTAACATGATGTCCTATGAGTGTCATCTGATGAAAATCATCAAAGGTTAGTGATTTAATTTGATCAATATTTCTGCTTTTTGTGACTCCTGTCTTTGGCTGGAGAAATGGCTGTGTTTTTTCGACTTGGTGGTGATCTAACATAATCATATGTTGTGCTTTAGCTGTAAAGCATTTTTGAAATTGGACACAATGGGTAGATTAACAAGATTGTTATCTTTGATTTGCTGTATTGGACTTGTTAACTTCTTGACGCTACCCATCCCTTAAGTGGGATAAATGTCATCGGCAACCGCTGAATAGCATAGCGCCATAGTCAAATAATATTACCTAAAATATTTATATTCATGAAATCACAAGTGCAATATTGCAAAACACACCTTAGCCTTTTGTTAATCCACCTGTCGTCTCAGATTTTGAAATTATGCTTTACAGCAAAAGCAATCCAAGTGTTTATGTAAGTTTATCGATCGCATGACAAAACATTAAGTACACTTAGTATCAGGTAGCTTGGTCACAAATCAGAAAAGCAATCAAATTAATCGTTTACCTTTGATTAAATGTAAATGTAATGATCTTCGGATGTTTACACTCACAGGACTCCCAGTTACACAACAAATGTTCCTTTTGTTCCATAAAGATTATTTTATATCCAAATACCTCTGTTTGTTTGGCGTGTTATGTTCAGAAAACCCCAGGAAAGAGCGGTCACGACAATGTAGACAAATTCCAAATAATATCTGTAATGTTCACAGAAACATGTCAAACGTTTTTTATAATCAATCCTCAGGTTGTTTTTAAAATATATAATTGATAATATATCAACAGCAAATGTCTTTATCAATAGGAGAGGGAAAAACAATAGCTGTCCAAACTCTGTTGCGCGAGCAAAACTCATGTGACCACCTGATGCAATGTTATCTTTCTGGTTCATTTTTCAAAACAAAAGCCTGAAACTATGACTGAAGACTATTGACACCTTGAGGAAGCGATTGTAACGTCGTTCGTCTGTTGTATGAAGAGAGTCAGACCGAAATGCAGTGTGTAGGTTACTCATGACTTTTAATGAAGATAAATGCGGTACATGAAATAACTGAAGAAGAAAACAACAAACGGAATGTGAACTAATTACAGCCTATCTGGTGACTAACACAGAGACAGGTACAATCACCCACAAAATACAACGCGCACTCAGGCTACCTAAATACGGTTCCCAATCCGAGACAACGAGAATCAGCTGACTCCAATTGGGAATCGCCTCAGGCAGCCAAGCCTAACTAGACACACCCCTAATAATACACAATCCCAATTAATACAAACCCCCAATACGAAACACAACATATATAACCCATGTCACACCCTGACCTACCCAAACATATAACAAAAACACAAGATACAATGACCAAGGCGTGACAGCGATAGGAAAATTAATCTGGTTGATATCCCTTTAAATGGAGCGAAGGCAGGCTATGGAACATGGAGTTTTCAAAATAGAAGCCACTTCCTGGTTTGATTTTTCACAGACAATATTTTGACAGTTTTAGAGTGTTAGAGTGTTTTCTATCCTAATTTGTCAAATATATGCATATTCTAGCATCTGGTCCTGAGAAATAGCCCGTTTACTTTGGGAACGTTATTTTTCCAAACATAAAAATAGTGCCCCCTAGCGTCAAGAGGTTAATGTGTGAAAGTTACATATTTCAATTTTTTTTTGCGCGGCTGCCTTTTCAGCGGAATGTTGTCGAGCAGAACCCCTGCGCTAGAAAGGTTAAAGCTTGGTCGCAAATGGGTCTTCCAAATGGACAATGACCCCAAGCATACTTCCAAGTTGTGGCAACAAAGTCAAGGTATTGATGTGGCATTCACAAAGCCCTGACCTCAATTGTATAGAAAATGTGTGGGCAGAACTCAAAAATTGTGTGCGAGCAAGGAGGCCTACAAACCCGACTCAGTTACACCAGCTCTGTCAGGAGGAATGGGCCAAAATTCACCCAACTTATTGTGGGAAGCTTGTGGAAGGCTCCCCGAAACATTTGACCGAAGTTAACAATTTAAAGGCAATGCTACCAAATACTAATTGAGTGTATGTAAATAAAAGGGGTAAATAAAAGCTGAAATAAATAATTCTCTCTACTATTATTCTGACATTTCACATTTTTTTCAATAAAGTGGTGATCAAAACTGACCTAAAACAGGGATTTTTTTTACTAGGATTAAATGTCAAGAATTGTCAAGAATTGTGAAAAACTGAGTTTGAATGTATTTGGCTAAGGTGTATGTAAACTTCTGACTTCAACTGAACATAATGAAAATCTGTTTAAAGTAGAAACATAAAGGTATAATATACTGTATACTTAAATGCACTGCTATGATGACGACTATGATTTTATTCCTTAGTAAATTGTAAAAAATCTGATATTGACAAGATCTGAGATATGGGTCTTGTGTGGCTCAGTTTATAGAGCATGGCACTTGCAATGCCAGAGTTATGAGTTTGATTCCCATTCCCCCAAAAAAGTAAAAATAATTATCCACTCACTACTGTAAGTCCCTCTGGATAAGAGTGTCTGCAAAATTATAAGAAATGTACAGTATTTACAAATAAAAGTTAATTGGTTGTGTACTCAGATTATCTGATGTCACAGCTGAAATGCTTGTGTTTCTAACACACGCATGCAGACTCCTGTACTTTCATACTCACAAACAAATGCAAATGCACACACACACAGCCAACACTGGTGTCCCATGTATATAGAGACTGTTGAAGTTGGGGGCCACTAGAGTGCAGTCCAACATGGTGGCATCACTGGAGTCCATGGTCCTTACAGAGTTCTGCACACAAACACAAAGAGTTATAATTGAGCCGAAGAACAACAGGGACCATTTGATGACCACCGTCTTTTTTTATGACGCCCCAATTTAAAGAAAACAATATGTTGGGGGAAATGAGACAAATGCAATTTTACAGTGTGTCAGTGTGATCTGCTAAACCTTCAGAACACCAAGAAACATGCACACAGACATTTGCAGGGTTGCTGTATCAACGATTGTAATTCCACCAACATCCACCAGAGGTCGGAGTTGAGTCATCACAAAGTGAAGGCCCATGTTTCAGATTATAGTAGAGCTGTTAAAACTTCTTTTACGGCTGAAATCCCGTTAACGGGATCGATTTGACAACAGCCAGTAAAAGTGCAGGGCGCTTTTTTTTCATAATTAAAATTCCTCAAACATACAAGTGTTCTACACCATTTTAAAGATAAACTTGTTTTTAATCCCACCACAGTGTCCGATTTTAATAAGGCTTTACAGCGAAAGCACACCATATGGTTATGTTAGGTCAGCACCTAGTCACAGAAAAACGCAGCCATTTTTCCAGCCAAAGTGAGGAGTCACAAAACGCAGAAATAGAGATAAAATGAATAACTAACCTTTGATGATCTTCATCAGATGACACTCATAGGACTTCATGGTACACGATACATGTATGTTTTGGTCGATAAAGTTCTAATTCATATCCAAAAATCTCAGTTTACATTGGCGCATTATGTTCAGTAATGTTTTGCTTCCAAAACATCCGGTCACTTTGCAGAGAGCCACATCAATTTACAGAAATACTCATCATAAATGTTGATGAAAATACAGGTGTTATACATGGAAATTAAAGATATACTTCTCCTTAATGCAACCGCTGTGTCAGATTTTAAACAATCTTTACGGAAAAAGCACACCATGCATTAATCTGAGTACAGCGCTCAGAGACCAAAACAAGCCATACAGATACCCGCCATGTTGTGGAGTCAACAGAAGTCAGAAATAGCATTATAGATTTTCACTTACCTTTGATGATCTACATCGGAATGCACTCCCAGGAATCCCAGTTCCACAATAAACGTTTGTTTTGTTCGATAAAGTCTATAATTTATGTCCAAATACCTCCTTTTTGTTATTATTATTATTATTATATTACCTCCTTTTTGTTCGCTCGTTTAGTTCACATATCCAAATTCATATGGCGCAGGAACTTAGTTCAGACGACAGTTCCATTACAGTTCGTAGGAAACATTTCAAACAATGTATAGAATCAATCTTTAGGATGTTTTTATCACAGATCTTCAATAATATTCCTACCGGACAATTCATTTGTCTTTCGAAAAACGCAGCTAACTCTCACGGCCGCGTATGAGACTGACACTCTCAGTGACCAGCTCATGGCATTCTGCCAGACACCTGACTGAAACAGCTCTTATTCTCTCCCCCTTCACAGTAGAAGCCTGAAACAAGGTTCTAAAGACTGTTGACATATAGTGGAAGTCTTAGGGAGTGCAATCAGACCAAATTTTTCCCTGTATATTGGATAGGCAAAGACTTGAAAACCTACAACCTCAGATTACCCACTTCCTGGTTGGAATTTTTTCTCAGGTGTTGCCCTGCCATTCTGTTATACGCACAGACATCAATCAAACAGTTTTAGAAACTTCAGAGTGTTTTCTATCCAAACCTACTAATAATATGCATATTTTAGCTTCTGGGCCTGAGTAGCAGGCAGTTTCTTTTTTCACCTTAATTTAACCAGGTAGGCTAGTTGAGAACAAGTTCTCATTTGCAACTGCGACCTGGCCAAGATAAAGCGTAGCAATTGAACACATACAACAACACAGAGTTACACATGGAATAAACAAAACATACAGTCAATAATACAGTAGAACAAAAGAAAACAAAACGTCTATATACAGTGTGTGCAAATGAGGTAAGATAAGGAAATAAATAGGCCATGGTGGTGAAGTAATTAAAATATAGCAATTAAACACTGGAAAGGTAGATCAGCAGAAGATGAATATGCAGGTAGAGATACTGGGGTGCAAAGCAGCAAAACAAGATATACCTGTGAGATATACCTGCTGGAGCGCGTGCTGCTATGGTGACCAGTGAGCTGAGCTAAGGTGGGGCTTTACCTAGCAGAGACTTATAGATAACCTGTAGCCAGTGGGTTTGGCGACGAGTATGAAGCGAGGGCCAGCCAACGAGAGTGTACAGGTCGCAATTGTGGGTAGTGTATGGTTCATCCAGTTTGTTGAGTAGAGTGTTGGAGGCTATTTTATAGATGACATCACCGAAGTCGAGGATCGGTAGGAGGGTCAGTTTTACGGGGGTATGTTTGGCAGCATTAGTGAAGGATGCTTTGTTGCAATATAGGAAGCCAATTCTAGATTTAATTTTGGATTGGAGATGCTTAATGTGAGTCTGGAAGGAGAATTTACAGTCTAACCAGACACCCAGGTATTTGTAGTTGTCCACATATTCTAAGTCAGAGCCGTCCAAAGTAGTGATGCTGGACGGGCGAGCAGGTGCGGGCAGTGATCGATTGAATAGCATGCATTTAGTTTCACTTGCGTTTAAGAGCAGTTGGAGGCCACGGAAGGAGAGTTATGGCATTAATCTCTTGATTTTAGCCATCCGGGATCGTGACTACACCCTCAGGCTCATTACCATAATGCAACGTTAACGATTTCTAAAAATCGCAAATGAAATGAAATAAATATGCCTGCTCTCAAGCTTAGCCTTTTCTTAACAACACTGTCATCTCATATTTTCAAAATATGCTTTTGAACCATAGAAAATCAATCATTTGAGTATTGATGGCTAGCATACCATTTAGCGTAGCATTTAGCACGCAACATTTTCACAAAAACCAGAAAAGCAATCAAATAAAATAATTTACCTTTGAAGAACTTTGAATGTTTTCAATGAGGAGACTCAGTTACATAGCAGATGTCCAGTTTTTCCTGAAAGATTCTTTGTGTAGGACAAATCGCTCCGTTTTGTACATCACATTTGGCTACCGAAACGAACCGAAAATTCAGTCACCAAAACGTCGAACTTTTTTCCGAATTAACTCCATAATATCGACCGAAACATGGCAAACGTTGTTTGAATCAATCCTCAAGGTGTTTTGTCACATATCTCTTCATTGATATGCCGTTCGTGGAAGCATGCTTTTGTCTCAGAATCCCATGGAAAAATACCAGCAGCTGAGTTTTGCGCACCAATTTCCGCGCAGGACACCGTGCGGACACTTGGCAAATGTAGTCTCTTATGGTCAATCTTCCAATGATATGCCTGCAAATACGTCACAATGCTGCAGACCCCTTGGGGAAACGATAGAAAGGGCAGGCTCATTCCTGTCGCATTCACAGCCATATAAGGAGATAATGAAAAACAGAGCCTCAGAAATCCTGTTCATTTCCTGGTTGAAGTTTCATCTTGGTTTTGCCTGAAGCTTCTGTTCTAGGGCACTCACAGTGAATATCTTTGCAGTTCTGGAAACGTCAGTGTTTTCTTTCCAAAGCTATCAATTCCATGCATAGTCGAGCATCTTTTTGTGACAAAATATTGCGCTTAAAACGGGCACATCTTTTTATCCAAAAATTAAATACTGCCCCTAGAGTATCAAGAGGTTAAAGAGGTTAATTAACACAGTGTCCAAGGAGGGGCCAGAAGTATACAGAATGGTGTCGTCGGCGTAGAGGTGGATCAGAGAATCACCAGCAGCAAGAGCAACATCATTGATGTATACAGAAAACAGAGTCGGCCCGAGAATTGAACCCTGTGGCACACCCATAGAGACTGTAGGAGGTCCGGAAAACAGGCCCTCCGATTTGACACACTGAACTCTATCAGAGAAGTAGTTGGTAAACCAAGCGAGGCAATAATTTGAGAAACCAAGGCTGTCGAGTCTGTCAATAAGAATGTTGTGACTGACAGAGTCGAAAGCCTTGGCAAGGTCGATAAATACGGCTGCACAGTATTGTCTCCTATCGATGGCGGTTATGATGTCGTTCAGAAGCTTGAGCGTGGCTGAGGTGCACTCATGACCAGCTCTGAAACCAGATTGCATAGCGGAGAAGGTATGGTGGGATTCGAAATGGTCAGTAATCTGTTTGTTAACTTGGCTTTTGAAGACCTTAGAAAGACAGGGTAGGATAGATATAGGTCTGTAGCAGTTTGGGTCTAGAGTGTCACCCCCTTTGAAGAGGGGGATTACCGTGGCAGCTTTCCAATCTTTGGGAATCTCAGATGATACAAAAGAGAGGTTGAACAGGCTAGTAATAGGGGTTGCAACAATTTCTGCAGATAATTTTAGAAAGAGAGGTTCCAGATTGTCTAGCCCGGCTGATTTGTAGGGTTCCAGATTTTGCAGCTCTTTCAGAACATCAGCTATCTGGATTTGGGTAAAGGAGAAATGGTGGGGGCTTTGGCGGGTTGCTGTGGAGGGTGCCGGGCAGTTAACCCGGGGTAGGGGTAGCCGGCTGGAAAGCATGGCCAGCCGCAGAGAATGCTTATTGAAATTCTCAATTATAGTGGATTTATCGGTGGTGACAGTGTTTCCTAGCCTCAGAGCAGTGGACAGTTGGGAGGACGTGCTCTTATTCTCCATGGACTTTACAGTGTCCCAGAACTCTTTTGAGTTAGTACTACAGGATGCAATTGTCTTAAAAAAAAAAGCTTGCCTCAGCTTTTCTAACTGCCTAACTGTGTATATTTGTTCCTAACTTCCCTGAAAGGTTGCATATCACGGGGGCTATTCGATGCTAATGCATAACGCCACAGGATGTTTTTGTGCTGGTCAAGGGCTGACAGGTCCGGAGTGAACCAAGGACTATATCTATTCCTAGTTCTACATTTTTTGAGAGGGGCATGCTTATTTAAGATGGTTAGGAAGGCACTTTTAAAGAATAGCCAGGCATCATCTACTGACGGAATGAGGTCAATGTCATTCCAGGATACCCCGGCCAGGTCGATTAGAAAGGAGTGCTTGCAGAAGTGTTTCAGGGAGCGTTTGACAGTGATGAGGGGTGGTCGTTTGGTCACAGACCCATTGCGGAAGCAGGCAATGAGGCAGTGATCGCTGAGATCTTGATTGAAAACAGCACAGGTGTATTTGGAGGTTGAGTTAGTTAGTATGACATCTATGAGGGTGCCCATGTTTACTGATTTGGGGTTGTACCTGGTAGGTTCATTGATAATTTGTGTGAGATTGAGGGCATCAAGCTTAGATTGTAGGATGGAAAGGGTGTTAAGCATGTCCCAGTTTAGGTCACCTAGTAGCACGAGCTCAGAAGATAGATGGGGGGCAATCAATTCACATATGGTATCGAGGGCACAGCTGTGGGCAGAGGGAGGTCTATAGCAAGCGGCAACAGTGAGAGACTTGTTTCTGGAAAGGTGAATGTTTAGAAGTAGAAGCTCAAATTGTTTGGGTACAGACTTAGCCTGCAGAATTCTGTATTAATATCTATCTTTGCAGTAGATTGCAACACCGACCCCTTTGGCAGTTCAATCTTGGTGGAATACGTTATAGTTAGCGATGGAGATTTCAGGGTTTTTGGTGGTTTTCCTAAGCTAGGATTCCATCACGGCTAGGACATCTGGGTTGGCAGAGTGTGCTAAAGCAGTGAGTAAAACAAAATTTGGGAGTATGCTTCTAATGTTAACATGCATGAAACCAAGTCTTTTACATTTACAGAAGTCAACAAATGAGAGCACCTGGGGGGTGGGAGTGGAGCTAGGCACTGTAGGACCTGGATTAACCTCCACATCACCAGAGGAACAGAGGAGAAGTAGGATAAGGGTACGGCTAAAGGCTATAAGAACTGGCCGTCTAGCACATTTGGAACAGAGAGTGAAAGGAGCAGGTTTCTGGGCACGATAGCATAGATTCAATGCATAGTGTACAGACAAAGGTAAGGTAGGATGTGAGTACATTGGAGGTAAACCTAGGCATTGAGTAATGATGAGCGAGATATAGTCTGGTTTAAACCAGGTGATGTCATCGTATATGTAGGAGGTGGAACAACATGGTTGGTGAAGGCACCTGTGGAATGGTCATTAAGACACTAACAGCTTACAGATGGTAGGCAATTAAGGTCCTAGTTATAAAAACTTAGGACACTAAAGAGGCCTTTCTACTGACTCTGAAAAACACCAAAAGAAAGATGCCCAGGGTCCCTGGTCATCTGCATGAGCATGTCTTAGGCATGCTGCAACGAGGCACGAGGACTGCAGATGTGGCCAGGTTAATAAATTGCAATGTCCGTAGTGTGAGACGCCTAAGACAGAGCTACAGGGAGACAGCTGATCGTCCTCGCAGTTGCAGACCACGTGTAACAACACCTGCACAGGATCGGTACATCCGAACATCACACCTACGGGACAGGTACAGGATGACAACAACAACTGCCCGAGTTACACCAGGGACGCACAATCCCTCCATCAGTGCTTAGACTGTTCAAAATAGGCTGGACTGAGGGCTTATAGGTCTGTTGTAAGGCAGGTCCTCACCAGACATCACCGGCAACAACGTTGCCTATGGGCATAAACCCACCATCGCTGGACTAGACAGGACTGGCAAAAAGTGTTCTTCACTGACGAGTCATGGTTTTGTCTCACCAGGGGTGATGAACGGATTCACGTTTATTGTCAAAGGAATGAGCGTTACACCAAGGCCTGTACTCTGTAGTGAGATTGATTTGGACGTGGAGGGTCCATCATAGTCTGGGGCAGCGTGTCACAGCATCATCGGACTGACCTTGTTGCGGTTGCAGACAATCTCAACGCTGTGCGTTACAGGGAAGACATCCTCCTCCCTCATGTGGTACCCTTCCTGCAGACTCATCCTGACATGACACTCCTGCATGACAATACCACAAGCCATAATGCTCGTTCTTTGCGGGATTTCCTGCAAGACAGGAATGTCACTGTTCTGCCATGGCCAGCAAAGAACCTGGATCTCAATCCCATTGAGCATGTCTGGGACCTGTTGGATCGGAGGGTGAGGGCTAGGGCGATTCCCCCCAGAAATGTGCATGTACCTTGGTAGAAGAGTGAGGTAACATCTCACAGAAATAACTGGCAAATCTGGTGCAGTCCATGAGGAGGAGATGCACTGCAGTACGTAATGCAGCTGGTGGCCACTCCAGATACCAGAGTCGGGACCAAGTCACTGTTTTACAAGTCACAAGTAAGTCTCAAGTCTTAGCACTCAAGTCCAAGTCAAGTCCCAAGTCAAGTCCCAAGTCAAGACAGGCAAGTCTGAGTCAAGTCTCAAGTCAAGACCGTCAAGCATCAACTCAAGTCTCAAGTCGTAAACTTTGAGTTTCGAGTCCTAAACAAGTCATAATGTGCTCTTCACCAAAAGTAATACCATGTCATTTTTTTAACAAGAGTAATAGTTAGTAATAGTTTACGCAAATCATGATTATATATATTCATATATTTATTACTTTGCAAATAAATATTATATTTCCACGGAAATACATGGGTAGCCATGAGAAAGACTATCGAGGATCGCTATGGGGGGCAATCGGGCGATGGAGGCTTGTACACAATCGCCCAACCTTAACACACACACACTCTCTGTGTGGTTACAGTAGGCTAACATATGTCAATGGTTTTAGGAACAGCAGTAACATCAGGCAGGATTTAGGCTACCAACTGCCTAGCCAGTTGTAGCTCAATCTCGGGTGCAATGATTACGTTCCCACACTGACTGACTGTGTGGAGGCTCATTGATTTAACATTACGTTAGCCTATGTGATACACTAGTAAAGTAATAAAATATATAGCTGTCGGCTATATTAGCCAAAACTTACAATTCGTTGTGCAGCTTCAAATGTCGAACAAAGTTGGAAATTGTTGCGACTCCAGCTGTAATTTTCTTCCTGCATGTTTTGCAAGTTGCAATCCGTTTTTTGTTGATACAGCGTCGTCTTTATATCCAGAAATATACATTTTGGGTATCATCTTTCCAAGGGCTCCATCTGAATTCACCCGCCGAATTCACCCGCTGACGCAATTTGATTGGCTGCTGTCCGATTCAAACTGTAATCCGTTAAATGAAGAGTTGATGCGCTACATACTTTTTTTAATAGGATTATTTTTAATATTTGGGCTTGAGGACGGTATCAGGTCAGGTCGAGTCATAAGGCTCAAGTCTAACTCAAGTCACGAGTCATTGGTGTTAAAGTCAAAGTCGAGTTGCAAGTCATCACATTTGTGACTCGAGTCCATACCTCTGCCAGATACTGACTGTTACTTTTCATTTTGACCGCCCATTTGTTCAGGGACACATTATTCCATTTCTGTTAGTCACATGTCTGTCTCAGTTGTTGAAACTTGTTATATTCATACAAATATTTACACATGTTAAGTTTGCTGAAAATAAACACAGTTGACAGTGAGAGGACATTTCTTTTTTTGCTGAGTTTAGATTTTTGTCAGTCAGCATTGTCATTCATTGATGCTGAACCCATGAACAAATATATCTGCATAGAAGAGAGAGAAACATATTGTCACGCAGTGGTCGAAGTATAGTATGTTTGTCTTCATTTATTTGGTCAGGCCAGGGTGTGACATGGGTTTTTGTGGTGTGTTTTTGTCTTGGGGTTTTGTGGGGTGTCTAGCATAGTCTATGGCTGCCTGAGGCGGTTCTCAATCAGAGTCAGGTGATTATCGTTGTCTCTGATTGGGAACCATATTTAGGCAGCCATATTCTTTGAGTATTTCGTGGGTGATTGTTCCTGTCTTTGTATTTGCACCAGATAGGGCTGTTTAGGTTTTAACATTTCATTATTTTGTAGTTTCTTCATGTATAGTTTTTTCCTTCATTATAATATCATGAATCATCATCACGCTGCATTTTGGTCCGAATCTCCTTCAACGGAAGAAAACCGTAACACATATGTCCATTTTAGTAGAAGGGGATTAATCTTCTGAATGCATCTAAAGTAATGATCTTTTATTTTAATTACGAACCCAATTCTTAATCTTCTGACTCCACCCAATTATCCAATGACATTAGAATGATTTTGCAATATGTCGCAATACGAGACTGGTAATTCTCCTGAGCAGTGTTGTTAGCCAAATGATTAAACTTGCATTTGTCGATACCACAGGGGAAATTATACATTTATTGGAATGTTCAAGTCCTTAAGTTATTTGAATGGTATCACCTCCATGCAGCTGTTCCTCCTGTTGCATCAGCCCCAACTAGATCTCCCGAGTCTACTGGTGCCTGAAAGCATAGAGGTTTTTGTGTGTGTGTGTGTGTGTGTGTGTGTGTGTGTGTGTGTGTGTGTGTGTGTGTGTGTGTGTGTGTGTGTGTGTGTGTGTTGAGCTCCAAGATATAGTTTCCTTCAATCTGGGCAGAATTTTAAAGCTTAGCTATATTTTGCCTTTGCCTTTCATTCCTTCATTCCCACTTTTTCTTTCCCCATATCATGGACATTGTTGTATTTCAGTGTGCAGCACAGAAGAGGAAAAATCACTTTGATGGTGAGCATATGACATTACTTTTACTGTAACAATGTCAGTCATTTATTTGATCTTGGTACATTGTCTGTTTAATTCGCTAAGCTGATGATACAATACACTAAATATTCACTGTTTGCCATTTGACATCAATCACAGGCAGGTGCGTCCTGCACCCCCAAAATCTGAAGGGGCACCAAGTACTGTGGGCTGTGTGTTAGTCCAGGGAGGAGCTATGCCCCCACATCTGTAAGTTGGAGAATTTTGCATTTTTCAAACACCTGACAAGCTTTTTCCTGCAATCTAGAGCCATAATCATTATGCTTAATTAGATGCAAAAAATATGTAAAGATCGTTACACATGCTAGCTACTCTAACTTGATTGATAGCCTGAATTTTTTTCTTGGGAGCTAGTTATGTAAGGACATATGCTGGGAGTACAGGGAGTAAACATTTAATAAACAATGGACATAAACAGAACACAGACAGCATCTGGACAGGGGGAAAATAAAGACATCAATGCTGACACGGGGATGAAACAGAGGAACAGACAGATATAGGGAAGGCAATCAAAACATAAAGGAGTACAGGTGAGTCCAATGAAGCGCTGATGCGTGTAACGAAGGTGACAGGTGTGCGTAATGATGGGCAGCCGGGCGTCCTCGAGCGCCAGGGAGCGGGAGCAGGCATGACAAGTTATGAGGTTGAGAGATTGCAAACCTATCTGGGCTAGCTAAAGCCAACTTCATACAATTGCTAAGTGGCTAGTAGTATTAGAGAAAAAACAAACAAACAAAATCACAAATAACAGGACAAATCTGACATGGGGCATGACGCCTCTGATCACACACTGTAAATGCAAGCAATGCCACTTTGTGAGGATCTTTCAGCCTCATGATAAAGAATACTGCCTTGCAGGATCTCTGAGCCCCATACAAATCCAGCAGTGACAGTCATCTGACAGTTTGAGATTGGCCCCCCTAGCTCCGCTCAGTAACTGTGTAGAGAAGGATCTGTGTTGGTATGCAACATGAAAGAGGGTAAAGGAACGACACGTTCATATAGGCATTTGACTGGACTTTTTACAGTCATGTTGCAGGCGTGAAATGATCTGCCAAATTTCACTTTTCACATACTATCAAATATGAATAAGCCCAGAAATGATCAGATCAACTATTCTCACACAGAATGTGGTTTAATTAATGGAAAACTGCTACTGTAGGTTTTGAATGGATCCCAGTGAGAAAGTGAATCTAAGCTTCATCACTGTTGCCTACTTCTACTTGGCATAATCGTTTGGTTACTTTACTAGACCTCCATTTTGGTTAGGTGTATAAACAGTTATTTAGCTAATAATTTCTGAAGATTTAACAAAGATTACAGTATACACAAGAAGTAAATCAGATGAAGTCCATTAATCATTTTCATAGCCTAAAATAAGTATTTTAAATGTTTGATTGTTTGCTGTCATGTGTGAGATTTTTAGTTGACAAAGTGCTTTAATGACAATAGTGTTTCTAGTTTCCTGCCACCTGGTCTCTGCCAGTGGCTGGAGGGAGTGTGGTCAGAGATACTGGCTATAATGATGAGATGCTTATGTCTCTGCTCTAACAATGGGATTCATTGTCCACATGACGGAACGGTGGGATGTCAAATTCCTGCCTATATCTCTCTTTTTGGTTTGGTGGATACATCTCGTTATTTTAATACTGTTTTGAGTATTCGATGAAGGGTGTTGACGTCAATTGCCTATTCAATTGCATAGACCATCTCAACAGGGTCAACTCCAATATATAGTGTGTTTTCCAAAGTTGCAGAGATGTCACGTGCATCACACGTATATCAGTAAACTCATAATAACGTAAGCATTAAGAAACTTCTATTAGATCAAATAAGCCTCACGTATCAAAATAAACATTCATTTTTATCTTGACTAAATTCGACACTCTCATTGGCCCCCATACAAAAACTCTTCACTTTCGTATTAATTAATGATCTGCGTAACGTGGACAGATTTTGGGTGGAGTAAACCCTCTTAATTCACCTCTTCCTCTCTGGTAGGGTGAAGTTGGCCCTAGATGCTGTTCTTGGGTCAGTTTTGCATTTCTCCCAGTAATGGTTACGTTTAGCATTGGGGAGGGGATCTGATCTTAAAGGAAACTTACCCCAGAGTGCGGCTGCAGAGTATGCTCAGGTGTAGAGCTTTATGGTTTTTGAGATTAGAATAAAAAATGTCCGCCTGTATCTGTAGGAGTTTGTTGGGCTACTGTGAGCCCTAGGGTGAGTCAGGACTGATTGTCTTTCTTTTCTTTTCATTTCATTCATTTTTTTTATCAGCCTCCTATTTACTTTGAGGCTGGTCCAGCATTTTGTTTCAATACATCCCAGTTAGCACTGTCCGACGCCGACATCCATGGATGTCTAAAATATATCATTTTGCTCACTGGGTTTCTACATTTTGTAAATACCTGCACCTGCTCTAATGCCCAAGTATTCATACTCTGTCTGTGCTTAGCTTTTCTTGCTCCTAACCTTTTATTAATCCTCCTGTATTTTGGCAGGAGCGCTGGCAGGCTTATCTGCCTCAAGGATATTACTCTACTTTAGATGTCACCCTGGGTCTGAGGTAATACTGATCCATATCACCCTCTTCTCCTTTTTTTACCCAGGCAACTGTTTCAACTTTGACCTGGACATGTATTATTATGTGTAGATTTACTTTCTTCAGTGTATTGATTCAATGTGAGAAGCCATTAGCAGCAGGGACCACTGAGTTAGGCTACATGTATGTCCTCTTTAAATCAGTCCCAGAAACATTTGTTATCTTCAAATCTGTTTGAGCCAAATATCACCTCTGTCAAATTGAAATGTAGTCCTCCGGGCTGTTCTCATATTAAAGTCATGTATCACAGTTTCCATTTGCACAGTTATTATACTTTGTCAGTGCTAAACATGTAATTGTTCTTCAGAGCAGATTGCTCCTGAACATTTCCTGTCAATACTAATAAGAGATAAATTGTTCCATTTCATATTTTATTCATGAACCGGTTTGTAGAACATTATTCGAAATGTTTTTGTTTTTACTGTGGTTAATTATACCCTGTCTTGAGCTCATGTCAACAACATCTAAAGGTAATAATGAGGAATAGAAGCCATTAGTGAGTCATTACACACTGCAGTTTGCTCGCCTCTTATTTTTGTGTAGAGTAATTATTGTATTTTCAAATGGATTACATCCACATATTTAGTTCCCACTTTCTCTATTATCTCTTGGTTAAAGCCACTGAAGCGGGTCTAGCTCCATCTGTTGTGGTTTGTCATAGTTACTGTCTGTATGGGATGTGTTACTTAAAAGGGTCTACTTCCTCATTCTTATGTTTTACACACCCTCCTTTACAATGGACAGTACCTCTTCATAATGTGGCCTGTGTGCTGTGTTTTATTTCTACTGCTGTTCAAGTGGAATAGGACATATATATCTTTGCTGGCATGAATTTATGAGGGAAATAAAAAAATACCTTTTAGGTTGTGAGCATATTGTAGTTTCATTTTAATGCTGACTCCACTGAAGCAGCCACTCATTGACATTTTCAATACTTTTTTATTTTTATTTTTTTACAAATGGCTGAATGAGGCTTTAAATGCAGCTGATATTTGAATTTTGGTGCCATACGTAAACAGACGTGGCCCAGATTCCTTTGGTTTTTTGATATGACAGTAAGGTATGAAGATTTTATAAGTTACTATCCTAAGATTATGCAAGCCAATTTTACTCCCATTGACAATCTCTTTAAACCTGAGGAAAATTGCTTTTTGCTGACAAATACATTTTTAAGTGGTTGTATTAAGGTGTGGGGTTACAGTTTTGCTTTGAAATAAGAACAGCACCATAGCTATAACACATTTCATTCGGTGTGACAGTATAAAATATATCAGGAAGCTCTGTGCTTGGCTGGGCTGTGTTGGTTGCCAGGTGCCAGTATGTCAGCATTTCCTCTCAGGGCCAGTCTTAATTAGACAACAGAAACACTGCAGGCTGCTGCCAATGGGGACTGAGTTCCCTCCAAACCCACAGAACAGTGTTCATACTCTTCCCAGCACCATGGGGTCTGTATGAGTGAGCATGTGTGTATTTGGAGGAGGCGTGGATGGGGAGATGTCACATTTCAGTGTGTTTTGAGTGTGTGTTGCCTGTATGTGTGTGTGCATATGTAGACGTGTGATGGGCAGTGTCAGTGTCCTTGTTATTGTTTTTGTGTGCGTATGTACGTGCATGTGTGTGTCACACTGTATGTGTTTGAGTGTGATGTGTCCAGTGTACTCCACTGCAGATGTAAACAGAAGTGACATGCCTATGGTATATTTACGGGTCCTTGCCCTCTGTCTCCCCAACTCTCTCTGAACTACCTTATTCTCTACCTCTGATTTTAGCAACAGCTCACTTTTGACATGTGCCCTCCTTGTTCAGACACATTCCATGCAGAATGAAACTATTTAATGCATAGCCACTTCTGTATGTTCTCCCAGTTTGGGTTTTTAGGTCTTCAGAGTGCTGCATGGCAGAAGTTTTTAGGTCAGTGCTCTTCTACTTTCTGCACTGCTCAGACTCTGGGGATTCAGAAATCACCGATGGGAGCTGTGCTGCTGTCAAGCAAAGCCTCTTTCAGGTTGTCACAGGCTGCAAAGGAGTCCGGTTTGTCCATCAATGTCCTGTTCTTTACTGCTGAGACTCAGTAAAGCCCCCCAAGACAGTGTATGTCCTGAGTCTCAACGTTTGTGTACCATCCATGTAGGCCTATTGATTTATCTTATTCTTTATCGCTGGCAACATTGATGTGATGTAAATGCTGAGTACTCAGATACATTAATATTACAGAGGGTATTGACTAAATACAGTATGTGTTGTAATGATTGTCAGATTTTTCTCTCAAGCATTTAGACCAATAAATGAATTACCCCGGTAGGCCAATCAAAATTGAAATTTAATTACATTTAGGTAATTATTTAATATATAATTTGATATTTACAAGGAAATTAATTTGTCCACATTAAGCCAACATAATGCAAATCATTGGTGTGTTTATGCTCAGTGTTTTAGTACTAGGCACATCCCCTGCATGTCACTGTCAGTAGTTGAGTGCATTGATTCAAGGAAAATTAAAAACTGTCTGATTATTTCACGACAAATTGATGAGAACAGCAGCAAGTCAATGTATCCATTTCCAAATCCAAATCGAATTGGAATTTGGAGTACATCTGTGACTGCTATCTCAGGCAGGCAGGCTTGCAGGCAGAGTCAGTGCGGCTGGTTTGGCCAAGCCAGCTAAGAACAGCTTGTTATCTGTGTCTCATAATGAGAAGAATCAAACATATTCCTCTACTTCTGTGGGTCTCCCTTCTAGAATACATTGTCAATGTTTAGTTGTGTTCTCCAACTGAAACACTCTCAGCTTTTGAAGCTCCATTCGTCATCAGCGCGCACCAATCCGCTTAACAATGTGTGTCTGGGTGATGTTTCCATGGAAACTGTGTTTACTGCCCGGCTGAGGTCTAAAAATGGTAACAAAGTGATAACCGAGCCAGGCCTGTAAGTGGGGTGTACTGAGAGTGGGACAATGTAACAGGTTGATCCAAATGAATGCACACAAACCAATGCTTGTATTTGTCTTTGTTAGGTTTTACCTTTTATAAGTTGTAACATTTCTCCTTTAAATAAGATGAGAACTGACTATCAATGTTTATTTGTGTTCTCCAACTGAAACACTCTCAGCTTTTGAAGCTCCATTCGTCATCAGCGCGCACCAATCTGCTTAACAATGTGTGTCTGGGTGATGTTTCCATGGAAACTGTGTTAATAAAAAAGGTGATGACCAAACATCAGGTTTTATTGGTGAAGGTAAGGTAAATCAACTATTTAGGGAGAGCATTGTATTCGGCATTGCAACTGAAAGAAGTCAATACTTATTATAGTAGAACTGGATGTCTTCTGTGTCTGTATTACTCCTGTGACCATGGTTATTGTAACTGGCAGATTTAAAGGGGAGGGGTGCTGGGTAGTGAGAGCTGGTGAGTGCCAATTTCGATAGAAGCAAATTAGAAATTAAAGTTGACCTTGTGGCCATACAGTATTAGTGTGGAGAGCCAATTGTAGCATTAAAAGGCTAATGAATGCCATTATTTCTCTTCCCTTCCCCACAATGTGGATTTCACTGGCACGTTGCCCAAACCTGGACACCATGAGATTTCCTTTTTAAATGACTCTTACCAAGGGGAACCTTTGT
Source organism: Oncorhynchus gorbuscha (assembly GCF_021184085.1). NCBI lineage: Eukaryota > Metazoa > Chordata > Actinopteri > Salmoniformes > Salmonidae > Oncorhynchus > Oncorhynchus gorbuscha. The sequence goes on from NC_060181.1 coordinate 77,885,922, forward strand.
CATTATAATTGCTTAATTTCCTCCAATTGTATCCATCCCCTAACTTACAACATATTGTAGCAGCAGTGGTTTGCACGCAGTTATTTTTGTGCAACCTTGAGTAAGAGTTAGTGTTATGTTGTTTTATGACAATAAATGTTCTTGTTCACTGCCAGTTCTGAAGCCATTTCAAGGCTAACATTAATGCAAATGCAATATAAGAGCTATTTTAGTCATTCCATTATGAACCTAATCCATTTCGTTTTGCTTGTGTCAGAAGTGGGTTTGCACAACCTCGACCAGATGGGCCATTTTTAGATTATAGACATCAAATAGGTGATTGATTTAATATGGTACGACTTGTGGTGAGACTTTAAAAGAAGCTGAAGACAGGGGATTTTAACTGGGATTAAATCGGTTTCAGTCTTCTCTAATGTAATGCAGGTGAAGCAGAATAAGTTAATTATTGCACTAGTAGAAGTCTCTGTTAAAACACAGATGGTGCTTCAATGGTAATATGAAACCACAGCATGTCTTGAAAGATTTGTTGTAAAACATAATTCTTCTATTGACTACATGGTCATGTTTTTCCTTATTTGCTGTACTTTCATCTTTTTGTTTTTAGTGGAGCAAAAGATCCAGGAGATGGTCACGACAGGGGTCATCAGGCTATCCAACGGCCCTTGGATGGCCCCTGTAGTCCTTGTCAAGAAGGACAGCTCATGGTGCTTCTGTGTGGACTTCAGGCAGCTGAACTATGTGACTAGGAAGAATTCCTATCCCCTCCCGCTCCCTCCATCTCCACAGTGGTTATTGGCAAGTGCTTTCCCTGAAAGCCAGGCTGAAGACTGCCTTCAAAATTGCATTAGGTCTGTTCACTTTGATTCCCTTTGGACTCTGCCTACCTTTGAGCACCTTATGGAGCAAGTTATGACCACAATCCCCTGCAACAAGTGTGTTGTCTACCTGGATGACCTCCTTGTGCACTCACCGGACTTCAAGGGTCCATTCTCTTGAAGGGGCATGCCACTTTGGGCACACAAATACCATCCAACGCCTCAGAATTCTTGCTGGGCTGGAGCGGTATGTGTATGCCTGCGAAACCTGTACTGGCCACAAAGGCCCAACTGGACACTCCTATGCCCCATTACAGCAATACCAGGTATGGGCCCCCATCAAGCGGGTCCTTACTTGTAGCCTTACTTGTAGTCTGTACTTGTAGCCATGGACTGCATTACCGTGGCCAGAGGCCAATGTAGTTCCCGACCAGTCCACCACAACTACTGCCAACAAGCTGGTGAAGGGGATGTTTTGCTGGTTTGGAGTATTGGAAGATGTCCACAGTGATCAGACGAGAAATTTTGACAATAAGGTGTTAAAGACAGTCTGTATGGAACTGGTGGTGCGCAGGACGAGAACCAGCCCCCTGCCCTTTAAAGCAAAAGGCTGGTCGACCGGTCTAATCAGACTTTGGCGATACATCTGGCTACGCTCACCTCAAACCACCAGAAGGACTGGGACAAACATCTGTCATTGGTCTATTGGACTTACCGGTCAGCATTACAAGAGTCCACTGGCTGCACCCCAGCGGTGCTGATGTTAGGCAGATAACTAAACACTACAGTGGACTTTTCCTTTGGAATACCACCTCAACATTACAGTAAGCAGTGCTTGGACACAGGCCATAACTTCGTACGGTGTCGCTTGATGGAATGCATGATCAAACTTACGCTGGGAGGTCCAGAGACTTGGCCTCTCACTATGACTCATCGGAAGGTATCAATCAATCACATTTATTTTATAAACCCCTTTAAACATGAGCAGTGCTATACAGATACCCAGCCTAAAACACCCAAAAGGAAGCACAGCGTTAGGTGTAGAAGCACAGCGTTAGGTGTAGAAGCACAGCGTTAGGTGTAGAAGCACAGTGTTAGGTGTAGAATAATCAAATAAAATAAAATGTATTTATATAGCCCTTCGTACATTAGCTGATATCTCAAAGTGCTGTACAGAAACCCAGCCTAAAACCCCAAACATCAAGCAATGCAGGTGTAGCAGCACGGTGGCTAGGAAAAACTCCCTAGAAAGGCCAAAACCTGGGAAGAAACCGAGAGGAACCAGGCTATGTGGGGTGGCCAGTCCTCTTCTGGCTGTGCCGGGTGGAGATAACAGAACATGGCCAAGATGTTCAAATGTTCATAAATGACCAGCATGATCAAATAATAATAATAAGGCAGAACAGTTGAAACTGGAGCAGCACAGCCAGGTGGACTGGGGACAGCAAGGAGTCATCTTGTCAGGTAGTCCTGGGGCATGGTCATTTACATTACATTTACATTACATTTAAGTCATTTAGCAGACGCTCTTATCCAGAGCGACTTACAAATTGGTGCATTCACCTTATGACATCCAGTGGAACAGTCACTTTACAATAGTGCATCTAAAACTTAAGGGGGGGTGAGAGGGATTACTTATCCTATCCTAGGTATTCCTTAAAGAGGTGGGGTTTCAGGTGTCTCCGGAAGGTGGTGATTGACTCCGCTGTCCTGGCGTCGTGAGGGAGTTTGTTCCACCATTGGGGGGCCAGGGCAGCGAACAGTTTTGACTGGGCTGAGCGGGAGCTGTACTTCCTCAGTGGTAGGGAGGCGAGCAGGCCAGAGGTGGATGAACGCAGTGCCCTTGTTTGGGTGTAGGGCCTGATCAGAGCCTGGAGGTACTGAGGTGCCGTTCCCCTCACAGCTCCGTAGGCAAGCACCATGGTCTTGTAGCGGATGCGAGCTTCAGCTGGAAGCCAGTGGAGAGAACGGAGGAGCGGGGTGACGTGAGAGCACTTGGGAAGGTTGAACACCAGACGGGCTGCGGCGTTCTGGATGAGTTGAAGGGGTTTAATGGCACAGGCAGGGAGCCCAGCCAACAGCGAGTTGCAGTAATCCAGACGGGAGATGACAAGTGCCTGGATTAGGACCTGCGCCGCTTCCTGTGTGAGGCAGGGTCGTACTCTGCGGATGTTGTAGAGCATGAACCTACAGGAACGGGCCACCGCCTTGATGTTGGTTGAGAACGACAGGGTGTTGTCCAGGATCACGCCAAGGTTCTTGGCGCTCTGGGAGGAGGACACAATGGAGTTGTCAACCGTGATGGCGAGATCATGGAATGGGCAGTCCTTCCCCGGGAGGAAGAGCAGCTCCGTCTTGCCGAGGTTCAGCTTGAGGTGGTGATCCGTCATCCACACTGATATGTCTGCCAGACATGCAGAGATGCGATTCGCCACCTGGTCATCAGAAGGGGGAAAGGAGAAGATTAATTGTGTGTCGTCTGCATAGCAATGATAAGAGAGACCATGTGAGGTTATGACAGAGCCAAGTGACTTGGTGTATAGCGAGAATAGGAGAGGGCCAAGAACAGAGCCCTGGGGGACACCAGTGGTGAGAGCGCGTGGTGAGGAGACAGATTCTCGCCACGCCACCTGGTAGGAGCGACCTGTCAGGTAGGACGCAATCCAAGCGTGGGCCGCGCCGGAGATGCCCAACTCGGAGAGGGTGGAGAGGAGGATCTGATGGTTCACAGTATCGAAGGCAGCCGATAGATCTAGAAGGATGAGAGCAGAGGAGAGAGAGTTAGCTTTAGCAGTGCGGAGCGCCTCCGTGATACAGAGGAGAGCAGTCTCAGTTGAATGACTAGTCTTGAAACCTGACTGATTTGGATCAAGAAGGTCATTCAGAGAGAGATAGCGGGAGAGCTGGCCAAGGACGGCACGTTCAAGAGTTTGAGAGAAAAGAAAGAAGGGATACTGGTCTGTAATTGTTGACATCGGAGGGATCGAGTAGGTTTTTTCAGAAGGGGTGCAACTCTCGCTCTCTGAAGGGACGTAGCCAGCGGTCAGGGATGAGTTGATGAGCGAGGTGAGGTAAGGGAGATGGTCCTAGGGCTCAGGTCCTCCGAGAGAGAAAGAAAGGAGAGAATTAGAGAACAAACACAAACGATTCACACAGGACACCGAATAGGACAGGAGAAGTACTCCAGATATAACAAACTAACACTAGCCCCGACACAAACTACTGCAGCATAAATACTGGAGGCTGAGACGGGAGACACTGTGGCCCCATCCGAGGACACCCCGGACAGGGCCAAACAGGAAGGATATAACCCCACCCCACCCCACTTTACCAAAGCACAGCCCCCACACCACTTGTGTTGGGTGTAGTAGGACAGTGTTGGGTGTAGTAGGACAGTGTTGGGTGTAGTAGGACAGTGTTGGGTGTAGTAGGACAGTGTTGGGTGTAGTAGGACAGTGTTGGGTGTAGTAGGACAGTGTTGGGTGTAGTAGGACAGTGTTGGGTGTAGTAGGACAGTGTTAGGTAAGGAGACACGTGAAATGAGTTCACATTGAATAAAAATCGCTACTCTATCTAGCCTACCAGGTCTGACATCCTCCCTGTCTCCATGACAACGTGTTTGTAGAAAATAAAACAAATATCCCACTGGGCACAGACGTCAGTTCAACGTCTAGTTGAGATTTACATTTGGTTGAGTTGTCAAATACAGTGAATTCAACGTGAAATCAACAAAACATTTTACCATGTCATTGGATTTAGGTTAAAAGTTTGGTGAAAGAAAGATGTAATTCCCTTACGTTGATTACTTTTTTCAGTTTACCATGTTGATTAAACGTCATCACATTGAATTTGATGGTTGAAATGACGTGGAAACAACATTGATTCAACTAGTTTTAGCTCAGTCAGATGATGCCCAGAGAGACTCACATGGTGGTGGTGCAGGGCTGACTCTGCTCATTTTTCTGTCACATCAAGAAAATGCTTTTTAGCAAACTGACAGCCACAAGCACATACAGTACTGTACTGAAGCTTTCCACAGACACACAGCTGTTCGAAAATACTGTGGTCTTGTGAAAATAATCCTTGATCTTAATTGCTCTTCAATACCAGAATACAGTCAAGTAATATAGTGTAGGCATGTCTTCATATAGATACTGTATAGGATGGATTGAAAGTAAGGAAACATTATGGAAACAAAAGCTCCAGGACCTATAAAGGTAGAGTAAATTCAATTATTTCATAGTTATTTTCAGTTGTCCATTGGCACTGACCAGTGGCTAGCCCCAGCCCTATGGTGTGAAGCCAGGCATAGTAATCATTCTTCAGTAATCAGAGCTCACTGGGCTGTCTCCTGGACCTTGCCTGATAGACTAGATCAATGTCCTGTCAGATCCTACCCTTCAATACCCCACGTAACTGGGCTCTCCACAGCCCAGGCCCCACAACACAGGAATGACCTGTGTTGATCATGATCTCATAATATCCAGTCTACACAAGTATTTACCTGCCGTTTCGTAGGTGGCAATTGAAATCAATTCAACATAATTGGTAATTACCTGGTGTCACATCGGTATCTAGAGGTGTTTGTTTTTATAGGATGAGACTATATTTACTTCAAAGACAAGTCATTGTAGGCCTCGCAAATCTTGTATACATGTAATATTTATGTATGGCTCTGGTATTGGGCTTCAAAATGTGGGTTTTCAATATGTTTCCATAACTACTGTATGTACAATTAGACTGGTGCAGACAAAGCACATGATTTGCACACAAAGTCATTAACTTGCAGCAATTTTAACTTGCAACCTTATAAAGGTGGCAATACATGTAGAGGCTTATAATAGTTTGTCAAAGAATGATACCAACATAGCTCCAGTAGTTTGTGGAGGTATATTTTCAACTCTAATTTGTTGAATTAGCAATCATGATTATATATAGATAGGACCTTAATTTGATAACCCTGTTGTAGGAAATGTCATGCCAACAGGAATTGTAAACTTGTAGTCTATTCAAGGTTTAAAAAGGCTTCTAAAGTTTAACATCCGCTTAAACATTTCAGACTTGATTTGCCCTCACTAAAATATTAACACAGACAAAATGTCCATTAATTCACATTTGCTGTTGCTGCAGGTTAATTTTCATACTGTTAGAGAATTATCAAATTAAGATCGTACACTTGTATGATGATGATTAAATTACATTTCTGCAGTAGAATCAAAATAAAGAGATGAGAAAATAATGAGTCAAAATATCCAAAGAATCCTCTGAACAGTCTGCATAACATCTGATCTATATACAAACAGTAACAGACAAAAGGTTTGACACACCTACTCATTCCAGGGTTTTACTTTTTTACCATTTTCTACATTGTAGATCAATAGTGAAGACATCAAAACTATGAAATAATATATATAGTGTGAGCGGACCAAGTAATTGGGCGTCACTCTAAAGAGGGAAGGTGGAATAAACGAATCAGGAGTAGGTTCTTGATTGAACACAGTTCTCTATTGAGGGCATTTGGTCAACACAAACACTCCATAATCAATGAAAATCTTCCAAGGAAAAACATACATCTTCTCCAGATGAAACAGGAACACAATAGGCTTATCTATAAACTACAACAAAAAGTCATGGGATTGTCACCGTCTTAGTGGTTCTTCCTGGATAGCTCCTCTCTCTCGGTGGCCACCTTCCAGAGATAGTTTTCCCCCTCTCTGCTGGTTCCATTCTCTCTCTTATAGGGGAAGGAGAGTATGTCATTAGTACCGTCAGCTGTGCTTAATTGCCTCTGGTTACCTTATCTCCCATGCCTTGTTGGGCTACTATCCATGAGCCCAGCCTGCCCTCTGGTGGTCCTTCCACAATAGATATCATGTAGTAACCAAAAAAGTGTTAAACAAATCAAAATATATTTTCAATTTGAGATTCTTCAAAATAGCTACCCTTTACCTTGATGACAGCTTTGCACACTTGGCATTCTCTCAACCAGCTTCACCTGGAATTATTTTACAACAGTCTTGAAGGAGTTCCCACATATGCTGAGCACTTGTTGGCTTCTTCTCCTTCCCTCTACTGTCCAACTCATCCCAAACCATCTCAATTGAGGTGAGATCGGGGGATTGTGGAGACCAGGTCATCTGATGCAGCACTCCATCACTCTCCTTATTGGTAAAATAGCCCTTAAACAGCCTGGAGGTGTGTTTGGTCATTGTCCTGTTGAAAAACAAATGATAGTTCCACTAAGTGCAAACCAGATGGGGAACCAGATTGAATGAGTAGGTGTGTCCACACTTTTGACTGGTACTTATATATGTTTTATTGTCACACACACCAAGTTGTCTGGATGCCCTTTGGCTGGTGGACCATTCTTGATACTGAAACTGTTAAGCGTGAAAAACACAGCAGCGTTGTAGTTCGTGACACGAACCGGTGCGCCTGGCACCTACTACCATATCCCGATCAAACACTTCAATCTTTTGTCTTGCCAATTCAACCTCTGAATGGCACAGATACACAATCCATGTCTCAATTGTCTCAAGGCTTAAGTTAACAATCCTTCTTTAACCTGTCTCCGCCCTTTCATCTACACTGATTGAAGTGAATTTAAATTGCATCAATAATGGACCAAAGCTTTGACCTGGATTCACCTAGTCAATCTATGTCATGGTGTTCTTAATGTTTTGTACATTCAATACAAATCATGCATTCTTGCAGTTTGCAGTTTGTTAGATTCATATAGCAGGATATACATGACCCTGTGTGTATATGGTGCATCTGTGATATGAGTCATTGTTTGACTGTTCTCTCCATGACAAACAACATGTGAACAGGAAGACTTTCCAGCTGCATAAAACCATCACTTGTACAGAAATGTTGATTAATGTGCACTGTCCCTGTAAAAGTCTGCGTAGTAAAGTAAAGTAAAACATGACAAGTGAGGACTCCAGACGCTGATGTTGAATAATGAAAGCAGTGTTGGCTCTGAGTTTAAAAACCTACTGTAGTACATGACATCATCACCATACATGAATAATGTACATAAATATAAAATGACCATGACTAATGTCATTGTGTAATATAGTGTCATACATGATAATATCAATGTACCGTTCAGGTAGAGGTACAAATAGATGTTTTACATTATATCAGTTATTCAATGATGCATATAGCCAGAAACCTCACTTAAACCATACTTTATGTATGGGAGCATATTCAATGTCTGACGGTTAGCCTTCCATTTGACATAATGCTTGCTAATCACTTAAATGAAATAATGTTTTGTGCAAGCACATCATGTGCTGTTTTATCTGTTTACAGTGAGCCCATAGATATACTTCTTGCACAAACATACTTTTCTATTCGTAGCCCCCCGGCTCTGCTATAAAATAGAGTGACAGCAACTATCAAGGGAGGAATTTCCCAGCTTCCTCTGACAGACCTCGGCAGATGAAAAAATCAATTGCATCAGCCAACATTCCTTACCACAGGGATTATCCAACCGGAGATACAGTGTGGCAAAAAAATATTTAGTCAGCCACCTATTGTGCAAGTTCTCCCACTTAAAAACATGAGAGAGGCCTGTAATTTTCATCATAGGTACACTTCAACTATGACAGACAAAATGAGATTTTTTTTTTAAACATTTATTTGCAAATTATGGTGGAAAATAAGTATTTGGTCACCTACAAACAAGCAAGATTTCTGGCTCTCACAGACCTGTAACCTCTTCTTTAAGAGGCTCCTCTGTCCTCCACTCGTTACCTATATTAATGGCACCTGTTTGAACTTGTTATCAGTATAAAAGACACCTGTCCACAACCTCAAACAGTCACACTCCAAACTCCACTACGGCCAAGACCAAAGAGCTGTCAAAGAACACCAGAGACAAAATTGTAGACCTACACCAGGCTTGGAAGACTGAATCTGCAATAGGTAAGCAGCTTGGTTTGAAGAAATCAACTGTGGGAGCAATTATTAGGAAATGGAAGACATACAAGACCACTGATAATCTCCCTCGATCTGGCTCCACGCAAGATCTGGCTCCACGCAAGATCTCACCCCGTGGGGTTAAAATGATCCCAAGAACGATGAGCAAAAAATCCCAGAACCACACGGGGGGACCTACTGAATGACCTGCAGAGAGCTGGAACCAAATTAACAAAGCCTACCATCAGTAACACACTACGCCGCCAGGGACTCAAATCCTGCAGTGCCAGACGTGTCCCCCTGCTTAAACCAGTATATGTCCAGGCCTGTCTGAAGTTTGCTAGAGAGCATTTGGATGATCCAGAAAAAGATTGGGAGAATGTCATATGGTCAGATGAAGCCAAAATATAACTTTTTGCTAAAAACTCAACTCGTCGTGTTTGGAGGACAAATTATGCTGAGTTGCATCCAAAGAACACCATACCTACTGTGAAGCATGGGGGTGGAAACATCATGCTTTGGGGCTGTTTGTCTGCAAAGGGACCAGGACGACTGATCCGTGTATAGGAAAGAATGAATGGGGCCATATATCATGAGATTTTGAGTGAAAACTTCCATCAGCAAGGGCATTGAAGATGAAACGTCTTTCAGCATGACAATGATCCCAAACACACCACCCGGGCAATGAAGGAGTGTCTTCGTAAGAAGCATTTTAAGGTCCTGGAGTGGCCTAGCCAGTCTCCAAATCTCAACCCCATAGAAAATCTTTGGAGGGAGTTGAAAGTCCGTGTTGCCCAGCAACAGCTCCAAAACATCACTGCTCTAGAGGAGATCTGCATGGAGGAATGGGCCAAAATACCAGCAACAGTGTGTGAAAACCTTGTGAAGACTTAAAGAAAACGTTTGACCTCTGTCATTGCCAACAAAGGGTATATAACAAAGTACTGAGATAAACTTTTGTTATTGACCAAATACTTATTTTCCACCATAATTTGCAAATAAATTCATTAAAAATCCTACAATGTGATTTTCTGGAGAAAAAAAATCTCATTTTGTCTGTCATAGTTGAAGTGTACCTATTATGAAAATTACAGGCCTCTCTCATCTTTTTAAGTGGGAGAACTTGCACAATTGGTGGCTGACTAAATACTTTTTTGCCCCACTGTATTAGACAAACTGGGTAGGAATGCCGCTGCGTATTTGAGACGAGACTCACCAGAAATATATTTTAAGAACAAGAAAATAAGTGATCTTCCTTTGTCAGTCTCCGTCTTGTTGGTAACAGGGCCTTTAACATACTGCTAAGCTCCACTGAAGAGAGAGCCGATGTAAACAAGTTAAGAAATTGGAATTGTGCTCAATCTCCCCTTATCCTTCTGACAGCCATGCACAGATCCAGTGACATTGCTCAGTGAGACAAGCCTGCCAGCCAGAAATAGATGAATTGTGAGCCAGTGTCAGCATCAGCATACGTTGGACCAGAGAAATGGAGTGTGTCTGCCTTTGGGGTTTGGGTGACTGCATCTAGAGATTCCAACCTAAACCTTAGACAGGAGAGGCAATGAGGCAAGCAGGTAAACTAATCCACGCAATGGACTTGTTATACACGGGCAACCCCAAATTCTTGTGGTAAAACTATCATGCAGTACTTACAATTGCATGTCTCCCTTCTACCACATGAATCCCAACATTGTTTACCTTGTATTTTTTTTCTTCGACATAGCCTCTGAAAACGGCAGTGGGGTTTAGCTCAGTAAGCCCTTCCCACTGGGCACACACTGGTTGAATCAATGTTGTTTCCACATATTTTCAATGAAATTGCGTTGAACCAATGTGGAATAGATGTTAAATTGACATCTGTGCCCAGTGGGTTGCTCCAGAGACACTGTCATCACACAGACAGACAGACAGATAGACATAGGAGGGTTTTGTTGTGATTTACCAGAGTGAGTATGGAGCCTCCCCAGTGCCTAGACTGGGGATCAGTGGGGTTTCAGTGCTCAGTGATGAAGAAAGGAAGGCTGAAGAACAGCCAGGTTGGTCTCATTGATGGGGGAGGAGAGGGCTGTGATTGACATGTGTACTCTACTTGAAACCCCAGTTCCTCACCTGCCCAGGGGGGAGATGGCCCGGAGATATGCATCCTCCAATAGGCCCTGAGGAAGGTCACTCACCCTGAATCCACCAAGCACAGAGCAGCATATACTGTCTGTTCACACAGAAAGCCCCTGGAAGCTCCATATCTCCACAGAGAGACCAAGGCCCCTGTCTTGTCATAATGTGTTTGTTATCTTCAGTGGATATTGGTAAGATTCTGCCAAATGGCTTCACATGACTTTACTATGAGAGAAAGATCAGGGATGTTGTTGAGGGATATTGTCTCTGTTTTGGATTGGTAACCTATCCCTCTCCTCATGAATCCTCTTATTGAATCTTTATGTTTCCCACCCCAATATACTGAAGCTATAACCACCAGTGACAATCCACCTCACCTCTTCTCTTGGTTTAAATCCATGGGAATAATGATAGAGAAAGTCATTTGGTGGGATAAAAATACATGGGAATCGATGATGCAATGGATACTCCCCAAAGCTTGATGCTCCACTCCACTGAACATGAGCATCAGGGAGACTCCAGCCTGCTTGTTGTTTCCAGGTGAACTCACCAGTCCAGTCGTATCTCTCTCTTCTCTCTCTCCCTCTCTCTGTCTCTCGACTTTCCTCTTTCTCTCTCTCTCTCTCTGGTTATTGGAGGATCGATGGAGCTGCTTCCCCCTGACTGGGGAGAAAGTAGAGGCTTTCAGAAGATGACTACCTCAAGTATGTTCTCCTGAAGATAATGTCATGTCGATTTAAAGTCACAGCCATCATGTGGACATGCCCTGCAGTAACAGCTCATAAACCTGGGCAGACTATACTGTGGCACTGGAGAACAGTGATGGAGAACACATTGACTTATTCATTATTCAGATCCTGGATGTTTTCCCTCCTTTTTACCCAATGATGCAAAAACAGAGAGAATATGATTAAGATGCTGCGATTAACAGATGATGGGTAACAGTATTTAATATTGTCATCAATTTGATAACATTTCATTATTAGAGTAGATTACTAATTTCCTTGTAAAGAAATATCTTAAATGATATCAAACGACTAATGATTTCTAAT